>NW_020897719.1:7212490-7260511 GCF_003984885.1 Neopelma chrysocephalum
AGTTCCAGTTCCTTAAGGGATCTGAGAATGATGCTAAACCAGGGCAGGGTGTGGGGAAGACACTGCAAGAAATTACAGTACTAGAATTCAGTATGATTCAAGAAAGTGTAATGTAAAAAAGAGAAATAGAAGTATCAGCATTTCCACAGAAGTAATGAATAGCACCAATACAAAAAAACAACTAGCAACTGAGGAAGCCTGCAACAGAAACAGGCAGTTGAGGATCACAAGTGATCATAGATCAATGCCCTGCCAACTAAAAAAAGCCCAAACAAAACAAGCAAACCACCACCAACAAAAATACCAAAATCCCACCAAACAGAATCAACAGCATAAACAAGAGTTTATTACATCATCAATAAAATCTGTTTATTTTATTTATCCCTGAGAAGACCATTGAAATGCTCTGTCCATTTTTAGGCATAGTTCTTTATAACTGAATCACCTCTCTTGTTACTGGGATAAAGATACATAAAGCATGTCCAGAAGGGGGTCTAAAAAGAAACACTTGTCTACGGTGGGTTATTATCCACGCTAAAGGATGAAAGATTGGTAAGTACAGGAAAGGTTTTCAAATATGTAAGAGTCTACGGTAGGAAAAAAACCTCTAGCTTGTTATTACTTGCTCCAGTTCCAGAAGCCACAGAACAGCTCAAGTTGCCACCAAAGTGTACTCTAGACCAACTGTTTCACAGTCAATCGCCTCTCCTTTCTGTTTTATGGGCTCAAGGGAATTTAAATTTAATGATATCACATCTGCTATTCTTTGCTGCCTTTTGCTCAGCATTTTTAAACATTCACCTGCAGGACCTACAGACTGGCACACAAGATTACTTTTCGCTTTTCTGAAGTCATTTGCAAAGGCAGGACCATTGATAAACTCTCTTCTCATTAAAATTTCAACTGCATTTTGTTTTATTCTGCTGTACAGATTCTATAGTATGTCTTGGATGCCAGCAATTCTGAATTACTAACATTTCTCCTCTTTTAAGAATTTATTTTCCTCAAAGATTGAAATAGTTTAGCTTCTCATTTCATTACTTAACAATTCAGATAGCCCAACAAAAATTAGATGCTTATGACTAATAGGAATTTTGAAGTTTAAAATACATTTGAAACAAGTTTCACAGTGGTTAAAGTCTGTTGCAGGAGATTAAGAATCAAAAACTAAGTACCAGAAATCTGCATCTAGAGATCAAGCACTATTATATGCACAAATCAAACCAAAACCCTGAAAATTAAACTTGAGCTACACTCACTGCATTTACTCAGTTTAGGTTGAAAAGCATGGAAAATTACTTCACAGGATTACTTGCAAACAGCTTCAGTATGTCAGGAAAAAAAACCTGTTTGTTGAAAATACTGCAAAAAAGATCACCTCATAACAAAACACTTCATAAGCTATTTCCTTAGCAAGTTGGAACACCAAAAAGGTATTGGTTTTAGGAAGAAATAAATAATTAACATGTTACAGAACAAATCTAAAATACTGGCAAAAAAGTAAAAAACACTTAAGTTTTGTATTATAAATAATTGCAAGTAGAAGAGTGCAATTGTGTGTTTCAAATACATTAAGATTTACCTGCAACACCATTCAATTCGGCCTTCCCCTTCACAAGTTTTTGCCCAGTGATTATCTGCAAGGTTTTTCATTGCCACAGCATATTCACACAGAGTTTCCTCATCCTCACAGTGTTCACGCCAGATCTTATCAAAGTCCCCCACTAAACAAAACAAAACAAAACAAAAAAAATGCACATCAGATACAAAGTCTCTCATTATCTCCATGGCAAAATCCCCATCTTCCAGTTAAAAACTTACAGAATGCACCAAGAGATTAGTTTACCTGCTCATAACAAAAAACAAAGTCCTCTTTCTCTAGTCAAACACAAAATTCCAAGTTTTGGAGCAGGAAGGGGCTATCGGGTACTTGGGAAACTAGAAATATTATCAGTACACAGATTTTTGTTCAGCTTGTTCTCTGAAATTAAAGTCCCTGGGAAGTTTTGCTTTCAGGTTTCTGTGCATGAGCATTAACATGACAAACATTTTAGAAATAAACGACTGAAAGGTTTTTTACTGGCATTCGTGCCCATGGCAAATACTGTGGATGATATTACATGAAAAAGTCACAAAAATAAAGTTTAACCCAGAATACAGATTTCTTTGGATACACTGGAAAAGAAATTCAAGCCTTCATTGATTTCTGTCTAATCAAGCCAGTCCCAGTGAAATAGCTTCTAGGGGACAATACTGAAGAATCAAACTATGACCAGGAAATCACAGACAAATTCATCTGCAGATCTCTAGGGACAGATTTATTTCCATGCTCGTTCACATGCTGAAAAGAAGTCTTGCACGTTAAGTTCTGGCACTTCAAAGTAATTAAACATGATGATTTTCCTTCTTTTGCTGCTAAGTATCCACTTCTAGCCTGCTTTACATAATGTACTGCTAAACAAAAACAAGATAAATGCCAGTAGTGGCTAGCCACAATTCCTATTGTGCTTTCTACAGCATGCAAACCCTTGGTGTACCTTACTAAAAGCGTGTTTCTGCTCTAAGAAAGAAAAATACTAGTGAACGTGTATGATATTCACTAATCTGTTTTGTGTTTCTTAATCACAAATGTGTGCACACATCTAGAATATATGTCAATCTGTAGAATAAAAATTATGTATCAATTTTGTACCTACAAGCTAATACAGCTGAAAATAAGTCTTCAAGAGTACAACTGTACTTTAAGCTTTGATTTAGACAACCAACGCACTTTTCACAACACGGTTCCGGAACCAGTTTTTGTAGCACCTTTATATTAGAAGGTAATACTTTGAAAGTATATCAGCCATAAACTAACAATCAATGTCTGTTAAAGCCTGAAAGTAGCTTACGGTAGGACCTGTCCTCATACCATTAAGAGATTTCTGTTTCTAACCCACTTATGGTAGTTTCTTTGATGTGCTTTGTTTTAATTAGCAGTAACTAATGAATTTCTTCCAGTGACGACCTTTTTATTTTTTCCCTCCTATGCAAAGCAGTAACAAACCTCACCTTATCTGTCCTCCACTTACAGAAAGACTGGCTATGATGGACAAGTATAGACATATTACTTAGAAGATTAAAACCAATCATCCAGGTTACTCCCTATTTAAGTTTGATTTAGGGATGTCATAGCAATTTTCTCTTAAAAAATAATCATCCAGCACACTTGTACAATCAAAATGAGTCAAGTTTAAAATTATGTGTTTATATTCCCTTGTGTGAGATGGCAGTTGAGATGGAAGGGAGTGGCTACAATTTAGTTTTATCAAAACAGGGAAGCTATGCAAGAAATCACGTACTCTGCCTGCTATTCAACAAGCATATACACAAAACTTATTGCAATGGACAAAAAAAAAAAAAAAAAAGGTATAATACTCAATAGCATCCCTCATTATTTCCCAAATGATCCAAGTTCAGAGAGATATGCTTTATACGAAAAGGCACCAGCAAGCTGACCACCAGAGCAGAGAAAACACCCATGTCACAGGCAGGCCCCCACAGCAGTTTCTGCTAAAACCTGTGGGCCACTTTTCCAGAGCTTTCAGGAGAGTCTTACATACAAACAATCATGCAGAACAGAACATACTGTACTGAGAAAAGAGAGCAGAAAATAGCATAGACACTGGCCTACCAGCAAAGGATGCAAAAAAAGTACAACTCTGAGGAATCTGTATTAATTTGTATTTCTTGTGTCATCGAAGTGCAGAATCTATACAGCACCAAGCCAGAAAGCACTAGCCAAGTTCAAAGTAATTCTCCATAGCCAATTAATTCTGGTGCAAGTTAGATAGTGTCATAGTTTCTTTGACACAACACTCTGAATCTTATTGTATGCTCCAGATAAGCTGTGAAATGCTTGAATGATCTGCACTTGCTAAAGATTTGTTTGAAGAATACATGGCTAATCAGAAAGTAAAAAGTAAATGAATGAAGACTTACTGAAGGAAAATACCACAAATACAGAATCCAAAGTTTAATACTGTTCACTACTTCATCTGGTCAATTCTTAAGTGATTATTCTATTGCCAAATACCCTTTTTCCTTAAACGTTAAGAAATAAGACAGATGCGAAAGAAGAAATATGCAAAAAACAGATGTTCTTAACTAGCCAGTCCTTACTTACAGCAAAGTAGTGATGCCTCTGTAACACGAATCCTGCTCTCATAGCAGCTCTTACTTCCTTCTGAACAAGGCATAGATTTGCACCTCTCCCTCAAAGTCAGACAAGGGTCAAAAGCATCCACAGATAAAAGATCTTAAATTTAGATATACAGCAACAGACCCAAAGCTGACAAGACAGCACGCTGGGACATGATCTTTGGGTTACAACAGAGCTGCCTATGATAGTAAAAGCTTCTTGGCTCTGGGCTGACAAGAAAATAAAACTGAATTATATGAATGGTATAGGATATAGAGTAGAATGACATAGGAGAGAGATGCAGAACAAAATTGAAAAATTCATCACAAAGTAATTTCATCACACGTCCTATATCAAGTCAATTCTGTGTGCACTTCTGGTTTGTCTTCATTTACCAATAGAGATACAGAAAATGGCTATGTGGGACAGATACAGCACAACTTTTGTATAAGGAACTCTTAAACAGAAGAAAGAAGAATATAGGTGAAAGCAGGAGAGGACAGACTTCCACAAGATCACAGCTGACAAAATGTAAATATGGAGCAACTGCCTGTCCTAAGAGTAGGAGACATTCAGAAAGAGCAGCTTAAAAGCAAAAGAAAAAAAAAAGTTATTTCCTCATAAAATGTATAATTGAGTTTAAAGTCCATGCAGCTGGGCAAACTATGAGAAGAAAATCCATGACAAACTCCATATTGAAGATGCAATTTCTACCTCAGGACCTCCTAGACCATGAAATCACTCAAAGATAGAATGGTAAGCAAGCACACAGTGATAATCCAGCAGCACTTCTTACTTATTCTTGTCTAAGCATCTGCTGTTGACCCACTGTCAATACTGACTTATATAATGCCCATTTCTCTGCCCTTTCATGAACAGAAGCTCCAAAACAACTGCAGATAAAAGGGTTATCTTAAAACACTGGCACCATTGTGCAGGGACTTTCAAAAAGGGTCTGAAGTCAACCTTCCCTTGAGCAAGTAGAATGGCAGTGGATTGTTTTGTTTGGGGTTTTTTTCCCTGTTATTTTCCAGAGTGAGCTTTGAAAAGACACAAACGGGCATATATGATTCACAGAAAACTTAAATCCAGAATCATGCTCCAATACTGAGTTGAAAATGCAAATAATCCTTCCTATCTCTTGAGATTTTATGTGACTACAATAGGTCTTGCAGCAACCAATTTCAAACTGATACCTAGAACACAGAAAAGTTATGTATTGATTTTTTCAATCAATACATTATAATGCACTGTGTATTAATTTTTACAGCAATACATTATAATCAATGTGCAAATACTGCATTAATTCTACTAGAGTTAAACAGTTATTTATGAATCAATAAATTCTGGCTTGTGTAACCAAAAAGGCAGTAAAATACGTAGGAAGGTTTCACTACAAAACTAACAGTTACTAGAAAAATTAAATAAATAAAATCTGTTAAGCAATCAGTAACACTGCAAATAAAATAGCAATTTGTGGTAGGCTAATGTAATGGAATAAAAAGTCTTGCATTGTTGATCACATCTTAAAGTTAATATTTGATTTTGTGTATTGATTTTTTCATCTCACATACTCATGACCATACCATAATACAAAGGCGACTCAACACTCTTATTGTGCACCTAGAGATCACCTTTTAGGCAATTTAAAACCTCTTTTGAGCACTGAATTTTCAGAGATCTTTGTACAGCTCAGATCTCCATCAAGGAACCGGTTATGCCAGTGTTCAGCTGAAAAGTTTGATTGGCAAACCTAGCTCATAACAGGAGTTTCACAAACTCAAATCACTACAGTGATGTTAAAGTTATTTAATATTTGCTCTACTTTATCCAGAATTACCTAGGAAATAAATAAATTACCTACTTTTCACCTTGAAGATGAACTATTCCTTTAAAAACAAGAAAGGCCAGAGCCCACCGCTTCCAAGAATTCTGTCAGTGAACAACTGACTGACCAACTTGTTCTCTGTAGCACACCCTTTTCTAACGCAGTAACAAAAATCTAATACTATTTACCTAGAACAGATGAATCCATCTAAGTAATTTCCACCCACATTAATATTGCCCGCAGAATAGCCAAGTCATAACCCTGAACTCTCCCACAGAGTAATCAGCAGTTGCTGAATACTGTCACAAAGAGAACAGGTCAGGCACATAGAAGTTATTTTTCAATTATGAGATAATTTTAATTGTGGGTAACAGCAACGGAGACCTAACGTTAGCTGTAAGTTTCAACAACTGAAAACATTTCTAATAGAGAAGAATCATACAAGATTGGTAAGAACTTCCCTCATTCCACATTTATTTACAAGGTCTCATCAAAGCTCCCTAGAACAACGTGAGAAGACCATTCTTGATGGGATAATCCTACACCATAACTCTTCTCTCCAGGAAGTCTATCATTAAGAACAAAAAAATACATCTTTCTTCCATTCTATTTTTAAAAAAAAAATTTTTTAAAAGACACTTATTTGTAGAGTGTTAAATTGAACTGTCATTTAAGGTATGCTTATGAAGTTAACAGAAAAATTAATTAGTCCATTATTCTCCAAATTCTGACAGAACAAATCATATCAATTGGCATTTTTAACAAAACACAACCCTCTGTAATGTAAAGGAAATAGAGTTCAGTTTTGCTAAAGGCAGTATTTTTCATTTTGGAATGGGATAAAACCCCAAACAATTAATCTGAATAATTCTGTTTTATCAAGCAATAAAATAGTTGTCATATAGAGTTATAAAAGTATTATCTGCACCCACAAGAAGAGATGTGTAATTACTATTTTCCTTAATTTCATTGGTACTCTTCAAAAAACAGTGCTGCCATCTCTGAAAATCTCAAAACCAAGCACAAAATACTTCATTCATCACCAAATAAACTTCGCATACCAAAATTTAACTGACACTCTGCATTTAAGCCTTCATGTACACACAGTGCAGGTTTTGATCTTAAGCAACAGCTTCCTCCAAAAGAAACATTACTTTAGCACTTGAGAAAAAGTGGGATTAGAACTGCCACTATTTCCTTTTGGAAAACTAAAATGTTCTGAATTCAAGGTAACTGTAATTGAGTAAAAAAAAAAAAAAAAAAGAGACCAAACAAGGGTTTAAGGGTCTGAAGCCTTGGCAAATACAAATAATGTAAAAAAACCAGATTCAATTCATTCCTTTTTCAATACTTCCATTTACAGCAAATTGCCTTCATATTTTCTTCTCTACTGGAGCTTTGAAGGCTCTGGTAGAAGAGAAAATAAGGTCAATACATTGACTACCAATGAAAGACAGAAGCAAAACTGACATGTTAATATTTGTATAATAGTTATTAATGTTAGTAATAAATTAATAAAAATAAATATTGCTCATTGTAAAAAAGCAAACCTATCACAAAACTAACACACGTCCATGACAACACTGGATAACTTCTGGATAACTGGATGACAGGCTGCTGGCCATAGCAATGCCTAGCAAAATATTTGAGTTTTCCTTTTTGTTGTTGATGGTAATGCACTGCAGAATGAAAAAATCCATCTCATTTTCAGTCTCTTAAGACCACCTCTCACTTGCTGGAAACAGTAAACTAACTTCTACAACATATTAAACAGTAAATGGGAAAAGCAATCTTACACTGTTCACTAGGCTAAAGCTGAAATTAACTTTCTATGAATATCTGATAAAATTTCCTCATTAACCTTGTCAGTTGAAATTTAGCTGTACTACTAATGTATGGATGCTGTAGCAATGATAAGAAAAATTAATTACATGAAGAGTATCAGCAATTATGACATTCATAATTTTCAGTATATACAAGATAAACTAAAAGCATATCTAGCATTCCTTGTGAAAGACATTAGGTATTTTTGGCTTCAGTGTTTTCCAATTTTACATGTCTATGTACAGAACATGAACTTCAACTTGGACAAAGTTCAAGCAATTAGAGCTAATATTTTCCTTCTCTTATCTGACTAGTATTTGTTTCATATTTCTCAGGACTTACCTGAAATACTTCAGAACAAAATATTTAAAAAACCTGAAGTGTAAGAATCTAATTTTCTCTGTCTCAGTATCAATGTTCCTTCCTTCCACTTACATAGAAAGGATTCATTTGACCAAACGTGGATTTTTACATTTGACCCGTCAGATAAACCTCCTATCCATCTGTTTACGCTGAACAGACTCAGAGGGCGCAATTCATCTGATATTTCAGCATCTACGGGGGGTCAGCTCAGATCACCTTGAAGACAGATCTGTGTCTCTGATCTGCTGAAAGTCTCTGATGGCTGTCACACAAACACTGAGGAGCTTGTTTGTGATAGTTTAAGCAATTACTGCCCCCAGGTGTTGGATCTCCTCTGCTGGAAACTTCACTCTCCTCTTCCCCAGGCCTGACTTTGTGGGATGGAATATGAGCTCACCTTAACACCAACAACACGGAGATGAACACTTTTAACAGAAACTACTGAATTTGGGAATTTGTGCAAATGCAGGAGCAAAAACTGGAAGCAGCTGATGCATTATGCTGATGCTGCAATAGGAACACAAACTTCCCTATAAAGGAGGAGGGAAGAAGGTGACAGATACCTGTTTATTCAATGGGTGCTTGTGTTGCAGCCAGTGCTTTTTCAAATTTATGGCCTAACTAAATGATAGCAACAATTAAATCCTGCAAAACATAAAATATTATGGGATTTCTAATGAAAGCATCCATACAAAACTGTAGTGCAAACTTTAAAGGCAATCGAACCTATGTCATAAAATAGTATCAATTTTCATTTTAATAAAATAAAATTTAGTTTCTATGAGTTGAAAATGGAACAGTTAGTATTACAAAATGTCTTCTTCTTCCAAGAAATTAATGCAAATGAGGAAACACAACTTGAGATCTTGAAAACATAGGTTTATTTCTACTGTAAGCCAGTTATATTTAACAAAAAGGACTAACAACTGTAAACTTATCCTGTAGAGTTCAATGATAAAGTTTTCCTGTCCTGTGAAAAATGACGCCATTTCAAAATCTTTCACATAGGGAAGAACTTAAGCTCTCTCCAGGTTTTTCATGAAAAACATGAGAGACAAAGACGCCATGAAACAACTGACTTCAGACCAACTCTTCTGTCTAAATGTCTAAACCACACCTACTCAGGCTACTTATTATCATCAGGCAGGGTCCTTAAATTCTTCCTTATTTTCTGAATTTGAAAAACCTTTAAGAAAGTTGTTATCCATTTCAATGAAGTTTCAACAAATCTTTCTTTTAAGGAATCAAACTACCATCTAGAAATGCTTTTGCCAGCTTCTGTGATATGGTAACTAGTAACATGACAAACACCAATTCTGTGTGATTCTTTAAGCCTAACCAGCCTTAATAGGTGCATGTAAGGAGAAATGAACTGTTTTGGTGAACATACAGGAATATATGTCATAAAATACCTTTACAGATACCTCTGCAACTTTTTCCACTTGGACTCAATATGGGATTTTGAGGGAAAAGTACAGCATCCTGCAAATCATCTTTCAGACTACACACAAAACCATCTATAACTGAGGGTCATGTTGCAGAGAAAATGTTACTTAATAAATACAGCTCTGCATGAGTAAGGTAATAAACAACTAAGAGAAAAACAGGATGCCTCTGTATCAGGAGAAGGGATTTTTATCCCAGTAAAAATTAAACCTACTTGGCTACTACAAGCAATTGGAAACAAACACACATCACATAGCAGATGTTCAGTAGATCTTATGTAGTTCCTTATGAACCACTAAATCTGCTTTTACAAGTCTATCTGTCAGGCTTGACAGACATCAGCCTACATGCAATATATGAAACATCCATGCATTTATGCAACGAACACAACATGCTCCGGCCCATGGCTGCAGGTGCCCAAAAGATGCATAAAGGAAAACTGTAAAATTTGGGGTCACCTGTGATACAAAGCAACAGAACCAAGTTCAAGAGACTAAAGTACTAGTCACACAGTAAAAAACCTAAAATTGTTTAAGAAAACAAAAACATGCACTTCAATGCAAACTTAAAAGCATTTCAGCTTCACCATTTCAAAGATGGTAAATGCTTGTCCCAAATACACTGACATGCTCTGGGATTATGATATGACATGAGTCACAGTACAGAAGTACATAAAAAACACAAGATACTTACTAGCAGAAGCATTTCAACAAGCGCAGAAATTAAAAAACAAGCCAAGGTTCAGTTTTCATCAATCTCAAGAGTTAAATTTTAACCAGAAAAAAACAAATTAAAAAAAAAAAATCAAACCCTTTAGATGACATGATGCTGACTACACTGTAGCAATTCCTTAGTAACAGCAAAAAAATTGCTGTGATGCATCCCTAGTTAAGAAATATTGCTCTTGCACTTTGACAAGTATGCAACTTCTTCAAAAACACGTTAGCTTGCAGTTTTGGACCACATTGTTGCTTTTCCACTGGTTCATCTTCAAAAAAGAGGGGAACCACTGCAGAAATGAAACAAAATTATAGCAATGGTGACAGTTATAAACAACTCAGATAATGCACTAGCTTACCTTTTACAATTGTCCATTAAAACACAAACCTTGCTAACATCAGCAAGGCAAATGAATTCTCAAAGAAATCAGCTTATTAAAATCAAGCCTGTATAACTTCTATCAACACACACCTCAGTGTCTCAAGGACGCATCTAATGCAACACTTCTAAGAGAAGACAATAACTTAAGATCATATTACAATATCAAGGGCTTTCTTAGACATATCTATCCTGTGCAAAATAATAATGTAGCTTTCAGAAGGATACTCAACATGCTTTTTCATCTACCACCAAAATTAATATGTGATTCTGTTTTAGTTCCTACAAACAACTGAAGTCCATGCAACAGCAATTTTGCATGTTTGCTTATCTAGACAAAATGGAAACTAGCTCACAGAACTCTAGTAAATGTAAGAAGAGGCAGAGAGAGTTAAAAAAAAAAAGGAAAAAGGAAGACATTACAAGATTCTGGAGTAATACAGAAAAATGCTTCTGCTTCATACAGAGGTGAGTGCATTGCACAGTGGAGTCAAGACACTTTCCTTGTGTAATGAGCTGTAAGCACATAAGCAAGGATGTGGGTGTTTTCTCTTTGCTTTTTCATATCCAAGTTATAATTCAAACTGTACTGAGAGATTACAGATTATTTGTTGATTTTTTACTTTGTTTTAGCAAACTGCCATCTTTGATTTTTTCAGGCTAAGTTACTTGCCAGTCAGTGTCACTGAGCATTACAGAAAAAAAATCCAAGAAAAGATCCTTCAGAGGTCAAGCATGTCCTAGTATTACAATTTCAGAATGGCACTAAGGGCTTTTAAGAAGGAGATTCTCAGATCTGCTTTTAGAAGCATAGAGAGATGTAGGGAGAAAAGACACCAAAAATAAAATTCTTAAGTTAAAAGAACCTAACATATGAAGTACAACTGACCACTAGCCACTATTAACTTGTAAGGACCACCTACTATTGGACAAGTAGGTAATGGGTGGAGCTCTCCTTGCTGTACAGATGTGATGAACGGTTGGTTTGAACTCTCAGTGAAATGACATACCATGTTGCTAATTTAGAGGGACTAGAAAAATCACTCTAAAGTTTTCACTAATGCATGATTTACAGGACGTACGAAGTAAATGAGGGTGCTAGCCTGTCTTTTGCTTAACCAGTTACACGCAACCTACCCTTGCACACAAACTTGTTCTTTGTTGAGAAGCAGGCTTACAATGACTCCCATGTAATTTAGGCTCTCATCTAAAAAAAATCAGTTGTTACAGAGATTGCTCACTTAAAAAAAAAAAGCGCAGTGCCAACGTTTTTCTGTCTTAATCTGCAGGCAGTCTGGAATGACAGAGAAACGTACTGCTAAAAGCTGGACTCCTTTGCCAAAATTTCAACATTTAAATATATCAGGTTCATTCTCCCAACATCTGAGCGAAGAAGGGAGATCCTTCAGTTTTGACTCAGCAAGGCCAAAACAAACAGCAACATTCAATCAGTGTCTAGATAGGTAGGTATTTGTGCCCAAATCCCATGAACTGGCTCCAAGGGAGACTTTGGAAGTCCAGAAGGCAGTATGATCTTGTTTCTTCGACCAAGTGTCATACGCAGATATAGAGAAGAGGCAAGAACTACTGCCTACAACAGGAAGAGCTCCCATTTTATGTGTGTTCTTCTAGAGCTATGCACCAAAGAGCTGTGGACACTGCAAGAATGAAGAGATGAATGTTCTGCAATCTGTGCTAGCATTTCAGAGAGGTTTTAAAGCATTCCAATACCCCCACAGGAACCTTGCATCAGGGCATTAATATTGATGACAAAGTAGACTTTTCAAGGACTCTGCGTAATTTATTTTACAACAGCTTTACCCCAACCCTTTCGCTTAGTGCTCCATACAGAACTACTGCTCTACGACTGAATGACAGGAGGCACAAACAATTCACAAAGACTTGTGCCTTTCCAGATCACCGTTCAATCTCTCTTGGCATTCATGACCTACTGTCCTCGCTCTTGCAGATCCTCGGTTTGGAAAACTGCTATTCGACTGGGACGCTCCCACCCCAGCCAGGAAGGAGGGTCCGCTGCCAGCAGCTCCAGGAGAGCGGCACAGCCCCGGCAGCCCCAACCAGGTGCCCTCGGCGGGGCTGCGGGCAGCCAATGGCAGCGGCGACCCCGCTCTGCCGGGGAGGAGCAGGAAGCGAGAGCGGAGCTGCTCCCGGCCGCTGCTCCGGCCACCCTCCCCCGACACACCCTCTCGGCAGCGCCAGGGGTACCGGGCCGGCCGCCGGCCCCCGCCCGCGGGGGGACACCCCGATCTGCCGCCGGCGGGGGCAGCGGGGGCCCGTCCGGGGCGGCCCCTCCCCCGCGTCACCTTCTCGGTACTTCTTGCGCAGCCGCCGGTGGACGCTCTTCACCACCCCGGACAGCTTCTCCTGCTCCAGCTTCCGCTCCTGCTCCGGGGGCGGCGGCGGAGCGGCGGCGGCCCCGCCGGGCCGGGGACGGGGCTGCGGAACGGCCTCCATGGTGTTCCCGCTGCTCCGCCGCGCACGGCCCGGCCGAGGGGGGCGTGAGCTGTGCCGGGCTGTGCCGGCCGGGCATGCGCACCGCCCGCCGCTCGGCCTGCTGGGACAGGGAGTCTGACGGGCTGCTGCTCCCGCCGCACCCGCCGGCCGCATATTCGGGCTCATTGCGGTCCCTCGTCCTGGAAGGCACGGGGCTGGCCAGACCTCCAGCTGTGGCCTGGGTTATTGCCAGCAAAACTTCCCACGCCCCACATCTGGAGCGGGTCACTGCGGTGATCGGTAAACCAGCGGGAGAAATGAGGGAGAAAATACCCTAAGGGGCCAGGGGCAGTGCAACTTACCCCCCCTCCCCTCCGTGCATTACCCCAGTTCACATCCTTCCCAAGAGGCCCCCGTAACACATCTGTCTGTGGGTTCCTCTGACACAGGGGGGCAAAACCCACTCCCCACTTACAAAAGACCTTGCGGAAAAAAACTGAATTCAAAATACCCTCACGCAAACCTGAGCAGATTGGTGTTCGTGGTGTGGGTGCGGGCACTTGAACAGCACAGTTTTGTACAGGTTTTTTTATGTCTTCATGGAGCTGCCGGGCCCGTTTTTCAGTAGAGCACAGTTTGTGACATTTATTTGGGTGGAAATACACTGCTGGAGCAGGACCAACACCTGCAGCCAGCAAAACTGCACCTTACAGGGGAAAACCTTTGTCTGCAGATCTCTGTGCCCAGCTTCAACATTTCCCCAAACCCGAAGTACTTCAGTTCTCTCTGTCAGTCATTACTGGAAACAGGATAGACAAAACCATTCGTCACAAGATCATGGCAGTGCAATCTGCCATGAAGGTGCTTCCTTTTTTGCTTTGACCAGAAGCAGCTAATTGTCTTTTCCGAAGATGTTAAAAAATATGAAGGAGGTAATTGCGGCTACAATGAAATTGGCCACAAATATGACGTGGGTAGGATTAAGATTTCACCCTGATGAGAAGTCAGTGACACGTACAATTTTATGCAATGGGGTGTATATCAGGTCCGCATCAGATAGTCCTGCCAAAAAGATTTTACAGCTAATCACAGAGCATGATGGTTTTCTGCTTTTCTGATGAAATTCCTTTGAAGGTGGAATTGTCAAGGCAAAACACTAATGTCCAAAGAAGAGCTTTTCATTGTTATTGACTACAAAACCATCCCTTTTTCACCTGACTCTGAGCTAGGTAGGCAGATACTGCATCTCATCCATCACCCTGAAGTGCCCACATAATCCTCAAAGGTCCAATGATTTCAGTGCTTATATTTCTCAGAAAGTGCTTAAAAAACTTCAGTGTAGTTTGAATCTTCCATCCCTATGTTTACATGTTATTATGTATTTTATTGTCAGGGTATTTCCATTTGGTTTGGTTTGTTTTTTTGGTGTTTTGTTTGTTTGTTTGTTTACTCAAAATACAGGGCAATGATGGAAGGAGAATTTAAATTTTTGCTACTGACATCGGCATTAAGAAAGGAAAGTTCAATGTACTGTTTGAGTTATTCTTTAGCTACATTTTTCTTTTCGTTTTGAAACTGAAATAACTGATGATGAAATAACTGATGTTAATGAAAAAAATACCAGTATATATTGATTCTACTTTGACATGGAAAACATCCAAAAGTCATCTTCTGATATGGATTATTGTATTCCATGTTCACCAAACTAGTTCAGGAAGTTAAATCTGAATTAGAAATAAAGCTTGGTGCTAGGGTTAATGATAGCTTTCTGAAATATTTTTATTTCTAGTTTTATGTGTGAGTCCACATAAGAAGGATTAAGATGGTGTAAAAAGAGATTACAGTGATAGTCACTAGGAACATTTCAGTTAATGGGGAGCCTACATGGTGGTTAATGTTCTTTACATTTTCACATTATGTAGGATTTGGGGAAGCAGAGAATGAAGAGGAAATGCATGAGCCAGTCTTCTGCATGTGGCATGATACTTAGGAGAGCACGGAGGGAGGCTTCTCAGAAGAGCAGGGGTACCAGAGCGACAGAAAAGACATGGAGGCATTTGGAGGATGCCTAACAGGTACTGCTGTGGCATTAACCCCCCCAGTCATGAGCCTCCAGACTTGGAAATGTAAGTTACCCAGTCAAAATATGAGTGTGTCTGTGGTTTGGAAAATCAGAAATCTAATTGTAGAACTGAAGAGTTGGGGGGAAATTGTACTTATGTGAACTATTCTCTCTCAGAATAATAAGTTACTTTTTGAATGAGGTTATCACTGTGGTTTTTCAGTTCTCAGGAGTTCTTTCTAAAACTAACAAAATGGTTTTAAATACAAAGTAGCTTTAATTATTCACAATTATTTCAAAATTTATAGTATTAATATTAGGCATACTTTGTTACTATGATTTTTCAGTGTACAATTTTACATGACTATCCCTTTTTAATATGTTATTTTATAGTTTCAATATTTTGATTATTTTCTGATATTTTAGAAATATGTCAGCAAATGAAAGAATTCAACTCTGTGCCTGCACAGACAACTTTCATATCAAGAGGTACAAACTATTTTTAAAAAGTAGGAAGTAGAGAAGTATCTAATTTTTAGCATAAGTGGTTTTATATGAAAATAGACCAAGATATAAAATTTATTCTCATTTCTTAAAAGAGTAACTTAGAAGTTTGCTTTCAATAAGCAAGTTTAGTTTCAATAAGCATTTTCATTCTCTTTATGAGAATGAAAATGAAAGAATACCTGAGGAAGAGGCTTTATGCTCACAGCATACACAGATACTTTCCTCAGAATACGTGATGAAAGTTGGGTCCCAAAATGCGAAGTGATTGAAGGAGGTGCTTTGCCTAAGTGCTGTATGGAGATATCAGTGGGTGATGGAATGGGCCATTAAAGCAGGACCAGTTCTGTCAGGCCAGATGGAACTGATGTCCCAGTGCTCTGTCAAGCTGGAGAAAAAGCATGTGTGATCTATACATTTCTTGAACATGGTACAGGAAAATGAAGATGAACATAAATCTTGTGTTTGTCCCTATGGCACAAGATTAGAATGATCAATAAGGATATCCAAGGTGATAAAGACAATATATAAATATAAATATAAAACAATACCTGCGTCCTGATAGGGATGATGGAGTTTGACTACCTGAGAAAGAATAGTTTTTAGCATCTGGTCTTACTGCCTTGAATGTAGAAAATGGATGAATGGATGAATGATCCTCTGTGTATTAGTTACTTTCTAAATAAATAAATAAATAAACTAAAAACACTAATTTAGGGCAGACTAGAACAGCTTCTTTTGACATTTCTGCAATATTTTAGTGCCCATCACTTTTCGTGAGTAGCATTAGAATCAAAAGTCTCGTTTCACAGGCTGGAAGGAAGAATAATCCCAGCACTTTCCAGTACTCTGGTGGCTGGAACATTCACTGAGGATGTGGGAAAACCAGTTCACATCCCTGCTCTGCCCGAGGGCATCTGAACCCACATCTTCACTGTGAGATTATATAAAGTGGAAGTGCTCTTCCTTCCTCAAGGAAGGGTGACAGTAGCCTGTATTTTCAGTCTTTCTCCCCATGGAAACTGTGGAAGAAAAGCAACATAAAAATTTTCTGAGTTGCGCAAATCAGCAGTGCTTTGCTTCCATCTCTTTCACTGGTAGTTTTGACAATCAAGTCTCCTCAACCTCTTCATCCCTTCTATCTTACAGATGCTTGTTGTTTGAAAAGTGTCCAAAAAAATTGATGTCAAAGAGAATAAACCTTTCTAGACAACAATCTGTCCAGTGTGAAGACGTCATCATAAGATTCTCTAATGTAATGTAATCTGCAAAAATATTACTGAAAGCATGTTATGATTTTAATGGAATACTGAAACACTGTGGTAATTTAAAAGGAATAAAACATTCTTTGTTAGATGTGGAAATGTTTTTGCTACATGTATCCAATGGGCAGAAAAACAGGCAGCAATGGAATATTAAATGAAATTACTGAAGATTTTTCTTCTTCAGTAACTGTGGAGTCTTATAAGCCATGGAAATAAGATAATGTGACTTAAAAAGCAGGAGAGCTGGTCCATTATTACATTCTCCAAACACAGTTCAGTAATTTAGTAATTAAAATTACATGGTATTTAAAACTGCTACCCCATAACAATAATTGTATAACTACAGATCCTGGATTCCACATCTGGAGACTGACACCTCTAAAAGTATGTTTACACCAGCAGTCCCTTTACTTAGTCCCCTGTGTATTTTAGAGGAAAAATATAGGTTTGCTGTTGACTTTGGTTTGCATCTGAAGTCACAATATTTACATAAATAAATATTTTGCTTCTGGAAAGCAGAAGATTTTTCTACTGAAGGACCAGTTAAAGTTGCTCCTCAAGTAGGTAGAGGCACACAGCTTCGAGAAGGCTTAAAATAGGGGCTCACTGTAGAGTCTAATTAAGTATCCTCAAGACCATGAGAATTAGATACTGATAAGAGATTTTATTTATTGAAATCGTGTCTTTTACTTGCTAGCTTGTGTTGCAAAATGGCAGGAATAATTTTAACAGCAGCTAGCACTTCTGATAAACAATAAATTCTCTGCCTCCGTTGTGGCCAGCATATACCACCTATGTCTGTCCGTGGAAAGGAGCTGTTTCTTTTGACACAGGAAAAAAAAGTTAAGAATTTGTTAATCCCTTCAGACTGTCACTTGTGTAATAGTAAAGTGGGAATTAAATTTCATGGAACTACTGAAATATTTACTGAAAAACCAGCAGAGTACTTTATACCTAAGTTGTTCAGGATATTATGTGCATCTGTAGGAAGTAAAGCAAACGTTTAGTGCTGAGAACAGACAATGCATTTCTGAATAACTTCTGTATTCATTGTACAACTTCTTTGCAACATGAGCATCGCAAACATGCTTAATACTCTATTAACAGAGATCATTAAATATAAACATAACTTAATGAAAAGTAATCCTGAATTCCTTTAAAAATCTGGTTGTTTTTTAAAATAGATTTTAGTCTGAGCACATTCCCCTGTTATTTGGAATTACTAAATGAACAGAGTCAATGTTGTGATTGCTTTAACAAAGACTACTAGCTACTCTTTCTAGATTGAGTTTCTTCTCAGCTGATTTCTTGCTGCCATAAAAGATTATCTCATAAAATCACTTTGATTTAGCAAGATGTGTCAAAACATCCAGCAGGTCTAACTGGTTTTCTTCCAATGTCAGTCGAAATAGTGTGTGGTTTTAACACTGATTCATGTTTCTGTCAGCAGCTGTGTATAAACTTGCTGAGTAATCAATTCAGACATAGTAACTTTAAGAAAGTTTGGTGCTAGTAGGAAAAGTTTTGTGTTTGATTATTTATGCATGTGTGGAACCTGATAGTCCGAAAGATGTTCTCAATTCATGGGATGCAAATTCCAGTCTTCCTGTATGGGTCAGGTGTGTATAATTCCAGTACAGCTCAATAGCAATGTAGCTATATAGTAGGTCATTTTCAACTTGGGAAATAGTGCAGTATCTTGTAATCTTGTATTGCAGGTATGATAACCTGACTCATAAACTAAGATGACCTGACAGTCTGATTGGAGTTGCACATGCTAAAAAGTACCCAGAGAAAGACTAAGCTACATGTGAATTTTTGAGACAGGAAACAAAATAATTTTACAGGGATGTTTCTGTGATGCCATGGATAGATCAGGGTATGCTATGTCATTTCACTTTTCTCTTTCTTTCTTTCTTCTCCTAAGTCCTGGAAGGGTGTTGGTGAAGATATTTTGGGTGTCATTAGATATAACCTATAAAGGAAATACATCTCTAGAATGCATAAAGTATTCTTGTCTGTTCCAGAGATTGCCCAAATCCTTTTAATCTTTTCTGCCTCTTGAATACTGTCATGTGGTTTATTTGGGACTCTACCAAAGTCCAAGTCAAACTTCCAGCTAAGAACAGCAACAAAGTCTATTCATACAACATCAAACGAAGCTCTATCTTCAGGACAACACATTGCAGGTAGTGTGATATACTTCAAGAAGACCAAGAGTGCCAAAGCTCTCGCTTACCTTGCACATGTGGTATTCTGCTATGCACAGATCGTGTTTTAGGTTTGGTTAAGTCTGGCCTCAGTGACGCTAATGCCTAAGATGTTATCAATAAAATTTAAAGGGTTGATATTCTCTTCATCCTTTTTAAGGATCAGGATTTAGGAGCCTAAAGAATGGTCGTAGGAAAAATAAAACCATGAGTATTAATGTTGTTTCAGAAATTTTGACAGTAAGTACAAAAATGTTCACAATAGTTTTCCCATACAAGCACCACAGATAAATATTATCTAGTGTTAGAAGAATGGTTTCTCTTTACTTCTCCAGAACATCTACTAAAACAACTGTGACACAAATACCATCAAGTGAGCATTCTCCATACTAGATTTTGTTAAAATTTTGTCTCCTATTACTGTTGATTAAGAATGATCTGATAGCAGCTGCCCTGAGGTATGAATGAGACTACAGACTGCAGAAGAATAAGACAGTTCTGAAATGCTTATTTAAAGATAGGTAGAGTTGTGATAAAATTAAATAACCATTTCAATTTGTTGAGGATATGCTGATAGCCCATTGTGTTAAAAAAGGTAGGAAATAGAACAGAAAGATACTGTAGCAGTTAGTGGAGATACATTTTATACTGATGTACAGCTTTCAGTTAAGGCTTTAAGTCTTTCATATTTCTGGCTAATAAAATTATCTATAACCTCTCTCTAGGTGTAAAGGTGTTCTTGAACATTAAACATCTTGTTAACTCCTAGAAAAACTTTGGTCTTAAAAGCTTCCTTTATTGAGGGCTATAATTATGGTTGGAATATTAAGTCTCGTTAAACTACTGAATTCTCACACGCTGAAAACATTTCAGCTTCATCTATTAAATTAAATGCAGGTTAAAAAATAAAATAGTTGAACTACAAGGAAGTAAATATCTATCTTCCAACCCCCTTCTTTCAGTTCTATGTGACTTTTCACACACAGTGGCCATAGCAACACCTCTGCCCCAGTCCTCTGTGAGACCAGGGGCTGTCATGCAGAATTTTTTGCTGTTCTGCCATGTTTTACCTCCCCTAGAAGGTTGTGCATGGCTCCTACCATCTTCTCCACCTGAGCCTGTGTGATGGCAGTGCTGTGCCAGGACTCCATCCCTCCCATGCCTCATCCCCCCTCAGGCACTAACTACTGTCTCATTTTCTTGCTTGTCTCTAGGATTTCCACAATTCCCATCACTTTGTCACTGGGCACAACTTCAGTCTCACTAAAAGCAATGGAGGGCAGCACCTGTGCTGAAGCCTGGCCTTGCAGCCCTGCAGAGAAACTTGGAGGTGAAATGTCTGTAAACTCATTTGTCCAAAATGAAAGGTGATTGATGCAGGAGGAAACATGTGAGGAAAAGGTGACATCTGCCTCATGGCAGGGTTTGAACTACTGCTATCAGGAGAGCTGACAGTGCTGACAATTTATCCAGGGACGATGGAGTGATGGGGAAATGCAGGCTGAGAGACATGTCCAGCAAACCATTCAGGAGACACGTGTGAAGACACACACAAAGATAAGGTTGCCACTACAAAGCATGGACCGTGGGAGTCTGAGACGTACAGCACTTCTGTGCTTTCTGTGCTGCCTGGGCAGCTTCAAAGCATTTTGGAGTATGACCATAATCTCACTGGCATCTTAACAGGAGCAGGAAGAAGCACCTCCAAGCCACATGGCAGCCTGCACCTTCACCTGGCTTTGGCAGAATCCCAACTGTATGACCTGAATGACTCCGTAATTACAATCACAACATATTTTTCAACCCCTACAAGTGCCATGTCTTTTTCATTAATTAAAAAAAAAAAAAGGAAGAGCTAACTGCAAATACTTAGAATCATAGAATCGTTAGAATTGGAAAATACCTGTAATGTCATCAAGTTCAACTATTAACCCAACATTGCCAAGTTCACCACTTAATGATGTCTCTAAGCACCATATCTTCACATTTTTTTCAACTCTTCCCGGGCGGTAACTTAATTCCTTCAAATTTGTGGTTGTCAAGTGAACCCCTTATCTTTACAGACAATGTGTTCTGTTTTTCAAAAGAGGCTAAATTTTGCTGGGGATCCAGTCTTGAAGTCCCACATTTGCCATTTCAACATGTTCCTTGAAACACATTGCATGTGATGTGTCAGAAACATTTTCAAACCAGTCCAAACACTCCTTATAATGCCGATGACTTCATTACAGAGAGATGATATTAAGAATGCTTGACTAATAAAAATGTCTCTAGGCTATTCCCTTCTCTGCACTGGTCACCCAGGAGAAGACATTATTTTGGAAGCCATAATGACAACATACTAAAAAACAGGTAAAATTATAACATAGGAGGTTATGTATAAGATTGTAAGAACCAGAGACAGAACTCCTGCTTGCTGAAACATGACAGGTGGATTTTTGCTGAATGGCTCCTTTAAATCTAGGGGAAATGGCTTTCAGCTATCAGGTCATATGCTTAACGGGAACACAATTTCATATTATGAAGTTATAATAATTGCCTCTTTTGGAGCCCAGTGTGACCAGCAAAATGCAGTGTGAGGCTTATCACACAGCCTGACAGGTATGAGAAGTATTGCTGTCCTTGCCTTTTCAGAAGCTAGAATGGTCTTCTGGAGGCTTTTCTACATAAATAGAAACAGTATTTTCTTAGGAGACATAGAAATAATTCTGAAGCATCAAAAAAAGTAATTCTGGCCAATTACCTGAAATAACGTGTGACCTTTCTATCTGTATTTGTACTCATAAAGGTGAATTTTGTCCATCATTACTTAAAGGTCCCCAAACCAGAACTAAGAGCATAACCAACTTATTTTTATTTTTTTATTTATTTATTATTTACTAGTACTGAAACCTGTATGAGAAGGTGGGAAGAAGTTTTTGGTTTAAAAGTACTTCAGGTTGTACTTCCCTTTGGTAAGAGGCCACCTCCATTTTTTTTACCATTCAGCCTAAAGTCTAAAGACTCATAGATACGTCAAAAGATCTATCTGTCCTTACAGTTGTTGGAGAGTTGTCCATGTGTGTAGTTATTTTTACATAATTAGCTATTTCAAAAGAAGTTGCCTGTGTGGGACAAATAGAATCCCCTTGGTCTGTGAAGGCTCATTTATGAAAGAAGTATCTCAAATTAGATGGTGTGAAAGACATTGGTTTTGGTATGGACATTGGTTATATTTAGATCGTGTTTGGCGAGAGCTCCTGGGGGCACACGGATTTTCACCCTGTTCACGAATATAGCACAAGACATTCTATGAATCCTTGTTGACTTATTTTTTTTCAGACTACATACAAATATTGTGTATTCTATGCCTTAACGATGATTAGGATGCCTAGGATTACCTAGGACAAGTATGCGTTCTTAGTCATGATTTATGCCTGATGTTTTTCCTTAATTTGAGCATGCAATTTGTTGTGACCCAACAGTTGCATTATGAATAATGGAGGCAGAAACCTCTGAACGAGGGGCAACAGGTCCAGCTGGGAACAGCAGCTTCTGTAGCCACCCCAGTGTAACCTGCTGGAGCCAGAGTGGTAAGAGAAACAAGAGAAATGGCTATTGTACTTTAAATTCACACCTGACTTGTTTGTTTTACAATAGCTTCTAGATGCACATGGACACAAATGGGACCCTAGACAATTTTCTTTTGCTGGAAGAAATTTGTGCTCCTGGGGATTGAATGGATCTTCCTACCTTAGCGGTTAAGAGTACTACATATATGTTTCCGTGATGTGAATTGCCCTTGTCTGTGAATCTCCTACGCTTGATGTTCTTTAAGTTACATCACTTAAGGCCTTTGGAGGACAGGAACTAGACTTCTTTCTGAAAAAGCTTGGCTGGAAATTACACACTAGAGATTTTTCTAACACGCCTCAAAGGTAATGGGAACATGTAATCTTTGGGCTGTTGAGAAAGAATACAGAGGTCGATCCTGTTATTTTGAATTGTACTCCAGCATAATTGCCTCTTTTATCCTGAATAAGAGAAATGCCGACACAAAGGTGAACTTTTAAAGCTCTCCATTGCTGACATGTCTATAGAAGTGCTAGGATTTCCTTTTGCAATCTGAGCAACTTGGTGAGATTTTTGAAACTGTGAAGAGAGGGGCTTTCCAAAATGCCTGTGTTATTGGTATGGCACAAGAGACTTTCAAGAGACTTACCTAATCCTCAGTGAGTCATGTTTTTATTGGAATTTTATTTTAAACAAATCATCTTCTAAATTCTCTCCTCTCTAGAGTATATGCTCAGTGACTATAATACTTGTTGTTCTGATATATCAAGTTACCAGGTCATCTGTGAATGTTTTTGAGACTTCTTTTCCTGAAGAACCTGGCGCTTAAATGAAGGTGACAAGCAAATGGCTATAGTCTGAAGTCTTCTTTTGCTACTGGAGATTGCTGAATTCACATGTGCTTGCTGCATCTTGGAGATGACTGACATAAGCAGCTACTGCTTCTGACAGCAGGTGCTTATCAGGTCTAAATTTGAATCTCTTAAACTTAGTGGCAAGACTTGCATCAATATGCTTAGTAAGTGATTTGTGATCACTATTCCTCTGCATATACTCTTTTTACAACAGTTTTACAAACAGTTGGTTCTAGGCTAGTGTAATCTGTCTTTCCTCTAACACAAAAAATGGTAATGGCCATTGGATTACATGTAGGCATCTGGTGTGTAAACATGCAAAATAGGCAAAATAGCTGCACAGTTTTGGAACAGGCTGTAATTCTGACTACTAGGAATACTAGTCAGTGTGCTCAGAGGACGTATGTTCTCAACTCAATCCTTCACTTTTTCTTGTGTGGTTTTATAATTTTACATAAATAGAAGTCTGATGTAAATTTCTTTATAAACATACTTGTAGAGTTGAGTCCTTAAATAAGAAGACCAGAAGAGATAGGAACCAGAGAGATTTTTAAACAAAAAGACCCAAATAAACAAGTTTACAGTCTTATATAAAAATTAATTGGCACATTGTGCTGTTTTTACCATCCCAGTGTTGAATGTTGTCATGAATGCCATAAGAGCAATGTGCAAGTCTCAAAATGGGCATCTTAGCCAATGTGCAAGATCCCACCATATTCAGGATTGTATGGTGTGGAGAATTCCTGGTGTGTAGGAAGTATCCTCTGGTTTTGGCCTCACTGAAGGATGACTGTCATCCCACTGTGGGTCCTCTCTGGCACCCCCACCTCTTAATGCCGGCACAGCAATCCCAGTTTGCCCAGCTCTGTCAAGCATGGAGTTTACCAGCACGGAAGGAAAGCATTGTTCTGTAAAGTAATGATGTTTAGACACCAATGCAAGGAAGCATGAGGCAAAGACCCATTAAGTGAAGGTCACACATAATCTAGAAAATCTGACAGGTCCATGAATAAATTGAGATTTACAGCTTGTAGCAGGATTAGAACAAACTGGGCTCTAGATACACTACAGCCCTAGATCAAGTGCAGTTCTCCACTTCAGTACTGAGGTTATTTCCAGGCAAAAAGGAGATCATTAATTGCATCTGGTCCAGACTTTGAGGAATTTCCTAACAAGGAGCAGGACTGTATTTTAAATTATATATTCTAAAAAAATAAAGAGATGTTAATGCAAATGCATCATCTCACAAGCCATAGGTAAATTATCCCTGTAGAACCTATGCCTCAAGCTACTGCAGATCAGAATATTACTTTTAAGAAAGGAGATTTCTTTAACAGTAGTAAGGGGGGAACTGAGTCCAGTTCCATCACGTTTTATAAATCAAGAGAAGTCATCTGTTTCTTGTCAAGTCACACACTTTTTGTAATCACTTGTGTACAGATTACATGCTAAGAAAAAAATGACCCTTTGCATTATATAGGGTGTAAGACCTACTATCTCAGACAACCATTTATTAAGTTCTCAAATTGTTTATGCCACCTGGTTTCAGTATGGAGATGAAGTAAAGACACTCGTTTTTCAACCGTTTTGGCACTGGGTCACCTCTGCTAGAGTGCCACAGAAATCCTGTAATTCCCAGGACACCCTCCAAAATTAACCAAGGAGCCTAACTTACACTGCAAGTTTTGAGCCGTCCATCTTTGAATAGCTGAGAAAGAAGTTGCTGCCTGCCAATTGACTCTTAAGTCAAAACAAGGTATGCTGGTTTTGGCTGGGGTAGAATTAATTGTCTTCACAGTGGCTGGTAAGGGACTATGTTTTGGATTTGTGCTGAACACAGCATTGATAATACAGAAATGTTTTTGCTATTGCTGAGCAGTGCTTCCACAGGGCCAAGGCCTTTTCTTTTTGTCCTGTCAAGCTGGCGAGGGGCCTGGGGGTGCATGGGAGGCTGAGAGGAGACGCAGCCAGGACAGGTGACCCAAACTGACCAAAGGCATATTCTAGACCATATGACGTCATGCTCAATATAGAAAGCTGGGGGAAGAAGGAGAAAGGAACGGTTTGGAGTGATGGGTGTTTGTCTTTCTAAGTCACCATTGTGTGATGGAGCCCTGCCCATGGGAAGCAGTGAATTAATTATTTGTTTTTCTTTGCTTGTGTGTGTGTGTTTTGCTTTCCCTATTAAACTGTCTTTATCTCAAGCCATGAGTTTTCCAGCTTTTATCCTTCTAATTCTCTCCCTGGTCCTGCTGGTGCGAGAGTGAGTGAGTGGCTCCATCAGGCTTGGTTGCTGGCTGGGGTTAAACCATGACAGTCCTTTTTGTCACCCACTGTGGGGCACAAAGAGTTTGAGATAACAACAGATTTGATTGGGATTTGCTAGACTGAATATAAATCTCTTAGTGGTGTTTAGCTAGTAATGAGCAGGCTCCTCTGCTTGCCATGGGGCTCTTTTTCCTGGCTGCATATTAGAGTCTAGTTCTCATTAGTGGCTGCTTTTCACTTTCGCTGTTTGCTGCAGTGCTATACTGTTTATCACCTTACTGTGTTGTGCCTGGGAACATTTTGATAACAGCCATGGTAATGCACCCGGGCTGGCAGATGTCCAGGTATTGCTGCTGGTTTTTGTGCTGCTGTACCGGACAGGCTGGAACTCCACTGTGAAATTAAGTTGAAGGGACTGTGACATACTGAGTCCGTGATGGAGGAGAGATCCACATGCAGCACATGGAGGACCCTACACTGGAGCAGGATGGCTGAAGGAGGATGTGACATGTGACCCTGTGAGAAGCCCACTCTGGAGCAGGTTTGGTGGCAGGACTTGTCACCCCATGGGAGACCCATCCTGGAGCAGTTTGTGAAGAGCTGCAGCCTGTGGGAAGGACCCACACTAGAGAAGTTCAAGGACAACAGCCTCCTGTGGATGGGAGTCCATGCTGGAGCAGGGGAAACAAAGATTCCCTTGCAGCCCATGGTGAAGACCATGGTGAAGCAGACTGTCCCTCTGCAGCCTGTGGAGAACTATGATGTGGATTATACTAATGGTAGCCTCTAAAAGGAACCCCTTGTTGCTAGCCAAGCTGGGAACATCACAATGTTGAAACAGATAACCTGGACAAAAGGACCAGGGATGGGAATCATAATGGATGTGCCTTTCAATTGTTGTAAGCCATGATTTGAGTTGTATGTTTCAGGAATTACTACCGCCCAAACCAATGGAGGAGAAGCCTTACAGGAAGCAGTTGAAGTACAGCAGTGACCTCTCCTGAGCTGGCTTTGGTTCCCAGTAACTCCAAGCAATACACCACTTCTCCTGTCTCAAGTGACCACCATAACAGATGGAGCCCAAAGTGATGGACAAGATGAATTCAAAATTAAGAACTGAGCCATAAGTCAGGTTTTTGGTATGATTTCTGACTCCCAATCCAGTATTTTAATTGCAAAATAGTACTTCATTATTGAAGAGTACATACTTTGAAATGGCAACTGTGAGAGGCTGAAATTAGTTAATGGCTTAAACACTGTTAAAATCACTGAAAGACTTTTGTCCACTGTAGAAAACTGTGCAAAGAAGTAGATTTTCACCGAAAGCCCATTCCTCTCTGAATATGCCTGCTAATTTGGACTGGGGTGGGAACCTGAGATAAGATAACGGTGGTACTATTGTCCAATTATCCCAGAAGAATGTATCCACAAGTGTGAAAGACTGGAATGCCGATGGCTCAGACAATCAAGGTGCAAGCTGATGATGTGCAGAGTACACCACCACCTCAGGCTACAAGCTGGGTGTTGAACAAGAGAAGGAAAGAGACAAATCCTGCAAGGTAGGTAGTGTTTGTCTGTTACTCAGCTGTGATTACTCCCTTCTGGGGAAGTAGGGAAGATTCACATGCTGAAGGTATTCATCTCTGCTGATGGGTCATAATGGGCTGCAATGGACTCAACTGTGCTGATGTAACAGGCAGCTGTAACATCTTAGAAGGTGTCACAGACTCATGAAATGTCCTGTGAACCAGTATTACATCATCCATTGCAAAACTCTCTGTCCCAGGGGAGGTATTGGGGGTGTTCCCACTTAGCCTAAGCCCAGTAAAAGATATAGACTCCTTCCCTCACCCACAGACTCCTTCTCTCACCATCCGGCTTCTTCCCTCCCTACACAGGTTTCTTCCCTTACCACCCAGGACTTCCCTTACCACCACGGACTTCTTCCCTCATTGCCCTGGTTTCCCTCAACAGTTCCAGACCACAACCATCACTTTGAGGAGACTGGGATTCTCACCACCAAGAAGACCAAAAGAGGAGGATCAGGAGGATGCCATTGGAATCCATAGAATGGTGATCTTTTCCCTATTTAATCTGTCTCTCTGTCATTCTCTTTCTCTCCCTCGCCATGTGTCTTTTCCCTATTTCTTTCTACCTCACATTTACTGTTAAATAAAAATTTGTACTATTGACTCTGGCATATGGTCTTGTTTGAACCTTAATTCAGGCAGAGACATCTCTCTCTAATAATTTAAAGAACCTGATCATAACAGAGCCAAGTATTATTTATTTTAAAAAAAAATTACAATATTTGTTGTACATGATTGGAGGTGATGTAATGGACCACAAAAGAAAAGCAAAAATTAAAGCTTAAAATAAATATTTGTCTTTCTATATTTCATCAGATGGATTTTAAGTTTATAGACTGAGTGAAGATAACACTTATGAGACTGCAGTTTCACAAAGATTTTTTTGAATTATACTGGGGAAGCTGATTTATAGTACTTGCAGATTTTCTGTAAGTAAAAAGTGTACATTTCTTACCAGTAGATGGAAAGTGACTGAATAAATACAGCACTTAGATACAGAAAACATAACAGAGTAATACAACATTTTTCTAAAGCTCATAATATGTTTAAAATAAGAAAAGATATAGTAAGGGTAGTCTGCAATCAGAAAAATAATTGCAAACTGATTTTCAATATGCTTTAAAAATTTGAGAAATAGAAACCAAGAGGAGGAAAGATCACATGCCAGGAACACAATTAAATTCAGTCAACCAGTTAGATGATCAATTAGACAACATAGCAAGGGCAAACAGATGAATGGTTCTATTTTCAAATGAAAACAACATTTGCATCTTTAAGGTAAGCATAACTTCCTTTCACGTCAGTTGAAATGAAATTCCAAATCTTGTTGGTTTCACTTCCTTTTTTCCTTAAATAATTACTTTTGCATTCACTTATTTTGTCCTTACCTGACCTTGGGAAGAGACTGGCTTTCAGAAAGGAGTCGACTGCTGATATCACACAGCTTTCCTTAGAACTTCCTATAGTAGGAGACTAGTTCACAGAACTCATTCTCCTTCACCCTGAAGTCACAGATTCAGATCTATCTTAATTGGAATTAAAAATAATTAATTTCTTATGACTGCTTTTCAATAGCTTCTTATCTGTCAGGGACAGTTCCTAATGGATAAATACCTGTGTGGCAGCTGGATCACCAATGGCATCTGCGGGTTGTTTTAGGAGTAGTGAAAGGAGTCACTGCATTTACTAGGACTGATCCACCACAGTCTCAGGAGATCCTGTGATATGTGTGTTCTTCTCAGAATCTACAGATCATCTTACTTTGTGTGCAACTCAAAGTTTACTGCTCTTAAAACTGAACTGGACTTGAAGTAGAAGGTCAGAAAACATAAGGGAGGAAGAGGCTTCTTAGGAAAGACTGTTTCAGCGTGGAATAACAGTGTGTCTTGCAGTATCAAAGGATTTTATTCTTTAAAATAAAGAAGGAAGTCCTCAGGAAAGAGGAAAGTGCACTGCGACTTCCCAAGCCATTTTCAGAATGTGGAAAAGAAGGATCCATTCCAAGATACGAACCTGAAAGCTTCCAGCAGCCCTACATTGAAGGTTAATGGTCACTTTGGCCCTTGTGTTGGTGAATTCAACAGGGAAAACTTCCAGTCATAAAGCCTGTGCAGTGTGGAGATGGTTCTTTTTAGCCTCGAGCTGTACGAAGCAGGCATAAGATGGCCTTGTTCTGCCTGATGTGCAAAGCAGTAACACATTGTGTACAGTAAAGACAAGAAAAGCCAGATTTGTCATTCTTACACTTGAGAAATTTTGGGAATGCTTCTTAAATCATAATTCTTGTGAAGCAACTAGTTTCAAAAAGAATAACTGATATTACTGGTGATTATGATGATATTGTCTACAGTAAACTAACCGCCTCAGAATCTAAGTATTGTGCTGTTCATTTACCCCAGGGAAGAAAACCAGCTGGAGCCACATCTGCACTTGCAGCAGATGTCAAAGCCATACTGCTCATTGCCTTTAGGTGTACATGAAAAATCCTATTTACATGGAGAAGCAAGACACTAATATGATGGTGTCTGAGCTATGGAAACGAAAAGCTAGCATTCACTGATAAAGGTCAAATGAAATACAATTCAACTGTTTGGGTCTAGTAAATGTAATAGTAAGTTAAGCTGATACACAAATGCATCAATTCTGCAAAACAGAAGTGAAAATTTAACCCCAAATCTTTACTGCAAGGCTTTGTCTTCCTATTAGTCTGGAAGGACATGATTGTGAACAGCCTTCTCTGGGTATATAAGCTGTGAAAATGCATGGTGAAATGTACCATCAATGCCTCAGGAATTGTGTGCAATTACCAGGTATAGGATAAAAATTAGTTAATTACAAAATCATACTCAAATCCTGTTTCCTGCTCCCCACAAGCAAAAGCTGCCTTTGTTTAATCTTTAAGTTTGGTTTGTAAGTTAGAAGTCACGAGGAAAGCTACAAATTTTGGTGGGAAACAGAAGCACAAGGACACACATTTTTCTAGCTGGCAGTGTGTAGGTGTAAAGGTATCCAAAGGCACTCTGAGTTCTGGGAAGAAAAGTCTTGGGAAAGGCTCAAAATACTGCAATTCAGAGCAGCTGTGGGATGTGAGAATGCTGGGATTTTCTCAACCTGCTTTCCTGTCACTTGTTTTTTAGCTGCTTTGCAAAGTCTAAGTTTCAGTGATTGCTGTCCTCAGCTGTCCTTGGCATTATGTCTTATTGACAAAACTGCTAGGAAGCAGTCAAGCTCCCTCTTTCTGTCCGCAGTTGCATGTCCCAGGTCAGGGCTCAAAGGCGAATTTGCTCAGCGCTGACTGGAGCAGTATGCAGAGAGTTCATTACTTGCTGTGAGTCACCCACCCAAGCTGCCAGAGAGAAAAAGATCCTTTGTATTTTCTGCCTCCTCCTGGCTCTTGTTGCTGTTGTGAGACAGGAAAAACAAGGCATCCTTTGACTCTGTTTTTATTTTTAGGTGCATTTTCTCCTCTTGCTTTATTCAGTATTTGACATCTATAAAGCATTGGGATACAACTGACTTTTTTACTGCTTTCACAGACAGACCAAATTCCCAGAAGTGTTTGGAAGGAACCTGTGGATGCCATCTACCCCATCTCCTGCTTGAAGCAGAACTTGTCCTGGAACTATATCAGATCAGCCATGACTTTTCTAGCCAAGTCTGGAAAAATTCCAGGGATGAGGTTCCCTTTGCCTTTCTCAGCATGTGCAGTGTAACATGAGTAGAAACAGAAGCTGAACATAGTCTTTCCTTTTTCACAAGTTTGCTGCTTCGTAGGTATGCAATCAGCAGAGGAGTAACTTGTCTCTCAAAACAGGAAACTAGCTTTGCAACAGTTAACGTTGTTGATACAAAGTAAATCATGCTGTAAAGTAGCTTTTGTTGTACTGTCTCGATTTTCATGAAGCATCAACTTTTAGAATCATATCAACAAAGAATGTCATCTTACTCTGCTTTATGTGTAAGTTTATAATGGTATTGCTTGCAGAAATGTAGCTTCAGCATATTTCAAATTTAATACTGCCCTTTCACGAAGCAGAAAAAAATGCTCACTTGTGACCAAGCAGGAATTTTCCAGCTGTGTGGGGCTTTGAGGGAATCCAGAGATGGTAGTGAAATGCTTCAACAGGTGTTGTTAATGAAAAGGTGCTGGAGCAAAGGATCATAAAGCAGCAGTTCTTATTTCTACCCTAAGGTGTAAATAGTGGTAGGCTTGCAGCAGGTACTTGAAGGAATGCTTACCTTACCCTGATAGGACTGGAGCCTCTGGCACAGTTATTTTATGTTCTTCTCCATTTCCTCCCAACACACAGCAAAGGTTTTCTGAGAAGTAATTATAACAGGGTTACTGTGTGGTGGGAGTAAATGTGCTTATTTGCAGTGTGACTAGAGAAGATGGAGTTGGGAGAGTAGGGGAATATTCCATTGGATCGTCAGAATTCACAAAATTCTGAGTAAGGGTTGATTGAGTTGGTTATTTTTACTTAAGGCTAGTTCCCTAATCATGTTGCAGAAATGCAGAGGAAGACCTGAGGGTGATGGAGAGCAAATGAGACAGGAGTTCCCAATGTGATGAAGTTGCAAAAAATTAGTATTGTACCAGATATATAAATAGGATATGACTTTTAAGGACTGGAAAATAATTCTGCTTCATGCAGCTTTGCTTACACTTGCAAATGCTATGTTCAGGCTTAAAAATATTTTGGAAATTTGATGGAATCCTGGACAGGTGACAGTAATCCTAAGGTTTTGGGGAATCATTCCTATGGAATTAAAAAGGAATTTAAGTTTTAAAAAAAAAAGCTGAGGCTACACTCTGTTCCTTGTCCTGGAATAACCTATGATATTTCAGTCATGTAAGACAATTGCTGATGTAAAACAAAGGGAATGTCCTGAAATCAAAATAACTGTCCCACTATTTAATTCTAAATGAGCTTTGGTGATGTGCCCTCTTTCAAGAGTGGCTTTATGTACCATTTTAGGCCAGTGAAGCATTTCCTGCATCACCGAAAATTGTCAGATGCATCAGAATGAGGATAGTGGTAGGCACTAAACTCCCCCATATCAGCTTGTCTGCCAGCATGTCTTAAAAATACAAGTTATTCTTTTCCATAATTTTACATGTGAGTTACTACTTCTGAGCAAACATAAATGAAGAATGCAGATTTCTTTCCATGTATAGCCATGCACAGAGATATCAGTATATTTCAATAATTAAATGTGCTTTATCTAAAGACATGGGTCTAGAAATGAGTATCAGTAGATGGGCAGATTTCTAAAGACCAACATGTTTGCTAGCTCGAGGTATGTAACCATTTGCTTAGGATAGGAAGATGTTAACATCCTGAATTAAAAACAGGCAAATAGCTGATGATGTAATTAGGAGTTGCCAGACTGAATGCATCTACCAACTCCAAACAGCTTCAAAGTTTCCATAGGCTGTTTGTTTACTGTAGTTTAAGTATGTAATGCATAAAAATACTGGATGTGTCTATAACACAAGGCCAAAAAAAACCCCAAAAATCTAAGCTCTATAGCTGCCCAACTGCTTTACAAGTGATTTTGGAAAAACAGAGCCTTACCTAGTGTGATCTCTGTCCTTGGATCACATCTCTAATGCATCTTCTGTAAATAGAAATATCATGGATGTCGAATACCAACAGGATGCCTGGTATATTTTGATGCTGCTTTAATGTACGAGTAGAGTCTGCATGGCTAATTCCAAGAAAAGCATATAGTATTTAAATTGCATGCTATTGTAACCCAGTTTTGCTCCAAACTAGGAGAACCTGAAAAAAATTGATAACTGGAAGTGAAAATCTTTTCTTCTAGGCCTAAATAATTAGTAAAAAATCACCTCTTATTAAATATCCATCATGTCATATCTTATCAAATGAGAGAAATAAAAGACACTATTTTTATGAATAGTCTCTACATAAGAAAAGGACAAAGTTGAAAAGCTGAACAAAGTTTCAGTTACTAACCGCTCCTTTTGAGGAGGATATTTTTCCCTAGGAAACAAATATTTATGAACATAATCAATCATAAGCTTTCTTTAATTTTATTTGGAGAGAGAACTAACATTTATGTCAGATGCATTCAAGCTCTGCTGCCATCCTTTTTCCAGCATTTCCTCTATTACGCATAAGCTACAGGAAAGCCAGGGATAATCTGTTTCTGTGAAAGATCAGTTTCTGATGATATGAGTGGGAGCTTGCAGAAAGTAAATGTTGTTGCTCTTTGGTGTTTTCGTGCCCTTGAGTTGCCTATGCATCCCTGCTGATGGCTGAATCCCAGATAGGGGGTTTGTTCTCCTGACTTCTTCAGTGCTGTTACAAGTACATCTCATAAAGTACAGAAATTTCCATGAGCACGTGACTGGTCTTGCCTTCACAGTTTTACTTCTCTGCCCTAAATAAATACATTAAGTTCAAGATCACCTTCCTCTTCTATAAGGCCCTTAAAGACATTTTATGGTATGCATCTGGGTTAAGACAGCAGCTGTCAGCTCAGGTACAATGAATCTGACTATCACAACAGAAAAGTCAGGGGATGGGCTGCACTTTCCTGGAGACTGATTCAGGATCACTTCTGATCTCATAACTTTGTGTACCAGATAGATGAGGAACTTGAGGACTGCCTTTGTGTATAAAAGCTCATGGACTTGATGATGAAGGAATACATATAGAACTTCATGACAGATGCTGTGGGTTGTGGTATGGTATTTTTCTCTTCCTTGCTCTGTTAAGATTTGAAAGCATGACGCGAAAAATGGCACAGAAACCTGAATGATGTTGCATAGCCAGGGCTGCTGTTAATGCAAATTGTCTTTTTCAGAGGCCTGGTCCAAGGCAGAAGTAAGGGTTTTATTTTTACATACATATGTATAAATATAATCTATGTACGTGGATGCATCTTTCTCCCCCTTCACTGTTCATTTTCCTGCGATCCTTGTGTCCTGGGAGGCAAGTTCGGATGAGGACCATAAAGATCTGTTTCTTTGGGTTTATGCCTTTTCATATGAATTTTTTTCTGAACATTGACCTCATAGTAATTCCTTGTCCTTTGACATAAATAATATGCCAATATTTGGAGGCTCTTCTGGCTTCTTTCTGTCACTAGCAGAATTTGATAATCCTTGGTATTTATTAATTGAAACTTTGTTAGCTTAATTCCCCTAATACAGTATACAAATAGACCTCCACAACCAACTTTTTAATCTATGGTAGCCAAGTCGGACTTTCCAACTGGTTCTGTAAAACACCGAGGCCTGCATTTGCTCCCAATAAACACAACTTGTGCTGTCTGCTGGGTTCCTTTCAGTGCTTTGGTTTCTCTCAGCACCTAATAATGCAGAGCTCAAAACATCTACGCCTCTACCCGTTACCTTGCAATCAACTGAGAAATCAGAGAAGCCTTTTGACTGAACTGGCTTAACTACTTAACATACTGACTTTAACCTTGGGCAGGAGTTTCTGTTTCAGGTGTCATCACACATGGGAATATTCAACTACTCCTTCCTTTAGTTTGAATAAAAGGTACTTTCCAGACTTGTGTGAGTAATGGATATTGTTGTGGGGCAAGAATACATATCAGTTTTAAAATTGTTTAGATTTACTCCTTGTTAAATGTATCATTCCAACTGGGAAGGAAACTGTAATTTTGGAATGACACTTGTTTTAATTAAAAAATCATTAAAACTTTTCACTTAATTCAACCCAGTTGTAATTCTTTCAAGATTTGCCTTTCCTCACATAATTTCTAACCTCTAAAAATGTCTTCTATGTCTAGTGTTCAGTATATTCCTTTACTTTAATGGTGTTGGTACATTAGTGGCAGCCTTTCTTATGAATAACGCTGCTGATGCTTTTGAGAAAGCTCGCAGGATCACCCTTGAGGAGAAAAGACAACGCAGAAAGAATCGAGCCTTACAGAATATACCACCTAAGGAGTCTTTCTGCTGTGCCTTTTGCAACCGGACATGCCTTTCTCGTATTGGCCTTTTTAGCCACCAACGCGCTTGCAAGAAACGTGGGTAGAGCCCTTCCCAAATCTTCGTTCGCGAAGCCTAGCCATGATTCTTATGAATACTAAAAATAGACTTTAGGGGATCATAGCTTGAAAGTGTCTTTTTCCATCTGGTATTAATTTTCAAAACCATTTTTTCTGAGGGGGATTTATTTTCTGATTCCTCCTTTACATGTTTGCTCTCCCCAAATACAGACTAGTGCAGAAAGTGGTCTAATGGTCTTTTCCCAGCACTTTATTTAAATATGACGGTATTCCTCTACTTGCATTTGTCTACTTACATTAGCGGCTCACCTTCTCTTACCACATGCTTAGACTTCCAGACTGTGTTCAGTATCATAGTAATTTTTGAATCATTGTTCATTTCTGCCCCAATCCTCGACCTAGTGTTTTTTCATATATGTATTTGGTAAAGCTCTTCATAATCCTCTTACACATTTGCCCAGTATTGCTAACATGGATTCCTTTCTTTGATGTTCTTGCTCTTTCTGAAGTCCTTGAAATTCGCTCCTTGGAAAATAGCTGTTTACGTTCTGAAAACAGATCTTTCCATGTTATGCCAAGAAAACTGTGATCATTGGGATTAGTTCTTCGGAAAGATGGATTCTTCCATGCTTGAAATTTTTGATTTCAGGATCATAAAATTGAAGCCCGTGTAATTTAGTCCCTTGAAGCTTTATGCTAGTTTCAACTCATGATCAGAAAAAACATACAGTTGGAGAATCCACATCTACTGCTAACTTTCACAGATTTCCAGGTAAAGATGTGAGGTTTAGATGTTTTAGTAGACTAGACTAGATAGTCACTCATGCACTTAAGGCCTATGATGATATAGTTATGTTTGCTGGTTTCTGTTGATTGTCTGTCAGTGTAGCCTTGGAGCTTTTCTGATATGAATGTGAACTCCTTGTATTTTGTTTTTTTAAGCTTTATCTTGTTTCTATTTTTGTAAACGGTATAACAATATTCTCTGAAGATGTGATCTGGTACCTTTATTATGCACTCAGCAAGATGGGCTTTGGGTGACTTTGCATGCTAAATCCCATATAATCTTAATGTACTCTATAAACAAGTCATAATGTAAAAAGAATTGAGATGTATAATGTTGATGTATAATTCATGGATTCATTTATAGAGGGTGCAATATGCACATGCTAGCTGTTTCATCTGGGGCCTGCAAACCGAACTGAAAATTGTTTTGACTTATGTTCAGTGTAGTGTATAGTTTAGTAATTTTCCAAGATATATCTTAATTGTCAGAGGAAGAGGTGAATTACTATCTAAAGAAGAAAGTAGGACAAGAAAATCTATGTCATGTCGAAGTATTTAGCCCAATCAGAGTATGAACAAAGAGGAGGGACCATGGAAGTGCTAACCTTGTCAGTTATAAAGGAGAACAACCTCAAATTGAGATTAATTTCACTCTGATTATTGAAATGTTATGAGTGTCTTCTTTTATCAAATGTTGTCAACTCATAAAGAATAGTGTCTGACAAAAGGGATTCTAATGGATGATTGGTTGGGAATAAGAGAATAAAATCATTATGTATTTAAATCATATTTATTTAGTCTTCAAATTTGTAGGACTAATGGGAAAAGCAGACACCAGTCCTATTCTATAACTTACATTGTATTTTTCCTGGGCTTTTTAGCAAGGAAGATACACCTATTTGATTAAACACGTGTTGTGATTTTAAAATTACATTAGGAATGCACAAAAAGTGTTAACAGGAAGAATCAAGAGTAATGTTGTGGTAAAACTTCTTGCAAATGTTCAGGGAGCTTTTGATTTCTGTTCTTTTTACTTGTGTTGGTTTGGGTTTGTTTTTGGTTTTGGGTTTTTGTTTGTTTGGTTTGGGGTTTTGTTTGTTTGGTTGGTTGGTTGGTTTTTTAATTCAAGTGTGTTGTTTTTCTTCAACCTGTTGTCTTTTTTTTACATGTGTCATTTCCCCTCTGAAAAAGCTTTACTTTTCTTGGCTTTTTTCCCCTTTCTTAGCTGAATTTTCATACTTTCTTTTTCCTTGTCCCCTTTGTGGTTTTGTCTTTCCTATCCACTGTAAGCTACATTACCTTGAAAGGCCCTTGTCTCTGTAGCATCGCCCCTTTGAGGTCAGGCATGACCTTTCTTGCCTTTATTTCCACTGCACAGTGTAACGATTTAGAAATGCTTAGCTATTTTCCATTATGATTCACACCTTATCCATTAATGTTAAAGTCAGTTATTAGGGTAGGACAGGGGTTTACATTCTTACACTGTGCTGTAAGTATTACATCAGCCCAGTGTGGGCAGATATCTTGTTCTGTAGCTGAGGACCCTGGGACAGGACTTCCATTCCTTCAGTCTGCAGCAGAGTCCAGTTGAAGCTGGGCTTGGCATGCACTCTCCCTCATTGAACTATTAGTGTTTATTCCTTTAGACTGAGCCATGTACTGGTCACAGAGGTCACATACATTTGCAAGTCGCTCCTGCAGCTTTAGCAGGGAGCATGTGATGGCACTAACAGCCCTGGAAATTTCAAAATTGGTTTCAAGCTGCCTCTAAGAAGCAGGGGAGTTGTAGCCATAAACTGGCCTTCCAGCCCTGCATGGGTACATGGAAGAAAACTAAAATGAATTTTCTAGAGAACCCTGTGTCTGTTAAGTCCAGAACATTATGAGAATATCTGTGAACATGCTTGAAGTAAATGTTGTCATTTCTAGCAGCTCCAAAGCAGGAGAGTAGCTGGAGCCCAAAGGTCAGCTCTGAAATGAACAGTCTGGCTTGGGGAGGCTTAGGGAGACCAGCCTTCTCTTGTGTGTGCTTGAATGCTGTGCCCCTTTTGTGATCCCTCATACACCCCTGCAGAGTGCTATGAAATACTGTCAAGCAGAATATCACTTTATACCCACTTTACCGAGATGTAGAGACTGTACAGAAGTCACTAAAGTCCATAGAAACAGAGAACAAGTACACAGTGTTCTGAAAAGTAATTAGTCACTGTATGTGAAATATCAGTGAAACCTTTAAGGGAGAAATTGCTAAATGAATCAGTCTTGAAAAAGTACACCCATTTAATCAAGTGGATTTAAAAATCAATCTGGTTCATCTGGTGCAAATCTCTAATGTTCGTTTCCGTTAATCCTTTTAACACTTGTGTTTATCAATTTTGCTTGTGTCAGTAAGCTACTGCTGGAGAGCAGATATAATAAAGGGCTTAGAACTCATGAATTAGGTGTTCCAGTGCCTGAATTCTAAGTAATGGAGTAAGTGGGGAGTAAGTAATTCTAAGCTTGGAGTAAACTACGATCATATAGTAAAGCATACAGGCTCCCTGAACAGACAATGGAAAGAATTAAGTGCCTGACAGGGGGCTTGAACCAGCCCTTGTGCAAAAGGAATCTCCTCCGAGTTAGTGATGGGGAACGTTGAGTACAGGGTCATATCTGATAATTTGCTCCTTTATAGAGTTCTAATGTCTAGACTGAAAAAAAGAGGTTGTGAATCTGTGTCAAGAGCTCCAACCCATTTTTGAATGTCTGCAAACCGACATAACTTTAGAAGCCTTGCCTTCTGGTTGTGCCTTCCACTTTCTACAGCTACAGATGAGCAGATGAAACAGTTGCCCAGTGCAGGGGAGCAAGCCCAGGCCATCAGCTTTCTTAGCCTGGAAAACTGCACTAGTAACTGCCTGTTTCACCAGGAGAGGCACCTCTTGCTCCTTCTGCAGATGTAGGATAGCAGGGAGCAAGGCCCACAGTCATGACGTGTCTGTAGAGAAGATACGTGAGAGTCTAGGGTGGTAAGTTAGGGATAGGGTGTTTCCTCAGAGCAAGGAAATTCATGTTTGTCTATAGCAAAGTCACAGGGTTTCAGCTAGTGAATGTAAACCAAAATGCAACATATAAAGTTTTCAGGCAACAGGATGGCTTTCTGGAGATACCTGCCTCTCCCCATGTACTGCACTGATGCCTCTGTGCCTTATCCTGGGCTCCTGTTAGAGGCAAATGACTAAGGATTCATTTTAACACGTCACCAAGTTTACTTAGACTGAGGTCCAAGGCCTTGTCTATGCAGATTTTTAGAGCTGCCCTTTTTTTTACACCTCCTCTGTGTTCATGCTGTGTTTTCATATGTAAGGTAAAGCCCTGCTTCTGCTTTCAAGCAGCAAAGAGGGGATGTGCAGAAGAGGAAACAATGCAGATTGCGGAAGCACAGCTCAGGATTGCTGCTACCTGACCTCCTGTGCTTCATGTATGTGTCTGAAGCACAGTGTCTGGGGAAAAAGTAGGACTGAAGGGAAAAAAACCCAAGAACAAGGACAACCTCATACTGCACCAAGCAGATCAGCAGAATTTCTGGGTCAGAATGGATGAGGCATTCAAGTGCAGAGTGGAGAGGAATAAACAAGGAATAAACAAGGAGGCATTGCTTTGCCCTTGAGGAGAATGTTTAACTCCTGATTATTGTAAGCGTATGCTATTTGACCTCAGTAAAGCAATCCTAATGCTGTTTTCATCAAGCTAGTGGACAGTTTTGCTTAGAGACCTCTTGGAGAGCGCTGGGTTAGGCTGATGCCTAATTGAGTTACCTGAATCTAATTCTGTTGTCGTAATTGCCTGGGGGAAGTAGAAAGGGCTGGTTACCAATTAAGATTTTAATGTTATTAATTTAAGAGAGTTTTAAGGGCATATGTAGTCTAAGGAATCTATTTAATTGATAGAAAAACAAGGTAAATATCCTCCTGCCTCAAATTCTAGCTGTGTTCTCTGTCCAGGGAATTTAGTTTACTATTTTTACTTTTGAAAGGTCAGGTCTTTGCAGCCTGTGGGAGGACTGGCATAGCCATGTCATGAGAAGCTGAAATCCAAGCTGCAGCTCTGCCTTTTCACAGTGAGGTGCTGCGTGATGAATGGGAGACACCCTCTTCTGCAGAAGAACAGCTGTAATTTGTGTTACAGCATGGTGTGCCATCAGTGTTCAGATCTTTCAAAACCTAGCTGCTATCTTCCGGTACAAAGAGTAACAGAAAAAAACCCAACTTATCCAGAAAGAAACAGTAAGGACAGAAGGATTGGTTTTTGCTTCATAGCTCTCTATTGAGCAGAGATGAACCCTCTTCTAGCAATCATAAGAGAAATGTGTCATGGTTTGAGAGCCCCAAAATCCAATTCCCTAGTTCTAGCCCCCCTCCCACATCTCAACCCAGTGTGAGATGGGTTTCCAGACACCACACGAGACTCAAAATGGGGGGAAAGGGATATATTACAATACACTGTACAAATAAATGTTATAGTACACTACATACGCAATCTCAACTATCTCTACCATGACAAAACAGTATTTACAATGGATCAAATCTCTTCTCCCTTCCAAATAAAAGTCCAGGAGGGAAGAAGGGAAAGATCCTTTCCTCTCTCTGAGCAGCAAGTCTCTCTAGGGCAGCAGTTTCTCTTTCTCTCTTCCATGCAGCAGCTGTAGCTGGATCTCTGCCAGTACACACAAGGGGGTCTCCAAGCCCCTCGGCCCTTCGTCTCCAACGAGGGTCTTCTCTTCCGCGGGCTGCGTAGCAGGGACAAGACTCACCTCACCACGTCATATCATGGGGTGTAAGACATCCCATGAAGGTCCCTTCCTCAGGGGATTCACCCCTGAGTCAGAATGTCTTGGGCAGCTTTCAGTTGAAGGCCTTTGCCTCAAGAGTTCTATCAGAGCTTCTGTGCTCTGATCTCAGGCTGCTAGCTTCTCAGCAGCAACGAGGGGGGGCCCAAGGTCACCCCCCCCCCCCCATTCCATCGGCCGTCCTGGTCCAGCTTTCAGGACGCCTGAGCTTCTTAGCTCCTCTTTCAGCAGTGCTGCAGCATTTTAGGACTCCTTCAGGTGGGAGTCCACCACCCCCTCCTCTCTATGAGAGGAGAGGTCTCCAAGGAGTTTGGGGGTTCTGGTTGAAGTCCTTACCCCAAAACTCTCTCTCTTCAGACAACTCTGTGTCTCTCTGCATAGCTGCGTGCTTGTTTGCTGCTTCTTCACTTCTTATCTGTTGGCTCTCTGCCACCTTGCCTCGGTCAGTGCTGTTCTTGCTGCCGCTTCTGCTGCTCACGGTGGAGAAACATCCCCAGCTCATAGTTACAGGTACTTAGCCCAACCTTACACTGTTCCAAGTCCCTGCAGCCCCCCAGCCGGGGCTGGGGTGGGGCCAGAGCCCCCAAGGGGCTCCTGCCCCTGCTCCTCATGGCTTAGAACATGGCCACCTCTTCTCCAACAACAACTACAACTACAACTCCCTTTCTTTTCCGGTCTAGTGATATGTTTATATTTTGCAGGAGCGCTCATTGGCTTAATCCCAGGGTCACCACCCCCTGGGGGTTACCACTTTTATAACTCTAGGGGGGAAAACTGTTTCCCCCCACCACAAAATGTTATACAGAATTTTGGTTACAACAACCCATCCAGTTCATCTTTGTGAACTTCAGCTCACAATTGACCTGAAGTACAGAGTATTACATAGTTACAAGGAGGACTACTAAAACGTGTCAACCCTCCTTTTGCACATGAAAATTATTAGATTTTCAGGACTGAACGGCTGGCCCTAAGTGTTTGTGATAATGCAAAAAAACCCCCAAACCAATTAAATATTAAGCAACTTCTTATTACGTTTTTTTTCTTTCTTTTTTCCTAAACTTTTTAAATAAGAGAGATAAAAGTGTTTTGAATAACTGCTGGAGCATGGAAACTGGTAACTCTGAAGTTATAAAAACTGGAGCCAAAAATTAATCCCATGGTACATTTTGGATTTGTGTTTGTCAGCCCTGTAAACAGCTCCTGTGTGGGCAGTGCATCCACTTAGCCTGGTAAGTCTTTTGGTATCTGAAGTGACTTTTGAGATGCTGACGCTTGTTTCAGTGAGGTAGCAGTGACTTTATATGGAGCAAAATTGCAATTTATAATAGAAGCTGCAGAGTTCAATTTCCCAGAGTTTGGCATAGGGCAGGTCTGTCTTTGTGATGCAGAGAGACTCTGCTTGTATGACCTAGAGGGCAGACCATTGTCTACCCAGCTTCAAGAATGAGACAATGGCATCAAAGCAGAACTCTGTGTCCTTAATGGGCTCTTGGAAGCCATGGTAGCAGAGAAGGTGAAGTACTGAAGCTCCCTCTTTCCTTCTGAAGAAAACCCAGAACAGCACAGCTCAGATTTCTAGAAGCTACATGTACAAAAGTAAAGAAACTAAGCATGATTTTATGGAATATGCTGCTCTTGGGGAGTTCCTGTTTCTGTTGAGTTACCTTATTTGTCACTGAAGCTTTAGTTGTAAAGCCCCACTCTGCTTTTGTTAACACTTCTCTGGTCTGCAAGTGGAGAAACCTTGTATTGCCTTCTCTACCACTGCAGTCACTGTGCAGTAACTTGTACAAACAGAATACCTTCACTGGTACCTCTGTGAATTTCATGTAAATGAATACACAATGTGTAGGGGCATGTCTGAGGTACAGGGGGATGTACCGGGGCAGAGAGGCCCAAAGAGCATGTGCCGAGGTTCACAACCCCCATTGGGTAAAGGGATCACATGGTTATGGGATATAAAAAGGACCGCGGAATTCAAATAAAGGCTCTCTCTGATTCCACCAGCTCCGGAGAGTGTGTAGTTATTCTTTATCATATAAAGGCAGCGTCACACGTGACGCTACAACAATGTGAGAAAAAATCAACAAAAAAAGTTAATTTTACTCTACAGTGAATAAGGATTGGTTGACACTTCAGCTATCCCATTTCTTAAAGAAACTCATGTAGCCTATTTTGATAGTGTTTTGGTGGTTGCATTCTGCAGGGCTAGCAATGAAGTTGGCTAGTAGGAACAATTGCCAAAATGGAGATTAACTGAATATTGCAAAATATCGGTGAAACACAGTAGTGAATTCCTGTCTTCACATGGATAAATTTATTGTCTGATTTACATCAGTACAATCAAGTTTTGAAAAAAAAGCCCAATGAAGGAACATGACTAATCTATTGAAACAGTTCATTTTATACTGACTACTGGCAGCAAACTACTTACTAATGAGGTTCAGGATGTGACTTATTGTTGAAATGAGTCCTTGAATAGTTTTGTATAATGTATTGAAGAAAACCACAATCTGTTTGCAACATATTTCAAAGCAGAAAGATATTAAATTAATTTTACATGTTATATTTCTTTTGAAAAAGCCCCTGGCCCTAATAAGCATTTCTTACTGGCCTTTTTTTTTTTTATGATAAGGGAAGACCTACCTAAAATAGAAATGAAATAGGCAACTGCAGTGAATATTCTACTAAGTACTGCAATAATAATATGGCTTCTTTCCCATGAGAAATAGGTACCAAGACATTAACATTAAGGACTTCTGTTCTTTGATGTAACTTCAGTCTAATGTATACTCAAAGATAAATCAGATCCTGATAATCCTGTTACAAATTATAATTCTCTGTGTATTTTCAGAGTCATCTTTACTTATTTATAGATATTTATTACCTAGTAGTTAAATTATTAGAACTTGTTTTCAGAACTGGGAAGGAAAAAAAGACTATTCAGTTTTCTCTCTGGTGATGTTTTAGCCTTGCAAGTTCAAAAGAACCCTTTGGGTTATATTTATGCCTGCAGACTTTTTGCTGGATGAGATAACACTTGCATGTGCTATGGTGGTGCAAGCTGTATGTAGAAGAGCTCCTGGCTTGACTCGCAACCAGACTTGTAAAGTTACCCTTTCAGTTAACAGCCAAGGCACAAAAGTGCCTTTGGGAATTCCAGTAGCTTCCCACTGGCATCACTGAGCACTCTAAGTTTACTTTGAACATTGTGAAATGTATATGCCAACAGAACATATAATATCAATATGAGGTTTATAGTTTTGTGCAGGAGAACTCTGATGAACTGGAATACTGTATGTCAGACTGGAACTGCTAATGTTAATAGTGATGGAGCACATACATACATTAACAAAAAACTCTAGTGCTCTGACAGTGAGAGCTGTGGCAGGTAAGCACCTCAAAATCAGTTACTTTGTAGAAGTCACCTTCATTTTATTGTCTGTGTTTCTTGCACATGCATGAGTTGCCTCGGAAAAGATATACAAGGGCCAGGGCACATGAGTATGGACATGCTTAAATCTTCCAGTTAAAAAAAATTTAGATTTTTCTGCAATAATGTTTGACTTGGAGAAATTCATATCAGTTATTTCTCTTATGGCAAGAGTTCTTGTGTCCAAGCTATGCAGCAGGGGAAAAGGAAGCTTTGGTCTGCTCAGGCAGCATGAGCCTGCCTCAATCACAACTTTGCTTTATTGCTTGTCTGCATCTGTCATTGCTCAGGGACCTGTACGTGCTATCTGTGCCTCCTGACAGGGTTGTGCTCTGGGCAGGGGCTGCAGCACGACCGTTTGTCCCTACCACCTTGGCAGCCTAGCTGTTTTCTCCCTCCTGCAGCTCAAGGTGATGCCCAGCAATGAGCAGAGGTGACTGGGCTCCAGCAAGACTCCCAGGACTGCAGGATCTCTTACTGGTGGGAGAAGGCCCTGTGCAAATACTCCCTGTTGGAAGATTCCAGTGTGGCAACTGTGAGAGGAAAGGAGATAGCCAGAGCTAATGATTAGGAGAAGGTGAGGAAAACCAGCATCCTCAAGCCTGGAGAGGGGTTGGGACATGGGCAAGCATGGCCAGATATGGGTGTGCCTCCTCAATCAGGAGGGTTGCTGGCACAAACTCTGTAAGTTCTTTTGGCTGATGTCCTGGGTTTGAGTCATTTCATGCATTTTGACTTGGCATTAGAAATCCTTGAGGCAGCTTGACTATCAAACTGCAGCCTGACTTTGCCCACCTGTAGGGCATCTGGGCACCAACTGTAGGGACATTAACAGAGCAAGAAATCCAGTGACCCAGAATCTAAAAAGCAGGTGTTATGTTATGTGTCTTTTTGTGGATTCAGTACCCCAGAACCCTAGCTTTCCTCTGTTTAGCGAAAATCAGCTGGTTTAATGCAGAAACCTATTCGAATTGCTAATACCTTTTCTATCCTTCACTACTGAAGACTGAATGTGAAGTAACCCTACTCTGATTATTTGGTAATGTTTTGGTTTTTTGTTTTCTTTTAGTACTTCTAATTGTGCACTGAAAGCCAAACCTACTTGTAATTTTCTCTAGCTTTTATAATTTGTTATTTGCTCTTACAGATCATTCAGTAAACTCAAATTGGTTTTTGTATTAATTGGGTCTTGTCTGCATTCTTCCCTGGCCAATTTTCAGCCTATCACCTAAATTGCTTTGTGCCCTAATAAGATTGACTGGTTGATAAAAGGTATAACATTTATTTTACACTTTAGATTCCCCTTAGCTTGTGTAGAAAAATAATTTTAGTATTAACATATTTTGCATCTGATTCTAGTGGCCACCAGTTTGCCAGTGTCTTGCTAGCTGAAAGTAACCAGGAGAAGACTCTTCATTCAGACTTTCCTTCAAACGTTTATTTATTTTTTTTTAGCCATCATCCATCTAATAGTAAACTTTTCTGAAATTAGTTTTTGGAATTTCAGTACTTTACTATTCTCAAGCTTGAACTGAACTCGTCTGGTTTACAGTCTGGATTGGTTTTGTGGGCATAGAAAGCTGAGGTAACTGGAGTTTCATAGTTCTGTTTTCTCAGAAGTTATTAAACAAGTATTCATGTACATCTTTGCCTCAGAGCTCTCCCACACCTGGGTCTGTGTTGCTGGTTTTTAATGCACTTAAGTAACCATGTGTATTTTTATAGAAATTAAGTGTTATATTGTGAGTGATAGGCCCTTTGAATACTCTTTTTCAGTGATAATAAATCTGCTGATCCTTGTTCTATAAAGGACAAAACCTTGTTTCTAACTTCTCCCAGTTTATAAGAAATGGTAATGTGAAACTCAAAAGGGATATGTCAAAGTTTTGCTATATGAATATAGCTGGTTCCATTTAACTTACATAAAAATTATCCACAGATAACTCGTGCGTGTAACACATAAGAGACAGGGTATTAGAACAGTAAAATTATTGTTTATTTGTTTTTAGATAGCCATCCCAGAAATATTGTGAAAGGGCTTGGGGTTTTTTTTTGCAAATTAAGTAAAACTATAAGTTTATCTCACTGTAGTGGTTTGAACAAATTAAAGTTAAAAATTATATATTTATGGGAACAGTGGGGTTGTGAGTTACACTTTGCTGGCTCTAGAGAAGTGGCCTAGCTTTGGCTACCTCCAGCTTGGTTGTGTTATCTCTGTAAGCACTATGAGTGTAAGAGGCTGGGTTTTGGTAGGCATTAGGTTTCAGAGCCCTCTGATACCAGCCAGCTGAAGTACAGAGCAGATTGAGCCATGCTGATACCTCCTTGACAAGAAGAAACACCTGTTTCCCAGACCTGCTCCTGTTCTACTGTGCACAAGGAACCCCATGCAGCAGCATCTTTCTGTTCTCTGCATCCAGCTTTGCTATGTGAAACAGCAGCTCTTCAGAGTCAGTGCACTCTGAATTTGTATGGGGTTTGGGGGACCATACTGAAATTTTCTGTCCTTTCTTATTTAGCAGCAATTCTGCTCTAACAGAGAAGACAGTCAACACTGCATGTGGTTTCTGCCTTCTGGTAGATCCCATTAGTTGGGACTGAAACGAGCCTTCTGTGTCTTTCAGTCAACAGAAATCTGCATGTGAAATCTGTATCTTTTTTGCCAGCCATGATTACAAGGTAATGATCAGCTCTCTTTCCTTACATTATCTTCCCTTGCTTACTTGTAGGTGTCACGTTCTCTTTCCTCACTTGTGTTTCAGGCATTAAACTGCCAGAAAAGGCTAGTGCTTTCATGGTGTTGAAGATGCATTTGGGATTTTATGTGAACATGGTTTTGTGGATTTGTTTGTTTGTTTTTTTTTCTTAACTGTTAAAAATTGCAACATGTGTGTTTTTCTATTTCCATTGCAGTATACAAATTAATAGGTGGTTGTATGGCTGCATTCTTCCACAACCGGGTTAAGAAAAATGAAAAAAATGAAAATTTTACAGTAATTACTTGTTTGTGGAAACTAATGTCTAGTAGAAGAGTAAGAAAGATACATAGAACTTACTAGAATTAATATCAGCACTGCATATTCATAACTAAGAATATATACATCTTTAAAATGGTGTGCACAATGTATTTAAGAAAAGTTTTTTACTGTTTGTATATCCCCACAGTAACAAAATGAAAAGCAGAAACTGCCATTATCAAGGATCGGTAAGCAAGTAAAAAGGTTAAACTTATGTGGTCCAGAAACAGGATTTAAAAGGTGACCTAATTTTATAGTGCTGATACAGAAGAAACTCATATCCATTTTTCTTTGGCAGCATACTATCTCTATGTAGATTCATTATAAAGTTTTTAAAACAACTTGTGTTATCAAACAACCTTAAAACTGAGGATATATATAGGCTTTATTATTACTACCAACCTGTCGGGGGTTGACAGAGAACCTGTCAGCAGCCTGGCACTTATCGAC
>NW_020897719.1:7260521-7262935 GCF_003984885.1 Neopelma chrysocephalum
TGCTTTCTTTTTCCTGGAAATAAACTTTGTTGGAACCTTTTTTATGTCGCACGGCCGTTCCTACCGCGACACCAACCACTTTAATAGAATATAAATGTCATATATGATGACATCCCTGTACACAAAGCCAGCCATCCTAGAAACCAGTATAACACATCAGTGTTACATCTGTTTATTTTATAAGACTTTTCATATGCAAGCTTAAATTAAAATAACTTGTCTTTCTATAATTAGTATGTCAAAATGTGGGAGAAACTGAAGTGCAACTCTAAGAGCAGAATTTCAAATATAATTTTAAATTTCTGTCACTGTTCTGAGAAAAAGTACTCGATCTAAATGTTCCTTTCCAGCTTCCTCCACCTGCCCTCTTTTCCATTTTTTCATTCTAGGTTTGGGAGGAGCATCCATTTTTTAACTTATTTGTTGCATTATTGTGAATTTTGTGTAAATATGGATTCTTCTTCTACACTATAGGAAATTTGCTCTAGTGTTGTATGGAAAATTTTGAAGAATATAAGTTTTTTTCTGCTGATGTCTTCCTCATATTTTGATGCAAGTACTAGGCAAATACATTACAATTTTAATGCCCTGAACTAGCAGAAGCATTGATTAAATCATGAGAAACCATAGGCTGTCTTTCTCCTCCTAGTTCAAACTAATTATGAAACTTCTTGTTATAACATACTAAAAATGTGGTCTTCCCTTTGGGGGAGGAGAGATTAGACGTGGTGTTGCACAGGTTGTTATGTGACCTCGATGTTACAAGAAGCTTTGGGACCCATGGGAAAAAGGTGGTTTTATCCCCAGTCTGCCTTGGAGCTGTGGAGGGGATTTTTCCTAGCCTGTACTTTTAAATTACCTTTTCAGACAGTTGTATTAAGGAGCTAAAGCTGGTGTCATTATGCAGAACCTTCCTGTTGAGAATAAGGTATGTCATGGCAATGTATCAGAAGATGAAACTATTTGAATAGCTTTAGGTTTCAGATATTTCTCACCATTCAGAGTTTGTAAAGGAGCCATTTGCTTTGACCAGACCTCAGCATGTTGGAAAGGCCCTCTCCAGCCTGGGGCTTCTCCTGTTTCTACTTACAAGCTTTAGTTGTTATAACGCCTGGTTTCATACCTCTGACACAAAACAGAGTGGTATGTAACTGTCTGGTACTTTAATCCCAGACATGGCTGTGCTGAGTTTAGAGGAGCCATCCTGAACCAGGAAGCAACTCAAGGCAGGTGCCTCGTGTGCCCTCCCCCTGCCCTCTTGGCACCTGTGCACCTGCCTGCACCAGGTTTGGTTCTAGGGGCTTCTGGAGACTGGCAGCTCTTACAAGGGTGCACGTGCCTCTTCTGTTACTTTGCTCATCCAGATTTCCTCCACTACTGTTGGCCCTGAGGTCTTCAAGGAAGATAATTTCTGGGCTATTTATATAATAGTTGATCATGAATGATAAGCTAATTTCCTTCTAACCAGGGATATAAACTGATAAGTTTGACTAATTATTATGTCTTACTCAATGCTGTCTACTTTTCAAGTGTGAAACGAGGAGTTTTGATTTACTGACAAAATCAGCTTTTTTTTTTTTTTTTGGTTGGTTGATTTTCTTTTTTTTGTTTGTTTGTTTTGGGTTTTTGGTTTTTGTTTTTTTTTTTTTTTTAAGAAAGTAGAAATCATTAATGTGAGTAAAGTAACAGCTGGTTAGTGGTTTACTGTGGTATTCACCATTACAAATAAATAGAGCAGTTTCTCCCCTGCCTCTTCTTAGCAAATTTCAGTTCTGTCACCCATATTTCTCATGCATATAATGCTTGCTTGGTACAAAATCAGTGTGGCTTTACTACTGTAGCAATGAAAAAAATCTGCCCTATTTAGCAGCTGTCCTGTGGATATTAATTTTTCTGTCCACTGAATGAAGAGACACTCCCTATCTGCTTTGAACATCATTCTTTATTTCTGATTGAATTGCTTCTGTCCACTGAGCCTTGTAAGGACTGAACAAAATCTAAATATCAATTGCATCCAAAGTATATTTAAAGTGTTTGAATAAAAGCAAAAAAAATAAAAAGGCGTGTAGAAATAAGTACAAGATTTCTGGAGGGAATTTTTTAAAAGGATCTATATTTCTAGTAAAGATTACAGTGCAGTTTTAGCTAATTTTCCTCAGACATCTTTTTTTCTAAATACTTTTTTTAATACAGCAACTGTGGTTGCATATAATGCTGTTAATTCTCCCTTTATTCCTGTGAACCCCAAACCTACAGACTTTATTTGGCTTTCATCTATTTTTTTGTATTCCGGAACTTCTTTGGCACAAATTCTTATATGATAGGTTCTGCTTTGGCCCCTGGGGACTGTAACACAATATTGGATGTGGAGGCAGTGGAGACCTAACATAGCCTATTCCTTGATCTGCTGGAAC
>NW_020897719.1:7262945-7311335 GCF_003984885.1 Neopelma chrysocephalum
AGGATTGCTTGCTTGTCTTGTTAGAAGCCTTGTGCTTGTACCCCTTGTTGTAGCATGTGAACTCCAATAAAATTGTTGTGTTCAATTGATTTTTTTACACTCTTATGTCTTGCTTAGCAAATAAATTAAACAGAAAATAGCTAGGATTTTAAGTAGTGCACATTTCTCTGCAAGCAATTAGAGTAGAAAATCTTTGTGGTAGTTGACCTGCTGAGATTAATTCAAATATTCAGTGGTTCTAATGTCTTCTGCCTTACTTCATCAAAACTTGAACACAACAGTCTTCAGGAGGAACTATAGGAACTACTCATTTTCCCAGGACATTGTTTTTGGGCAAGGTAGGGAGACAGGGAGGAGAGAGGCAGGAATGATGCTTGTATTGGGTATGCATGGTAAGGTTTCAGTAGCAGAGGCCTACAGGGGTGGCTTCTGAGAGAAGCTGCCAGAAGCTTCCCCTGTGTCTGACAGAGCCAGCTGGCTCCAAGACAGACCTGTTGCTGGCCAAGGCTGAGCCCATTAGTGATGGTCATAGCACCTATGTGGTAACATTTAAGGGGGAAGTTTCCCAACTTGAAGTCATTCACCATAAGCTTTCTGTGTTTTTGAAAACAACAAAATCCAGTTTGTGTCTGGGGCAAATCTGGATGTTTGGAGGCACGTGGTCCTGAAAAGTCCTGGGTGGGAGTTTCCAAATTCTTCCTACCTGATGTCAGATAAGACACAAACTGAGTATTTTAATCAGGTGGAGGGATCATGAAGTGAATGGAAGAAGGGAGAGAGGTGATGTGGAAGAGCCAGCAGATTTTGCACTGACTCAACTGTATTTGTAATTAATTTCATATGATGCTTTGTGTTTACTTCAGCTCCCCACGACCCGCTTATGATCTGTTGGACCAGTATTAGCCACACCTGGCAATGCAATCAATTTAATGATGTTTAAGGAGCTTCTATAAGGGGCCAGCATAAACAGGTGTTGCTCAAAAGCCTTCTCCTTTCTGGGATGAGCAGACCAGTTCTCTTTGGCTCACAGGGACATGCAGGGAAAGAAGATCCTCAGTATGTTGGTACCCTTTCCCACCCCCAGCTCCCCACACCATATCAAAGTGTGACAAGTGAGAGATTTAAGAAATACCAGAAAGAAGACGAGGCTAACGCAATTCAATTGTGAGACATTAAACAAAACAAAACAAACCAAACAAAAAAACCAAAGACATCCATTTATTCTGGTGCTCATAAATGGTTTCATTTTCCCTTATAGAAAAAACTCAATTTCTTATTGTCTTCCCCATCTCCACGTGAAATCCACAGACATAGTGATTATTCCCTGTTTCCTCTTGTTAAATGGGTGGCACACTGAACAATTAAGGTTTTTTTGTTCATAATAAGCTACAATGTCTAAAAGAAGAGAGAGACTCAATTTTAAAATAGTCTGGAGAGTGAGAGGACAGACAGTATGCTGTCTTATAGAAACCAGGTCTTAATTTGTAGTAAAGTAGAAGCCTTTTCTTCTTGAGGACTATGAAATAAATTTCACCACTCACTGCTTTTGATTTTCAGCATTAGCACTTGCTGGGGGAGGTAATCTACTTTCTAGTGTCCCAACCTGAGATGATCAGTAAATATCATTATCCAAGAGGTTTTTTGCTATTATAAATCCTGTCCTCAAGGAATACAACCCTTTCTCAATGAAGCCAGTGTGAAGGAACAAGATCAGCATGGGAGAGATTCCAGGCATGGAGGAAAACATACAGCAATTGACAGGACTTTATGATAAGGACTTTACAGTTCTTATGTGTTTATAAATATACACATTGTATGTTTCCCCAGGATTTGTATCTCCGGGGCAAGCCCAGGCATGCCCGCTTCCCTGCTTCCCTCTCTGATAGGCTGAAGAAGCTGCAGAGAGGAGACGGTTACCATTCGCCCTTTACTTCCCCGATTCCTCCCACGTTCCTCCGCCTTTTGCCTGTGTCCCTACCCCGATTTGTTCCCCTGTTTGTCTGTGTCATGATCCACCCCATGTTCTAGCCCTTTCCCTGCCTGAACTGATAAAAATCGCGTGCATGCCTCAATAAAGTATTCCATCTGCACCCCCACCTTGCCTCCGGACCTGTCCGTGCTGTGTCACGGCCCCATCCCCCCTCGGACCGTGGCAAGCCAGTCTCAGTAGTGTCCCAGTTCAGACTGCCTGTGCCATGTGTCACTCTAAAAGCAATTACAAAGTTGTTATTGGGAGACAGACTGCGGAAAAACCCCACACATATACTGGTGATTCTCTGAACCTTGGATCACTTTGTAGGGCTGGCTTCTTCAAAAGCAGCCCAGACATAAACTGAAAGGCCAATTTTACTTATTGTTCACTTACTAAAAGTCTTAAACAACTGAACATAGTTGTAACAGTTTAAATGAAGCTATAACGTATGATATATAGAAAATAATATTCCTGATTAGTGAACAGATTAGTCCAAAATAAGTTTTTCAACTCAGTTATGAACATTTGAAGACATGTTTTCTCTCAATTTGAGCATGAAAAGTGGAAAAGTTACTAGATTTGAAGTAACTTTGTATGAATGGCAGATAAGATGCAAGTGAAACATGTTGCAATAAATAAATATACAGGTTGGGTTCTATAATTTTCCATTGCATTAATTTGTCTGAATATATTTAGATCAGTAATTTAGACTGGAAATTAAGGCTGTTTATGGCAACTGCTGCATGTTGATGGAAATATCGTTTCATGTGCTGTACTTTAAAACCATGTCATTGACTTTTTAAAACTGCTTTAAAGTTAAATGCACAAAATTATTTTAGCAAAATATTTGCCATACAATTAAAACACAAAAGATGAGAAGTTAAAGGTCTTGCATATTTTATGCAAAAGATTTAATTTTTCCAAGAGCAATTTAACCTATCTGGAATTACTTTTATAGAAAGACACTGTCAGATGTAGTCAAAATATCTTAGCCAAATCTAGCTTTCTCACCATTCTCTCTTCAGTTTTAATTCTGCATTTATTAATATATGCACTAATTTATTTTTGGCATTTTAATTTCTCAGAGCCTGATTGAATGATCCTATGGTTATAGAATAAAAGCAGAGGTCTCAGGAAACTCTGTGGGAGCTCTAATTTAGTGTTTCATTCCTAGGAGAACATACTGAAATTGCAGATTTTCCTTCACAGTGCCCACGGATAGAATCCTTTGTCGGTGTACCTGCATCTGGGTGAACTTCGCCCACCCAACTGCCTGCCCATTTCATCATAAGTGATCCCAAGACCTTCACAAAGTCATTACTTCTTGAAGGGGACAGTGTTAGTTTCAGTTTTACTCACATCAAGGATGGATAGTACATAAGTGAGTCAAACTGCCAATGTCCTGAGTGTCCAGAGCAATCAGTGGAAAAAAAAGATCAATTCCTACCAGGATACCCTACCTCAAGAATAGTTGCTCAGTCTCAGGAGAAGTCAGACACATTTTGCCTGCTTCTAGAAATGAGTAGTAGTGAGGAGGAAGAGACAAGGCAGATTCCTGCAGTTTTCAATGACGCAAACTAATAGGCTCCAAATGTTACCCATGGTGGTAAAGGGAGGCTGGGATTGTCTTCAAAGAGAAGAGCAAGAGTGTGGGTATTTGAGGGGAGAGAAGGAAACAGCATAGACAGTGGGGAAAGAAAGCAAATAATAAGAATATTAAAACACTCAAAATGAAAATTCAATAGTTGTAAAATTGAATGCTGTTCCTAAAGTTACAAGTAAGGCTTTGGCATGCTTAAAAATTTCATTTCACTAGGAGGGAAGGGTAAAATGAAAGAAGTAAATTTCAATAAATACGGAGAGAGCTTTTATCTTGTATTTTCAATTGGTTACTCTGAAGGGGTGCTCAGAAGAAAATGAAAACCTGAATAACTTCTTGAATACAGATCTCCTCTTGAATAATGTGAATTCTTCTTGAATCTCCTCTTTCTAATTGAAAATCATGCACGGCAAAGCCCCTGGCTGACAGGCAATGCTTGGAGAAATAGCCACTGAATCTGAGTACCTCTGTTCTTGATTGCCTCTTCTGCTATGCCTTACACAGTGCAATAAAAATAAATACATAACAGGACAGGACAGCTGACTGACATGCAGACGCACAACCTGCAATTGCATGACCTGTTTGTAAAAACACTGTTTGTAAAGACACTGTTTGAGATTGTTATCCACTATAATGAGCACAACAATATTTATAAAGAGGTAAATTAAGAGAGCACTGTAGGCAATTAACAAATATGCCACTATCAATACTTCCATCCAATTTAACAGGTACATTATTCTTCATCCTAAAGATCTGCTCAATTTTTTTACAGTGATTAGTCATCTGTATATTTTCCCCCTCTTCTTACACTGAAAGGCATTTAAAATTACTTGAACTTGTTTAAAAAGTGGCTTGATTACAGCAATATGGAGAACTTAGATCAGTGCTTTGAAAATGCTTAGAAATGAATCATCACATTCAAACAGATTAAAGTCTCATATTCTACCCCCTACACTTAAACACTTAAATTACAAAAATATTATAAAATTCCTTCCATAACATGCATTTGAAATGCATTTGGAGCTCTCTTAAGTCATGATATTCCAGTTGAAAAGTTGTCACAAAAGTTCAATTTTGTTTAGATCTTTCTAATCCTTTGATCTGTGTTTAGATCTTCCTTCTAATTTCTGGGATGCAAGCAGCTCATACTTGCTTGTTTTTGTGTCAGTTTTTTTTTGTGACTCGGTAGTTCTATTCCCTTCCTGTTTATCACTGAGTCACATCCTCTCTAAGCCTTTGTTCTAATTACCAAAGCAATTTTTTTCTGATATGATAACCTGAGCTCCCCTAGTCACCCAAGCAGTTTCCTCTGCATCCACCTGGCTTAAGAGTGGTGGTACTGAGCATCCAGTGCCCACACATTTAGAAGGTTTCCATTTTGGAGTTTGTCTAGTCCCTCTCTGTGAACTGAATGCCCATTAGCAGTTAGTGCACTTTAAATGTGCAGTTTAGTTTCTCCTCAATGAATCAGGTCCAGGTGTTCTATGACCACTCTGTGGTGTGAACAAGGTGTGGTCAGCAGTGATTCCCTTAAAAAACACCCATCTGGTCCAGACTGAAATGCTGTTGTAGACAATCTCTGATAACACCACAGAACTTGACTGAGGAACTGGAATTTACTACAGTTTCCTTTTCCAAAACTCTTCCTTTTGATTCTGTATACTCAGAGTCACACATGATAATTGGTTGTTGCCCTCCACTGCTATTAATTATAATGCGCCATCAAGGGTTTTTTATGGAGAATGCAGAGATTGCCATAGGCAATTAAAAAATATGCCACTTCTTACTACCCCAAATATCTTGATATTATTTTTTCTCATAGAATAAATCAATTAATAGAAAATCCATTTTTAATAAGAAACAATTTTAAAATGCAAGTACTAAAAGGAGTGATCATATAGACACTTCACATAATCATGCTTCTCAGTTTTTTGTTTTAACAGTTTCTTTTTTTGTTGTTGTTGTTTTTTGGTTATTCCATAATGGCATAGTTTTACTTGGATCTAAATGTGTTGAAAGGCACATTAGCCAAGAGAGGGGGGAAAAAGGAGCTATATATAGTTTTCCTGTCCCTTTAGGGAACCATTGCTTGAGCCTCATTAATATACATTTTAGCACAATCTAATTTACTCATATGGCTGGCCCCAGGTGTTTGGAAAGGCAACCAGAGGAAAATCAGATCATACTAAAATTAGAGACAAGAAATATTGAACGCCTTCCCTTTTAGGTCCTTGAAAAGCACATATTAATTATAACTGGATGAATTTATGAAAACTAATATTATCAACAGCTCCAATAGTAATTATTTTTGAAAAATTATCTTTGCCAATAAGTGTATTCTGGTCAAAGTGCAGAGAAAATATTTTGTTAAAGAACATATGTATATATGTCCCCCTCCAAACACAAAATTTTTAGTGCAGTGCCCCTTCTGCTATATATTTAATCACTGAAAATCATAATGCAAACCCTCATTTCATGTGTGCTGTTTTTTGAACAGTTTCAAGTGAGGCAGAGCATTAGAATTTGATGGATTTGTCAGTTGCTTCTAAGACTGCATCTCTGCTGGGTTACAAAAAGCCAAGGCCAGCAACACTGGGAAGGGAAAAGTGCGGAAGTGTAGGGAAAAAAAGGTTAGAAAACTGTCTCTGTATGATCTGATAAGGAGCTCCTTGCTTTTATGATGTCAATAGGAAGCTTTGGCAAGCAAGTGTTCACAGCTGGTCTCTGAGCTGCTAACGGGATGGAGTGGTTCAATAAAGGGGTTTTATATATTAATTTCCCAAGTGTCATCTTGATTTGCAGCAGGAAACATAAGCAAAACAATGTCAAACACATTAGCCCTGAAGGTGCCTTTGGAGCAGCACTCGATGCTCTGCCCTTGCCCAGATGCTCTGAACTCTTCAACTGGGGAGGTGCTTGCCTGGGGAAGAGACTATTTCAGAATCAGTCCTTAGGGCTTGAACAGCCTGAATTACAGTGGTGGCAGGCTACTGAGGGATGCATATGTTATGAAAACACTTAGTCATCTTTAGTGAGATTCTGATCTGAAATATCTGACCTTCCTATGATTCAGGAATAGTGAGACACCAGCGGAGAGGACAGTAACCACATGGGTAGCAGCACGGGGGCCTGTATGACCTGTGCTTGGAGAAGCAGCGTTGACTAACAGAGCTGCTCCACCCTGCCATTCCCACCCAGGAGACAGTCTACAAGTCCTTAGAGGGCCTCAGTTCTCCCCAGGCTCCCCACAGGGTGCTCTGAAGAGTTTTAATCCTTTCGATAGAAATTTGGTAAGCGATCCTGTTATTTCAGCTTGGAGACAAATTTGCTTATTTGTTAAGAAGAGTAGTCAGCTTGGTTTCTAACAGGGTGTGATTTCGGGAGATACCACACTGAAGCATACTCACATGCACATCATCAGATGTTTGTCAGATATACTGTTCATTACACCTCAGTGAAGCACTGTGGACAAACATTACTTTGATGTGATAAGCAGGGTGATATTAAACATGAATACTGGAGTGCACTATTAAGAAGGAGCTTAAAATATACTTACAGAAAGGAATAGAGTCTCCAAAGAGGGTGTCATTTAAGAGTAGTCCATCTAAAGATCATTTCCCTAAAGGAAAACATCAAAGAGAGGATAGGAAATATGTTTTAGGCTCTGATTCTGGAAAGAAATCAAAGATATATGAATTTCATTAAATCACCGAGGAGTTTAAGAAGAAGTAGATTCAAAATGTACATGAAAAATATTGCAGTAAGTGAAAAATAAAATATCCAGTGACTGGAGAAAAATAAGACAAAAGAAGATGATGAAAGAATGATAATTCAGAAGTAACATAGGGAAAGAAGTTACACTGCTAGACAGAAAAATATACTATGAGAAGTAGTTTTTGCTCCTATCTGACCACAAAACCAACCAAAGCCTATTCCCAGAACCAATCTGTACATAAATATGATCCTTCACCCTTGGCAAACTAATTATAGGACCTTATTAAAAAAAAAAATAAATTGTTGAATCCTTTTCCTCCCTATACTCATTGTTTCTCCCAGACGAAGCCAACGAGCACATTTACAGGAATGCAAACACTGTGTTTAATAGTTTAACTACCTGTTAGCAAAAGTATATGCTTTTGCAATATGTTAATAAATCACTCTTCTCCAAGTGTCTCAGTAACATTGCTGCATTAGTAGGAATGACCACAGACCTTAATGAGAAGATTTGTTCTGCCCTAGCTCTCCAACATTCACTCACAGTGACTGCAACCCATGGCCATGGGTGCAGGACAAGCAGCAACTTGTGGAATTAAAAACCCAGCAGTGAAAACGAAAACAGCATCCTGGTACCATGATGCGCAATGGTCAGAGACCAAGCTCTTGGCAAAAGGAACTGAACAAAGCCAGAGCCTTTCTAAGTAACCTTGCACCCATTGCCAGCAAACCTACAGTGAAACCCTTCCCCTTGGCCTGTGCTGTCATTTCTCTGGCTGGGCTGCAGCTTGTGGCTGAGGGAGCAGCAAGGAACAGGAAGGAGAAGGAATGTGGGGGTGAAGAGACAGGCTTGAGCCTAGAAATAGTGGCTGGGACGTAATGTGATGGTGTTAGTGCTTTAATCCCAGGGAGAAATAAAATATTTGAGCAATGTTAATTATGTCTATTCCACGACTTTTTTTATGAATAAAATCACAGAAGAGCAAGGGTATCATCCAAGTGATATTCTGTGTTTCTTCATTACAGTTAGCTGTATGGTGCCACTGATATATGTGTTCTTGTACATGTCCTGGTTCTGGCCAAGTACAGAGTAATTTTTTGCAGTAGCTGTGAGGGGGCAGATCCTGGAGCAGTGTGAACGTGGCCAAGATCCACATGTAATTTGGTACCATCTCACCTCATGCCAAGGGTGGTGGAAGGGGATATTCTGGTTTTCAAAAAGAATGATGTGGTTTTTCTGGGGGAACGAAACCATGGCGGGCAGAAGGAAGCCGTCTGCCACTATTTCATTGTCCTGGGCTTGGTAAGCATGCTGCATGTAAATCACTCTCTCTTTGTACACTTTTGTTATTAGTATTGTTGCAGTTACTGTTTTCTCATCTCATTGCTGTTTCCAGTAAATTGTTCCTATCTCAACTGGAGATCTTTGTCTTTTGTGCTTTCAATATAAGCGGGAAAGGGGACTGAGTGGCAGCATGGTTTCAGTGGGAGCTCTAAATGGTGGAATACCATTCCTAAACCACAACAGCAAAAAAAATTAAATGTACTAATAAGATCCACTTTTACCCAAGAGTGCATCAACAGCTAATGGCTCAGGGAGTTAGGTAGATAAAAACCTGAATGTATTGGACCATGAATCTATGCTTACACTATCCTTTGATGACTGTTTAAGTGTATGTAATCCTGACACTGTAGTTTCATCTAAGGATGCACCATCAGTGTGTACACTTAAAAACGGGGATATTCAAGGAGGTCATGATATGAACAGTAGACAGTTATGGTTTCTGTTTGTTCAGACAGTTGAACTCAGGAGGAATCTAAAAGAGGAGCTGCCTCTGAAGCACTCAGGGTAAATGCTGGACTGGTTACTGAAGAAGCAGAGCAGACAGGCTATGAATGCTACGTCTTACTCAGGTATGGAAAGAGTTTTTGCCTTAATCGTACCATATTTAAACCTGAGTTGTACACAGGTACTGCTTGGGTAAGAAATTATCCATATAGAGTTAACTATGTTTTTGTATATATAACCTCATGATTTTGTTGCAGAGTTGGGAAAGGAAAATTTGTTGGGTTCTTGAGTTTACTGGCCCAGAGGAACCTACATAAATTTACATCTATATATAAACCATGCATTTGTTATTACTAGATAGTCTAGACTTCACTGAAGTCTAAAATTCCCTGCTTATCACATGCCAATACGCTGCAAATGGATATTACTTTGCTCATATGTAAACTTTGTGTCCAACACATCTTTACAGAGAGCATCTTTGCCCTTGCCTTATCCTGGAGACGTTCTCAAGGTCAGTCTGAAAGTTCCTTAGGCACCTAAAGACAAGCATCTACTTCACTTGGACATGTGCCTTCATAGTTCCTGAAGAACACCTATTGCAACCTAGTGTTTGGATGATTTTTCACCTCAGTTCACCCCTTAGATGTGCTCTGAGAATCTTAATCTAGAAAAATAACATTAAAAGTGGGAGCTGGAGGTCATCAAATCCTCTGCTAGCCCCAGGCTGGATGAGTTTGTATCTGACCTGCTGCTCAAGAATTCTGGTGACAGAGAATCTACTGTTTCCCCTGGTGAGCTGTTCTAGTACATAATTACCTTGCTGCAAGGAAATGTGCCTTTTCACCTAGCCTAACTGTCCATTCTTTGATTAAAGGCTACTCTTGTCATATCACCACAGATATGGATAACAGATCCTACTTACTTAGCAGCAGTCAGTCTTGGAGATACCCAAATTTCAGATCATGACCTCCACCAACAACCCTAACTCTTTCACAACCTTCCTTATAAGTTCTGGATTTTAGCCCTTACATCATTCTCATTGTTACTGTGTTTTCTCTGTTTGGTTCACGTCATTCACAGAGTGGGATGTCAATAACTCAACACTACACAGGGCAGCTCCTTTAAGGGCTCCCCAGCACTGAATCTTGGAGACAAAACCCAGAGGCTTTGCAGGCGATATTGCTGTTTAAATAGTTAATTGACATGGTCATACCTGACATTTGGAAGCACTTACCCAGGACACTATGATTTCTACCCATTCCTGAGTTTGAAGATGTTGGATCCATGCTGTCCCTGTACTAAGAGAATGCTCTGTATTTCAGCTGGTTTAGCTAGATCTGCGGTCAGCTGTAGTTGAATCACTCTGCAGCTGGAAAAAAAAGATCCACTTGGACAGAGTAAAAAAACACCACAGGATGGAAAAATGCAATCAAATGGTTATGGCATTGGAATGGGAATGGCCTCTGGGAATGGCTTCTGATGTTGATCTTTATTTTTGTAGTTCATAGTCCTCATGCTTTTGTATTATCATTGTCAATCTAGTCTAGGAAGTTATAATACAGGGTAAACTTAAGAGGACAAACATGTCGCAAGGGTTTACTCTGTTCTTTCCGGGAGGGACAGGACCAATGCATTCAGGTTCCATTTGCACAATTATTCTGACTCCACATCAGTGGGGTGGGCATACCTCTGCTTCATGGGAGCTGCAACAAGTATGATTCATCTAGAAAAATAAAATTCAAGCATAAAAAGCCCATGCATAGATACTTATAGGATAAAGACCAGAGTCTTAGTCATAATGAATTCCCTAGGATCACATAACTGGAACTACCTTTCTTCAGAGGAACAGCCTTGGAATAAGAAATCACTGAATAAAAATTTCAATTTTAGGCAATGGAAAATTATGTCACATATGTTGTGTATGTATATATTGGCAGGGACGCATGTGTGTCTAAAAGAGACATCTGAATTATAACCTGAATTAAAATGTTAAAAATAGTAGGATTCTGTTTAGCAGAGGTGACATAAAGAGACCTCCTTCGTCTCCCAGTAATGCACACTATTGTTTAATGGCAGACTGCTCTATTTTGATCACCAGTACATCATCATCCTGCCTTACAGTGCTTCATATCTCATTCTCCTTTCATTCCTCAGACATAACACCATATCATTCTGCCTTTTAGGCCAGTCATGATGTTTTTGCACATCCTTATGTACTCAGCTAAGATGATTTATTCACGGTGAGAGGAGGAATTACATGTTCATTGTGGGTATGGAGTGTGACTTGCCAACAGTGCCCTTGTAAAAACCCTTTACTGATCTCTGTAACGTAACAAATAAAACACAGTTGATTTGACAGCAGGATAAACAGAAGTATTTTCATCTCCTTTTCAGCTTGCGAGTTTGAGGATGATCACTTTTTCTTTAAAATCTGTAATTTCTCTTAATATTTTGGCCATTGGCATTGCTTGATGAAAGTGAGGCCAGATGGGCACAAGAAAGGACAAGTCATAAGTGAAAAAAAGGGCAATGTTTACAAATGAATTTAGCCATCATTAAAGTGACTTAATTATGTAAGATAATTTTGGAACCAAATCAGTTTTCTTGAACTTGGGTGACCAGGCCCCAGTGGGTCTTCTGTCATCAAGTTCCTACTATGTTTGCTAGGATTTCTTATACGCAGAGACTGTCAGGCTCCACTGTTATGTGTCTGTGCAGCAGATAGGGAGAGATGGTCTGCGAGAAAGTGCTGTCTCCAATGGTGGGGAAAGGAAAACCTTGAAAGTAAAGTGAGCTAGTAGGCATTAAAGTTCCTTTATATAACTGAGTGCTGTAAGTTTCCCCAGGTAAGAGAATCCAGGTTCAGTTTTCCTGGCATGACTGGGAACTGCAACTCCCTATTTCCATGTTTGTGGTGCTGCTCTCGGCCTTAGCAGCCTGGCCTGAGACAAATCAGCACCATTTCTGATATGTATATACAGTGGTGGGATATGTGAAAGGGAAGTATGCAAACAATAAATATTATTTTTTAACTGGACTTCCACTGCCTGAATGAGCTGAGAATCCACTAGGATGCCTCTAATCCATGTGAAACATCAGTAAAAGAACAAGGGAAAATGCTCTCCCACAGCTGGGATGGAGCAGTTTGCCACCAGAGGGAGTCATGTGAATACAGTAAAAGGGGTTGTTTGGCACAGGAAAGGTCATTAGATATTTCAGCCATAAGGCTCAATGATCAAAGTTTTCTCTGGCCACCGCTAATTTTCTAGCAATTCAACATGCAATGAAAATCAGCTTGAAAGTCTGGCTTTTGGCTAAACGTGCAAATTTCCTTGCTAAAAATGCTACCTTGATGTTTCATACTCCATCTTCATAATTTGTGCAAAGTATCCGCTTGCTCAATAAAACAAAATTGCTAACTAAGCCACTCCAATTTTATGCTTGAAAATACAACTCCAGGACTGAAAATCAAGATGTGCTTTAAATACCATGTACACTTTCACTAGTATAATTAGTATAAAAATTGTGGTAATCTGAAATTTTTCTGGCAATTGCTTTCCTGGTGATAAAGCAGATTACATCTACTGAAATGGCTCTGCATTGCTGAAAGCAGGCTGAGCTACAGAGCATCATGCAACAAATACTTGGGCTCTGGAGATGAGTAGAGGGTGGAAGAAATACATCATCGTTGTGTAGAATTATTCTTTTGACTAAATCCAATGTTTAAAGAGGTAAGGAATCTATTTCAAATAATACTGAAGTCCTTTACACTGCCAATATGCTTTACAACAGGCAACAGAAGATGATACGATCTGATGCTTAGCAGAAGAAAAAGAAGTCCTTTAAAGAAGTTTGTCCATTTAGTTCCTTCTTTGGTCTTACGTGCTACACTTTAATTCCTGGTACTTTTGATACGTGCTTTAACTTGGAAATGTGTGTACAACCCTCCCTGAAGTAACAAAACTAATAAAATTTTAGGAAACTATTCATCACTCATTAAAATCCAGGTTCCCATCGCTGCACAGGGTTAAGCATTGTGTATCAGAAATGGAAGAAACAGCAGACTGAAAAAGAACTTAAATAAAAGAGAACTCAAATAAAAGGGAAACAGCAATTTCAAGCCCGGAGGGTGCCCGCAGATCCCCCACAGTTCTTTGTGGCAGGTGTAGGGTGGAATTAGGTTATCTTAGATATACATAATAAATATGATATGTATAAATACCTCTGCTTTTCCCAGCTTGCTGCCTATTCCCCCTTCTACTCACTGCTCCTCCTCTGTAGCACTTACACAATTTTTCTGCAGCTCTCTGCCAAACCAAAGTTAATTTTAAGGCTAGAGTATGTCACAGAAGAGGTGCTGCTGAGTCTTTAAGTATTCCTCTTTTTCGCTGTGAGTGAATTCTTTATAAGCTAAAGATTTCCTGCCTTTTGGGAATTCTGACATTTTCATTCTACAGGCCAAACATCTTATGATATTTGCAATTTTCATCATCCTTTTCCCTTAAACTTACAAGAAATTTGAGGTCTAGAACTTGTAAAGACTAAAATAAACCATGAGTATCTTGCTTTCTATCTTCCCTTTCATACCTAGCAGAATGGAGCTGTTCTGGTAGCAATCAAGTAACTCCTTAAATTACAGCACATACAGAATGCTGCCTGTTCATAAATACAGATATAACAATTAAGGAAAAATTATTTTTAAGATTTATGTTTTTACAACTTTCATACGTGCAGGAAAGTTTAAAAAATAATTAAAGATAAGAGTAAAGATTAAAATGGAATTTATAATTTGGCTTAACTAAATTATTCTTAATATTTGAGACTATTGATACTATCCTCATTAGTTTTTCTGGGGAGGGAACATGGAATTCCTTGTAAGGATCCATGGAGGGAATTTCATCACAGTTTGCTGAAGTAGTGGTGAATCTAGTTTGCTGTTGATCTTATAACTCAAGCAAATTTTGTAGGTGTTGCTTTTCTTGCATTTTGTACCAGAGAATAGCAGAATCTGCAAAGATTCATGATCCTCCTGTACAGTCTTCTCTATCCTATAGCTTTTTGTGCTTTACTCCAACAAACTGTCATGGGACGTATCTATACATCACAGTGCCTGTGCTTAGAGTTTTTGAGGGCTTTTATAGGACATATGTAATGAAGCTGCAGTGTTGTGCCTTCCAGAGCTCTAGAAGGTAGATACACTTGTGGAGGGAAGGAAAATAACTTGACTTTTTTTTTCCAACAGTTAAAATTAATTCAACACAATCAACAGTGCTTATGTAGCTCCATAAAACAATGTTAAATACAGTTATTGTCCTTACCTGCACCTTTGGAAATGAATTATGTTCATACCATTTTAAATTGTCCACATGCAAAACCTTGTCCTGTTTCAATTTTACAGGTTCAAAACACATGTTGAAAGTTGCAGCTGAGCAGGTATTTAGAGTATTATTTTACTTTAAAATTGATCAGAAATATTTTTAGTTAAACAACCTCTGACTATTGTTTTATTAATTTTTAAGTGTTAGTAAAACGTTTCAGCATTTCAGCATTTTTAACAGATAATTAAGGATAAGTGAAGGGAAATGGCTCATCTTTATGAAATAAAATTCTTAGTTCAACTACAATTTTGAATCACTGTAAACTTTAATGCTAGGGTATCTATTTTAATATGATATTTTTCATATCAATATTTTCTAATGTCTTTATACAAAATAGTAAGTGTTCCAATATTTAAAAATCATACTACTTCAGAATAAATACAATTCTGGTTTTACATTTGTATCCCTGTTTGGAGTGAAACACTGTGAAATATTACATTTTCCACTGAACTACACATTCTGTTTTCTAAGAGGTTCTATTTTATTTGCTTGAAAAATACCACCAGTTCAAACCTGATAATGTTCCATATCACGACCAAGAAGTTCATAATGACATGCTTGGTGCCTTCTAAGCTTGCAGATAGTTAGTCAGATTCTGTAAAATGCTTCATGTTGTAAGGACTTCTTAATAACATGACTAGGAGAAATCCTTTATCTTTAGTAATATTTTAGGCAACAGAAGAATCTCAGAAATTAAAGTGTTGCTCCCAAAGCTAGTTATTTTCCCAAGTCAAATAAGAAATACACAGATTAGGGGGTTTTTGTGTGTTTCCTCTAATTCAGTAAGACAAACATTGTGGAAGACAGGCATTTTCAGAGCTGATTGAAAAAAACAGATATCAGGGAATACACAGCTCTTTCAAGAAAAGAAGAATATTAAGTAGCCTTTGAGAAGCACTGCAATGTGACATTTTTACAAGGAACTCATTTGGAAAAAAGGAAAGAGCAGATACTCAGAAGAGACTCGGAAAAGTGCAGCTATTATGTGTTCCTATCATCTGAAAAAGGCAATGACTTGTTATTCTTATCCACAAGAAAGTATTCCTCAGCAGAACCAAATCCCAGCAAAATAGATATTGTCTGCTGGGCCTGTCTTCTTAATTCTCCCCTTTTATTTGCAGTAGCATTTATCATTCTTAAGGCCTTGCTTCTAATCTCCTTGGAAAATTAACCAAGATGTTAACAGCTGAGAAAAGATATGAATGCTTACAGGAGTAGATAGGCACACAGTCACAGATCCACGCATGCCCAGCTCTTGGATACTAAAGAGCAGTTCCTGCAAGCAATGAGCTGAATACCAGTATCTTGAACATTTTTTGCAAGAAAAGCCTCTGCTGTACTTCAGAAGCATTTCTACCCAAAAGACTACCTGAAAAAAACTCCATAAAGATGCTTTTAAGGCATTCGCTGTTGGTGTTTCCTATGGGAGCTGGATTTTGTGCAGCTCTGAACATCCACAGGAACCACTCCCAATTCTAGCAGGTCTGTTGGGGCATGCAGACACTCATAGAATGCTGGTGACTTCCTCAAGACTCTAAGCTGCTGCATTGAAATGATGCTGTCACCCCTGGGAAAAGCTCACCTGGATCCCACATCCTGTGAGAAGTAGCTAGTAGAAGGGCAGGCTGGACCTGCTCAGGCATCCCTGTGTAATCCCTGGCCTGGAGAGGGAGCGGGAGATGGACTTGCATACCTGGTACAATTCATGTCTCTCACAAGCACCACCTGTTGTAATACCTTCCCTTATTCTGACCGAAGCCACATGGACAGATAATACATATATGTCAGCTGCATAGGATGCTCCAAAATAGTGTGCCCATTTTCACCACTGTTGAAAGGCAGACCAGTTTATTTGGATTCATCGGTGCTGTGTGAAATCATGCATTTGATTCTTGTTCAGGGTGCTCAAAGGAGAAATCATGCTGCAAATGGGGCAGAACTGTGAAAAGAATTAGGTTCGTTTTGTGTAGTTATTTCCTGAATGTAGATAAATGCAGATCACCTCATGCTCTTTATAAATTACCTTATTCAGTTGCTATGTAATCACCTTGTGGAAAGCCTGAAGTGAGTCTAGATAGTCTCAGCTGTTTTAATTTGCCTTGCATCTGTTTACTTGCAAAAATTACAGGACAGAGTTTTACAAACCTAAATCTATTCTTGGTGGCTTAAGGAACTAAAAGGACCATGTGTCTATTTGCCAAATTGAAGTGGCAACATCTTCTCTCTGCACAACTTGAGAGCTTTATATGAGGGAAATTGCTATCCCTACTTGTAATGAAAATCCTTTTCTGGTTAGGTACCACCAGGTTTACCAAGGGCTACATTTCTTCCCTTTGTTTGTGTGGTTTGTGTCCCCTTTGCTGTGCATTGTCTGAGCAATGAGCCATGAAACTGCATTTGTTCACAAAATGAAATTCAAGCGATTTGGTCCCAGTGCAGCAGAAATTCAGAAATTTGCCTTTACCTGTGAAAGAAGCTTTGTCCCAAGAGTTACGAGGCTGTACTGGGTTTGCATGGCCAGGTATTGGTAGTAGGGGCTACAGAGGTGGCTCTTTGAGAAGCTGCCAGAAGCTTCCTCCATGTCTGGCAAAGCCAAAGGCAGCTGTGTCCAAGAAAGACCTGCGACTGGCTAAGTCTGAGCCCATCAGTGACAGTGGTAGTGCCTCCAGGACATGGTGTTTAAACAGGGGGGGAAAATACCCCTTTAAAATTCCAGATGGAGAGAAGAGTGAGAAAATGCGAGAGGAACAGCTCTGCAGCCACCCAGGTCAGTGAATAAGGAGGAAGAGGAGGTGCTCCAGGCGCCAGAGCAGAGATTCCCCTTCAGCCCCTGGTGCAGACCCTGGTGAGGCAGCTGTGCCCCTGCAGCCCATGGAGATCCATGATGGAGCAGAGATCCACCTGCAGGATGTGGAGGACCCCATGCTGGAGCAGGTGGATGCCTGAAGAAGGCTGTGACCCTGTGGAAAGTTCACGCTCCTGGCAGGACCTGTGGACCTGTGGAGAGAGGAACCCACACTGGAGAAGATTTTCTGGACTTGTGACCCTGAAGGGGACCCACGCTGAAGCAGTCAGTGAAGAACTGCAGCCTGTGGGAAGAATCACATTGTAAAAGCTCATGAGGACTGTCTCCTGTGGGAGGGACGCCATGATGGAGCAGAGGAAGAGCGTGAGGAACCCTCTCTCTGAGGAGGAAGGAGCAGCAGAGACAATGTGTGATGAACTGACCGCAGCCCCTATTCCATGTCCCCCTGTGCCACTGGAGGTGGGGTGGGAGTAAAGTTAAGCCCAGGAAGAAGGGAGGGGTGGGGGAAAGGTGTTTTTAAGATTAGGTTTTATTGTCATTATTTTACACTGTTTTGATTAATAAATTAAAATAATTTCCCCAAGCGAATCCTGTTTTGCCTGCAATGGTAACTGGTCAGTGATCTCTCCTTGTCCTTATCCCAACCCATAAGCCTTTCCTTCTACTTTCTCTCCCCTGTCCAGCTGAGGAGGTGAGCGATAGAGCACCTTCGGTGGGCACCTGGTGTCCAGCCAGGGTCAACCCATCACTAAAGGGATACAAAAATAAATGGAAAAATAAGAGCAAGTGCCAAATACTTGAAGTTCCAGTGTAGTCTACAGTATGGATTCACAAGGCTTTATTTGTTTCAAAAAACAAAACAAGCAAACAAAAAATAAAGAGAAAATAGTGGCACACTTCTAAGTGCAAAGAATAAAACCCTTTCGATAGACAGTGTCATATAGCAAGAGTTGGAAATCCAGAAAGAGCTTGTTGACCACATTAGGAATAAAGAATATGACAGAACCCCAATTAACAACATCTGGGAGTTGAATTGATAAACATTTTCTTGAGGTGAACATACCGACACATCAGAAGGCTCCCAGCTTTGGCATAACACAGGCTAATAAGCTGCAGCCAATTAACTGTCTAAGAAGCCAATTGGAAGAGTCATTAAATACCAGGATTAGAAAATAAATCTCCCAGTGAATTTGCAGAACAAGTCTTTTCTTTCCAGTCTAGCAACTTCTGGAGATTCCCTTTGTAGGGGAAGATCCCCTTTGTAGGGGCTTCTCTGAGTTCCCTAAGAAGCTTCCTGCCTTTTAACACTCTTGAGGTTGGCACTGTTTCTGTACCCTCCTCCTTTCAAGCATCTCCTGGATTGTGCTGACTCCCTCCTACCTGCCCCATCTTGCAAACCCAATGCTTCCTCCAACTGAGCAAGCACAGCTGCATTTGAGGAAAGGGCAGTTTCTTTCCATCTTTCCCTCCCTTCCTCTGGTTCCACCTCACCAGCTGTGATATTTTCCCCTCTGTCCCACAGCTGCTGGATTATTTTATATAAAATATACACTGTACTATACCATTTACTATGAACACAGTTCAAACTTCACAAAGGGCAGAAAATGTGATAGGGGAGCCCTATGCATAGTTGTGAATAGCCAAGTATCCTGCTGTTATGGAGGAAGGGAGCATGGAAGCAGTTAAAATGAAGTGGTATTTGAAGGAAGAACTTATTCTCTTTTCCTCTTGCAGAGTTCCCCATTGCTCTGCCACATTCCTCAGCTGGATGCATGAAATATTTTAGCCTGAGGGAGACAAAACAAAATGGAGAAAAATTATGAAGACATCCCGCTGATGGAATATAAAGGTTAAGACTGAAATAGCTTTCTCATACAAATATATAATCCTTTTAATTTCCTGAGAAAATTTTGATTTTTAGATTGTGTGTGTTTCAGGGCAAGCCAAACAAGTTTGCTCTTTGATCTACAAAGACAGACTACACCATGAGTAAGCTTCTCATGCCCTCTCAGATATCCACCAAATGCTGTGCTCTTTGGGGATCACCACATGCAGTAGTTGTGGCAATCTGATGTAGATTGCTAACTCCCACACATAATGCTTTGGTTTGCTTGGAGAGTAGATGGGTGTTTGGGGTTACATCCCCCCTGCAGAAGAATTTTTTCAGGAACGGAACAACTTGGTGAATGGCAGAATTGTGTCTTGCCATAAGGTTAGTTGCAAGCCTAATCTTCCTACACATTTTGCAAATGAAGAGAGGCACAAGGCTATATTTGCAAAGTCAGATGTCAAAAAACAGGACTCCGAGTAAAAATTTTACAAATGACCCAGTTTTTACAGTCACCAGGAACCTACACCTCTGATTGTCTCTGGTGTATCATCCAGTAAATAATCTATGGGAAAAGCCCTTGACCAGTGCCTTAATTAGACCACTTGCATTTAGGTGAGTTTTTACGGGAGTTCAGCTTGAATAATTCTTTTGCAAAGTTCTAAGCTTGCCAAGGTGGCATTTAGTTAGCAACATTTAATGAGCTCTAATATGGCTTAAAATCTCAGAGAAGTTTCACCCTTCTTTTGTTGTAAGCTGCCCTGGGTAGAGTGGATCAGAGGGTAAGATGTTAGCATGGTTAGTGTGAGACCCAGGAGAACCAAGCTCAATTTTCAGCTCCACCATAATCTTCTCATATGACAGCTCATCGTTTCCACTTCAGATCACCCTTTTTATTACTTTTGAAACAAAGCTGAAAAACTTTCTAGTTTTGTTTTCAGACCATGAGTTGTTCTGCTCAGTCTGGGAGTTACCAAATGGAACTAAATGGTCTGAAAATATGGGAGGTTAGAATGGAAAGGTTTTACCTATCTGCGAAACAGGAATAACACTATTTCCTTACTCATAGCTGTAAAGTTTACTGAGATATCAGTAGCTTGACCATTAAATTACAATAGCTAAAAATAGTGTTTGGTTAAAAATCTGATACAAGAACAACAACAAAATCTTTTAAAATTAAAATATTTAGTATTTGCTATGGAAGATGGGAAGTGTTCAATTTTTCCAATTTTCAGAAATGCTATGTCAATGGCAATAGAATTCATAGGACATCTGAGTACATGGCTATGTAAAAACACAAACAAATAGTGAATAATTGCAGAAGCTTGGTCAAAATTTTATTGTAAGAAACCCCTTATTTTTAATATACGTGTGGACTTAATATGAATTTACCATTATAACCAGGCAACTAATAAACAGCCACTGGAGCTGCAAAAAATGCAAAGAATTTGTGATCTTAGTGAATCAATGACAAATCATCTATTGTCTCAAATTTCATTCACAACATGAATGGAAGTGTAGCAGACATGGAAAATACATTAGGTTTTCATTTACTTTTAGCAGTGACCATAAAAAATGGACTTAGAGTTTGAGGTTACAGTTTCTGAAGGTTATTTTCACAAGGGTATAAAATGTTTCAAAGCTTTTAACACAAACATTCCTCAGGGTTAGTAGGTCAGATGAATCTGACAATCAATTTCACACTTTATTTTCTCTTACATGAGAAAAGCGATGACCGTGGTTTTAAAAAATATATTAGAAGTTTAAAATATGTTTAAAATATGATTACTCAAAAAAGAAAACATGAGAATTTATCTTACTGAGGCCTGAGAAAGGACAGCAAAACCGAGTTTATTATGATGCAATTTACAACGAGTGATTGGAGATCCCATTCTAACATTGTTCTTGGAAGAATACTTAACATGAATGTGCTTGTCTCTTATCAGTTGGAGAGAAATGTATTCCTTAGTTTTGAGATAAGGCAAATGAAAGTATTTTCCTAGAGCAAATCTGTAATCACTGCCTCTTTGCCTTGTTGAGGAGCAGATGAAGGTGCACAAGTCAGCTTCCCTCCCCTTCGCCATTCCCTTGGCCATTTCAGTTGCTCAAACTGCTGTTTGAAGTTTTCGATCATGCAAAATCTGTGGCACTGCTTTCTACATGTAATTGAAAGAGACTGACTTGGCAGAGCACCTTCCAGAAAGGATTAGACCTATTCAAGGATGAAACCCCAACTTTATAGCTGATGCCAGACATTTTACGTGATGAAAGTGATATTTTTGGAATAAGGATTTGTAGAAATAAAACTATGTCTGTCCGTCCATCCATCCATCCATCCATCCATCCATCCATCCATTTCCTAGTTTAACAATAAGGCTGACATTTCATATGGAAAAATTATGGATCACAAATGAATCTTACAGATGACATCTTTGATTAGTAAAATGGAGGTCTAAAGGCATTGTAAGACACAGTCTTTCGTTGTTCACATAGTTTTAATTACTTGATATGAATCTAGGGATTTGCATGTGAGTGTAATATAAGCAAAAAATCTGTAGCAAGTTTTAACTGGTTGCGGTTTGGGAATCAATTTGTGAATTAATCTGCAGTTTTGACCTGTCCAATTGCACTTAATGGAAGAGCGTTAATAATAATAAATTATAACAGAAACCAAATTCTGGGACTAGTTTGACTCTTCCATAATTTGCACATGACTGAAGTTTGCTGTCTTACCTTGCATCATCAAAAACTCTTCCAGGAACCATCTCAGAGGAAAATTGAGGTAAAGTTCTTCATTAACACGTCTTTTACCTAATGGAGGATTGAATGAAAACCTATTCCGTTTTAGTTTTTTGGGCTTAGATTACTTCTGAGAAGACTCTGCACTCCATATTCACCTGCACGGGTGTCCTTCTGAGCCACTTCTCACAAGTATTTCTCACTGAGGAGCAGAAATGAGTATTTTGAAATTATGTTTCAGTATTTCTGGTTGTGTCCTAGGAACCAATCAACAATTATCTGGAACAATCAGGAAAACCAAACTGAAAAAAACGCGCAACATTATTTGGTCACACAAATTTGTCTCAAACATGAGGTACTTACTTGAAGCTGGAGAAAATTGCTAGAATAAGTTTCACAGGTGTAACTCTGCCCAGAAAATAGGTTAACAGTTACATATAATCATGTAGAGAAGAGATACACAAAAAATTGCCTCAAAATAACAGGGTTACCTTACTTTTCTCAATATTCTGTTGAAGTTAACAGGCAGCAGTTAAAACATTCCACAGATACAACAAACTCCACTCCTAACAGTCAAGTTCTACAGACTTTAATTTGGAGCATACCTACAGACTTTTTTTTAACCAATTGTATGGAATTTTGAATGATTTATCATAGTCCATTACATTCCTAAAGTTTTCAGAATCACTTCAGTTGGCTGTATTATCACTATTTCTCTTGGTCCCTATTTACACAGTCTTACGGTTTTGATAGCCCTTATCAACAACAAAAACCATCCCCACTGACACTGAAAATGGGACAGTCTTTATGAAATATAACATGCTCTCATTAGTGTTTGCTCCAGAACAGTATCCACATGCTGTCCTTAGTCAGGAATGAATTTCATTCAGAGTGAAAAGATGAAACATAATATGGTGCAAAGACAAACAGTAAAATTCATCTTATCTTTGGCAAAATTGTGATTTTACTTACAGCTTTCATCACAATACACTTACAATTGAACTTGAACTTACCAACTTATCTTCACGCTTTTGCAGAGTCCCACCAAACACAGGTGTTACACCCTACACAGTTATTTCTACAGCAGGTAGCAGTACAAGGAGTAAGACAAATTAATGCAATAGATGCAACTTTTTCTTGAAAAACTATATAAAAAGATGCACAAATCCATCTCTTTTTAAGCAAACACTCATATATGTGCTTTAATTTCAGCTTGAGTTTGCATCCTGTTGAGTCCAATAGAATTTATCACATTGATGCTTTCCTGGGCAGGAACTGACAAGAAGTGTGTGAGGGAAGATGTAAGCCAAACTACAGGAATGTGCTGCTATCAGAATTTTAGCTAAATTTTCATGACAAATATTATCAAGCAAATAAAACAAGTAGACAAGTAATACTTATTGGCTACCCTACATAACCAATATTATGCATAATTTCTTCTTTTTCGGCTTAAATGCAAATAAATTAATATTGTTAATAGCAGCAGTAATGCGTGCACACAGAGCTTTTAAAAAGAGTTTCAGGAACATGAACTAAAGAAATATGCCCTCTGAAAATATCATGAAATATGCCCTTTACCCTTTTTTATATATTTTATAACTTCATACTGTCATGTAATGTGGAGGTTGGTAAATTGTTGGCATTAACATCTTGACAAAGTACTTTTCTGTGGAAAGTTAATTTACTTCGAAAATGAAAAAAAGAGAACAGGATTTTCCTGAAATTTTGCCAGCTGTATTCTACCCTATGATACAGAAGTTTTTAATCTGAAAATTTTAGTGAACATTAAGAGAAAAATACAGTGAGTACTAACATATACTTATTTTGTCATTGTAGTTGCAATTTCTGGAGATCATGCTAGTATTTTTTCTATGATCTCTAAGGTGGCTTGACTTTCAACAACCTAGGCAATTTTACAGGTCTTAAGTATCACTTCATAGGAGTTTTATTGAGTGAAATGAAGGTTGGTTCCTCCCCTTAACATTTAAGAGAAATTAATGGTTAAAATCAACATATTTAAAAATGGTTACTTTCTTTCAGCACTGGGCAGATACTAAGCAGGGAAGGAAATAGATGGGATCTGGTGTCTGGGACATCCAAGTATGTGAGGCCACGCTTTCCGCTTTAAATGTGAGAAAAAACATATGGATGGAGGACTGGAAATGTTGAGAGAGGCTCAAGGAACAAACCAGCCCCCATGTATCTGCACTGAGCAACCAGAGTATGACACACTCAGAATTAGTGTCTTTTTCTGAAAATGTTGACTCATTTTCAAACGTGTGTGTTTTCCTTCTCTATACAGAGCATACTGTAAGATGATTCTATTTCTTGAAAAACAGATGCCAGTAAGTTAATTTATTCTTCTTAGATTTCACATCTCATACTGTGTTTGTAAAAGTTGTGCCCAGTTCTCCATGCTGTTTTTGCTACTGCTGTAGATACTCAAAAAATAACATATGAGAGAGTGATATTCATTTTACATTACCTTGTCATTGGTTGAAATCACATTAAGCACGTATTTCCATGCTCAAATAAATGTATGTACCTCCATAGGAGCACTGTTATAATTTAATACCAACATGCTTTTAATAGAGGCCTCAGTTTTAATGAAAGAAATATAAGATACCACTTGCATGTGAGACTGATGTGAATTTTTGGAAAAGATTAGCTTCTATTATTTTTCTCAAATGAGGATGACAGAGTAAAGAATAATATGAAACTGAATTAGTATAGAGAAAGACAAAAAGGTCTGCTGTGGATGAAAGCACTAATGAGAGTTACAAATCTTGGCCACTAAGAGCACTGTCTACATTTTCTATCTTCTTCTCTACTGGGAACTATCCATTTTAGGAGGAACTGAGGTTGGGAGATGCTCTGTGTTATTGGCAGGGTTCCTACACAACCTGAATAAAATACAGCTTTTGCCCCACAGTGGTGGCCCACAGAGGATAGTGACACAACCACTGCCTGCCATCACTGGGAGAACTGATGCCCCACAAAGGAGACTGGCTGGCATGGGGATGCAATTTGCATATAAGCACTGATCCCATGGGTAAATTGCCATTATGTAAAATAAATCTTAACAAGGTCCTCCCTTGTGTCATTCTCCTACATGGCACAATGTGTATGAATAAAATCTATTTAAAAAAGGGATCTGTCTGTAGCCCATCTCTTTGCTGTGTTGCCATAAGCTTCAAATTTAATTGAGGATTCCTAAGTTAACAGCATTTTTTCATTTAAGAAAAAGGTGGTCCTTTGCTGTCTTGAAAATGTCTCACACTAAATTCCCTTCTCTTCAGTTAAGAGACACTTTTTGACATCTTTAAGTCACTGATGTAATAATTTCTGACAGCATCAGTGGGCTTTAGCCGTGGCGTTCTGGAACGCTACTACTTCTAAAAACATAAGAGAAAATGACCATAATTTTATTTGGTATATTGGAAGTAAATAAGCATATATATTTATTTTAAAGGCATTTTAGAAGAGTTTAGGAAACTATGGCTGTACTTCAGGAACTTTTATTGTGAGAAAGCCAGCTGTTATTTCACGGAATCATGGAACTGTAGAATTGTTTAGGTTGGAAAAGACCTTTAAGATCCTTGAGTCCAACTGCTAACCCAGCACTGACAAGTTCACTATTAAACCCTGTCCCCAAGTGCCCCATCCACATGACTTTTAAATACCTCCAGGAATGGTGACTCAACCACTTCCCTAGGCAGCGTGTTCCAACGCTTGACAACCCTTCCAGTGAATAAATTGTTCCTAATATCCAATCTAAACATCTCCTGGTGCAATTTGAGGCCATTTCCTATCATCCTGTTGCTTGTTACTTGGGAGAAAGGACCGATCCCCACCGGGCTACAACCTCCCTTCAGGTAGTTGTAGAGAGTCATAAGGTCGCTCTTCAGTCTCCTTTTTTCCAGGCTAAACAACTCCAGCTCCCTCAGCTGCTCCTCATAAGACTCGTACTCCAGACAATTCAACAGTTTCGTTTCCCTTCTCTGGCACCTCAACATCTTTCCTGTAGCAAGGGGCCCAGAACTGGACACAGGATTTGAGGTACAGCCTCAGCAGGGCCAAGTACAGGGGAATGATCACTGCCCTGGTCCTGTTGGCCACACTGTTGATGATACAAGGCAGGGTTGGGTACACTGATGGCTCACGTTCAAGTGTCTGTCAACCAGCACCCCCAGGTCCTTTTCCACTAACCAGTTTTCCAGCCACTCCTCCTAAGCCTGTAGCACTGCATGGAGTTGTTGTGACCCAAGTGCAGAACCTGGCATTTCTCCTTGTTGAACCTCATAAAACTGGTCTTGATGCATTGATGCAGCCCTCCAGATCCCTCTGCAGAGCCTTCCTGCTCCCCCGCAGATAAACATTCCTGTCCAGCTTGGTGTTGCCTGCAAACTGACTGAGAGTGCACTCGATCCCCTCATCCAGACCATTGATAAGACATTAAACAGGCCTGGCCCCAATACTTGGGGAACCTCACTAGTGATCAGCTTCCAGCTGGATGTAGCACCCCGCACCTCCACTCTCTGGGCCTGGCTGTCCAGTCAGTTTTTTACCCAGTAAAGAGTGCACCGGTCCAAGCCTTGGGCAGCTACACCAGGATAATGCTGTGGGAGACAGTGTCAAAGGCTTTACTAAAGTCCAGGTAGACATATCCACAGCCTTTTCCTCATCCATTAAGTGGGTCACCTTGTTACAGAAGGTTGGTCAAGCAGGTCAAGCAGGACCTGCCTTTTCTAAACCCATGCTGGCTGGGCCTGATCCGCTGGTTGTCCTGCATGTGTCATGTGATGGCACTCAAGATGATCTGCAACATGATCTTCCCTGGCACCAAGGTCAGGCTGACAGACCTATAGTTCCCTGGATACTTCTTTCAGCTCTTCTTGTAGATGGGGGTCACACTGTCCAGCCTCCAGTCAACTGTGACCTTCCCAGTTAACCATGGCTGCTGGTAAAGTGGTTTGGTGAGCTATTCTGCCAGGTCCCTCAGTACACTTGGATGGATCTCATCCAACCTCATAGATCTGTGTGCGTGTAAGTGGTGTAGCAGGTTGATGACCATTTTCCCTTGCGTCATGGGGCCTTTATTATGTTCTCTGTCCCTGTCTTCCAGCTCAGGGAGCTGGGTACTTTAACGGTCTAACCATTAAAGACTGAGGCAAAGAGAGCATTAAGTACCTTATCGTTTTCCTCATCCTTTGTCATGACGTTATGTTTCCCCCCAATATCCAATAAAGGCTGGAGATTCTCCTTGGCCCACCTTTTGTTGCTGATGTATTTATAGAAATATTTCTGTCACTTGCTGAGAACTCCTATCTTAATGATACAGACCTGTGCTTTGTGGCAGAGTCCTGAACCTCACAAAGATAAGGCTGAAAACATTCATGCCCTTTTTTGAATTTGGGAAATTTGAGAAACCTGACTGTCTCAAAATTATGGTAAATTCTGCTATTAAAAAAATACTATAGCAAAGAGCTTGCGTGCTGCTCTCTTTGTTTTATTTAATGCAATATTAAGCTATCCTTAAAAGTGCTTTTTAAAGTCTTGCACAGGAACAGGATTTTCTTTTCCATTGCCAATATCTTGTCTAATTAGGAGACTTCCAACCAGAAATTTTTTGTTGTTTTAGATAAAATATTTTTTTATTATTTGGGACTCATTTAATTAACTCCTATTTTAATGAGCAAAGATATCTAAAAAGCAAACATGATTAATTAAACCTAGTCTGACAACATTTCTATCAAGGAAACAAAAACCTGTACATTAAAGAAAGTTCAGGCATTCATTAGGAGCTGGTAATCATCATGGTTCCTTGCTCATAGGAGCTCTGTGCATTTGTGATCTATCAATATAAAATCACAAATCAAATCTTTCCTTGCTTTGTATCACAGTGCACAATCCCTCATATAATTGTTGAGTAAATGTCGAATTTACAGTCTTGTTTACTTGCTGCACTACCCCAGGCATCAGAAAAAGTTTTAGTTAACTACAGGATTTCTATAGAATAGATTACAGAGGATCACCTTCCTCTTTGGAATCCACTGCATTTTGGTGCAGTGATATGATTTTTTCTCCATATTATTCATCTTGTTCAACACAATCCCCCATCCCACTCTCTGTAAAATGTCTTTTAAATCAAATTACTGTTCTCAGAAATGTATTTGCAAAGTCTCCTAAAACATTTCTTCCAGGAATAAAAACTGTAGCTTACCAAATTTCATTGTCATAGCACCGTTTGTAATTCTACAAATAATTAAATGAGCTTTTGAAAGAAAATTGTAGCCTATTTATTGCGACAATATGAAAATTTGAGTGTTAATAGGTACTTCTTACTACAGACTGATCACAAAAATTACTAAATAAAAATAAAAATAAAATAAATTAAATTGGAAATTAAACTGCTTTATTCATGAGGTCTATAATGATGTTCAAGGCGAAATTGTGACAATAATGCCTGTGATGACATTATAGCACTCTCAGTGTTGTAGTTCATCAATATGGCCTGCAGGCTATCTAAATTGAAGGACTATAACTTAGCAGCATAGTTTTAACAGAATGCCTAGAGATTTGTTTTGTATGGTTCCAGATAATCTAGAATCCATCATTGTGCCTTTGTGTTCCAGAGTATTCAGCTGAAAGTGCCTTGAACTTTCAAAATCCAACTCTTTCTCACAGGTTCAATAGTCCAAAACCACAAGAAAACTAGTAAAGACATCAATTTAAACAATCTCTCCTTTATTTGATCTGTAAATTAAATAATTCTAATAGATTTAAGAGACGTGATCTTGTTTATTTGTGTTTTGTTGGACTTTTTAAGGACACAGCTGTGCTGTCACAACTGTAGTTGGGTTGTTTGGGTTTTAATTATTTCTTGCATTTAGAATGACCTTGAATTGGATTAAATCTTATTAATCTGTATTTTTTGGGTTCACCCTTTGAATTTCTACTTAAAAGAGCAATAAAACACTTGTTTTATCTAATCCTTCAATAAAGATTTTAGCAACAGATTAGATACCTCTGCTTGCATCTCCTGTTAAGAATTCACCTTGATTTTTATCTATAAAATCAGATCTCAAAAGCACTTAACAAGTGAGACAATTATTTTTATCAGAGTTTTGAGCTGGAGAAACAGAAGGACGGGAAATGACTGTCTCAAAATCAGCCAGGAGATCAGCGCGAGGGCTGAGAACTCAGATTTCCATGTCCCAGTGCAGGGGTAAGACCATCTATCTTAACTTCCTTTTGAGTTTCACTGCAAATTCATTCTGTCCCATGTGATTAGTTTCCCTCTAATTGATCAATTTATTTTAGTGCTGTCTTGAACACACAACTTTAATACAGTCTACCCTATTAGAACAAGGAGGTGCTTCTGTATTCTCTCTCATGAGCTGCAATGTAAAAAAGTATAACTTCTCTGCAACACCTCTAGGCTTCTCAATTGGTTTCTTTAAAACTCTTTGATAACTTAGCCCAAAGTATGACCCATCATATGGATACGACCTGTCTAACAGTCTTCCTAGCTCCCAACCTCTTCCTGCTGTCTCTTTTCTAAGCACCCGCAGGCATGAGCAAGGAGTGGGATGATGGTTGAATTCACGGTTTTGCAAACTTGTGATGTGTTCCCTGCTTCCTTCATTCCCTCTTTCCACAGCCCCTTCATCAACACATGACTAGATAGATGGGCCTCTATCACATGGCAAAAATGACAGCATCTCCCATTAAATTATGGGTGTGTTTCTGGTCCTAGGAGAGCATTGGCCAATGTGGCTAGATGCTGCTTGTGCGCTATGGTGTCTGAAAAGTTTTTCTTCTACATTATTAATTCCTTGATGTCCTTCTCCTGTGATACTGGTGCCTGTCGATGTCAGCTGGTATAGCATCTCCTTTACCTCTTAGATACAGGACAGAGTACTTCATGCTCCATTGTTGGCAAAGTGCCTCACATGAGAAATGTGTCTTACTGGATTTGCAAGGTACATCTGATATGAAAATGTTTGCTTGGCTGACTTAATAGAAAATAAAGTATTAAGTCTATCTCTCATTTAGATTAATATTCCTGGCTTGTTCAGGGCACATGGCCTGTCCTTGCAATCTTCCAACAAAGTCCTACTTCCTGAAAAAGCAATTCCCTACCTCTATCATGCTTTGATTCTGCAATTTTTTTATTCAGTACATCACTTAGGCACACTCTTAAAGTTTAAAACTTTCTTAAATGTTTTTCTTTTGATGTGTTTATTTCAGTCTGAAAGTAGGAAAATGCACATTTTCATTAGATGGCCTACTTTAAAAGATGGTTTATTTTAAAAGAAGCCATGACGCATTTTTCAGATAATCTTTACTCCTTTCCTCACTCTTCCTGTTTCTTGGAAAGATTCTCATTCCCTAAGTTCTGCTTACCTCTTTACTCGCAAGTTTCTGGAATAGAGAAGAATTGTGTATTGAAGTGTGAAACCCCAAAACCTCACTTTTGTGAATCACTTCTGTAGAAAAGGATGGGTCGAGATGTGCACTGAAGTGCTTTCTTGAATTTTATTTCACTAAGAATTTGGTTTCAAGAAACTGTAATATCTTTCCTTTATACAAAAAATTTGTTGTGATATACTATAGCTGCTCCCATTCCACCAATAAAAGTAAAATGATCATTTTAAGGTTAAAACAGAATTGAGATTCAGTATATCTAGATCTTTTTCTCCTTCTAACAAGGATTTTCTCTGGGACTTTGTTATAAATCACTTGTCAAGTATGTTCACATCCAGCACCACTGGCCACTATTTCCAGTAGCAAGAAATACCTTAGAAAACAGCAGGCTTTCTTCTTATGGCCTCATTTTACCCACATCAATATTCTAGTATTTCTGGAATACTGATATGTTTAATTTGCCACTCTCTGGGGAGAACTTTTGGAGCCTCCAGAAAATATTACAGGAATCATATGGAAACGCAGAATTATTATTTTTCAGAATAATCGTCCCTGTTTAAAAAGTTGCGTGGAATTTAGTAGATTTGAAGTGACAAATATTCCACATAAACTGCATGTTAGAAAACGTATTTTAGAACCTAGGACTTAATAAAATAGTATTGATAACAATAGTGTTTTCAAAGGAAAAATATAGTTAATTTACTCACTGGAATGGCTGAGAAACCTAAGAAAATGATAACTTTTTCTTAAATTCCTTATGACTTTTCCTATGAGAATGATGGAACTGTGTTGAGATTTTTGAGCCCATTGGCCTTTTGGGAACAATTCTGGTGAAGATTTCTCACAGAAAAATACACAGATGGAAAGGTTTGTTATGATCATAGATTAAAACCATCCTAGGGATTTGCAAAGGGCAGTTCGCAGAAAATACGCAAATTAATATTCTGATGTACTATATCCAGAAATAAAACTATTGTGAATTATTAATTTTTATAGAGACTTCTTCATTATCGTTTATTTAAGTGGCTTTTTTGAAGTAATGAAATGACAAAGAACCTTGCTATAGGGAATGATATTACTGCAATCTTGAATGGAGATGAGACTTCGTACTTTCTCTTATATCTCTGAAGTAACTGAAAAGGAAAATGGAAGTAGAAATATTCTTTGATGAAAATAAATACTACTTTAATGGTGTAGATATGGAATAATGTCAAAGATCTTTTAATGGTGAGTTATCCCTTTAGACACTTGAAATAAGTAGGAAAGACTGGCAAGATACATTGAAATCTGCCATAATGACAGATTATTACCAGCTGTGAAAAAAACCTTATTTTTTTTCTTTCTCTCTAAAATATAACAAAAAAATATGCAATACCTGATAAGAACAGATCCCAAGTCTGAAAACAGACTGAAAGACTGTGATGATGGAAGTTACATCTATAGGAGGGAACATTTAGGATCAGATCTTTAAGATGTGACCATCTGTTAAATAAATGTGAGGAAAACAAGAAAACTGACATTTCTAACAACTGACATCATTAAAGAAATACACTTTTTGGCATAGAAAGCTAATGAATCTGTGCCTATTATCCTCAAATTTTTATCACACTTTTATAAATAAATGACTCTCAAGTAAAAATTTTTACTTGGCCTTTTGACTGAGGTATGTACTAGGTTTGGACAGTGTAGGCTTTACTAGGAGGCTGTACACATGAATCTGAGCTTCCTGCTGCTTCTGGTACTGCCTCAGTACAGGTAGTAAGAAGTGCAACATTGTCAGCATCACAGTCACTAGGGAAAATACTTAGTCTTTGCAGAAGACATTACAAGTCTTCCCTTGGCTATCTTTGACCATAATAATGAACAGAATCACAGAATGACAGAATGGTTGATGTTCAAAGGGACCTCCAGAGTTCATCATGTCCAAACTTCCTCCCCAAGCAGGGCTACACAGAGCATATTGCAAAGTATTGTATCCAGATGGTTTTCGAATATGGAAACCGCTCAATTTCCCTGCACACCCTCTGCTGAGCCTCAGTCACCTTCACACGAGGTGACGGTCAGCCTGCAGCTCCTGTGTTTTAATTTGCACTCATCGACTCTGGTTCTGTTGCTGGGTACGACTAAGAAGAGCCTGGCTCTGGTTTTGAATCCTCCCTTCAGCTATTTTATATATGTTGATGAGGTCCCCCCAAGCCATCACTTCTCCAGGCTTAACAGTTCCAGCTCTCTCAGCCTTTTCTTACAGGAGAGATGATCCAGTTCCTTAATCCTCCTCGTGGTCCTTCATTGGACTCTCTCCAGTATGTCCAGGTCTCTCTCATACCAAGGAGACCCGAACTGGACACAGTACTTCAGGTGTGGCCCTACCAGTGCTGAGTAGAGGGGAAGGACTACCTCCTTTAATCTGCTGGCTACACTCCTCCTAATGCAGCCTAGGATACCATTAGTCTTTGGCACAATGGCCCATTGTTGCCTCACAGTCAACGTGGTCTCCAGCAGGACACTCATGTCCTATTCTGCTTTCCAGCTTGTCAGTTCCCATCAAGTAGTGGTGCCTGGGCTTGTTCCACCCCAGGTACAGGACTTTGTATTTCCCATTGTTGAACTTCAGGAGGTCCCTGTCAGCCAATTTCTCCAGTTTGTCAAGATCCCTCTGGATGGCAGCATGACCCCTTGTTGTATCAGTCACTCCCTCCAGTTTTGTATTATCAGCAAATTTGCTGAGGATACGCTGCGCTCCATCATCCTGATCACATTGAACAGAACTGCACACAGTATTACCCCCTTGGGTACACTGATAGCTACTGGCCCCCAAGACTTTGTAGTGCAGATCTCCACCCCCTGGTCCCAGCTGTACAGATGGTTTTAAATCCATCTGACTGACTGCTCATTGAGCTCATAGAAGACAGCCTTACTGAAGTCCAGGTGGAAAATATTGATTGCTGTCCCCTTATCTACCAAGCTAGTCACTTCATCTTAGAAGGACATCATGTTAGTCAAGCTTGACCTCCTGTTTGTGAATCTATGTTTGACTTTGCCTATGTGCTCTCTTTTGCTGTCCTTCCTGCATTGTTATGACAGGGAATTGTAATAGTCCCTTTGTTCTAAAAATTCCCGGGGCCAGTAGCTCAGACATTTTCCTAAGAAGAGACTTGTTTTAGTTGAAGAGAATGAAAGAATTAGTAAACAAGTTTGACAGTTACTATTAGCACTGCTGTAATTAGACACACTTTAAGATATTAACAAACAATTGGAAAGGCAATATACTTCCATTCATTCATAGAAATACTATATATTATGTTGAATTCAAGTTGTTCTTTTGACATAAAATTTTTATCTAATAAGTTGAATTTCCAGGAACTCGAATCTGGGTACTCGGAAGGAAGAATGTGTAAAAAGGTCTCTTGAATCACATGCATGTCATTTAAAGTAATCTTTCAACTTTTCATTTAATAGTGTGCGCTGAGCATCAGCTGAAATCCTGTTTCTGAATAAAACTGATGTTTGAAGAACTTGCAGCCAATTTGCCTGCTCAATCTCTTCCATCTCCAGGCGCAACCCTTCATTAGAATTTTCAAAGTGAGGTAATGTGATGGTTTATATTACTTCCAGAAAGGACAGCACAATATTTTTAGGGCTGTGAATTGAGTTTATGGGATGCCATTCTTTCAGATTTCATTTAGACAGACTGTGCTATCTTCCACATAATCATTGTTTTAGAAGCTAAAACTCTTTTGTCATGGGATCTTCTGACATTTCCTGATGGACAAGATCTCAGTATGAATGACAGTAATAATAATGGCCAGTCTTCGCGAACGAAGATTTTGGGAAAGGTCTTTTACCTTTCAAGCCTGCACAATGGATTTTTTTGGTGAGACACAGCCTGCGCTGAACTGAGCCCACCCTTTAATCCTAAGGTTCATCTGCCTTGGCCAAGCAAGCTTGGACAATGGCAGTGAGGTCCTCAGGACGTAGGTTTGTTTAGAGTGACCTTCTCATAGATGGATGGCCTTACAGGGCTAACGAGCTCCATCTGCCCGGGGGACTGGGAATCGAACCTGGGTCGCAGCGGTGAGAGTGCTGCATCCTAACCACTAGGCCACCAGGGGTCCCGAATGACAGTATGATATGCAGTATAACATATTACGAGAATTAACATATTATTAGTGTTGGGTACTGTGAGGTATAATGAAATGTACAATTTAACCAGGTCAGTGTTAGATCACATGCACAGAATACCAGTGATTCCTGCTTTAGGTAACTCTTGCCTATGCATTCTGCTAGGTTAGCTCCAGGGTTTACAGTTGTTTTGCATGATACTACAGGTGCAAAAAAAAAAAGAAGATACTGTGTTATTTTTCAGCACCAGTGGTATTCATCAACCATGCTGCTTGATGAATGAACCAAGAATCTCTAATGTTTTGCTGGAGAAAAATGTGAACTCTATGTAGGCCAAACAAGATTATCTTCTTAATGACCACAATGTGTATTACTTTTAATAGGATTTATTCTGAGTGGCTTGTAGCAGAGAATGAAAGAAACATCCCAGCACATTCAACAAGATGTTCCCTGTGGCAATGGGTGTATGGAAAAAGTCCTGCCAAAGATGGGCTGGATCCACAGTTTTCCCATATAATGCAGGCTTACTGTTACAGTTCCCTAATATGTAATACTGGCATTGTACAGGCACCACTATGAAACAAGGCTGAATTCCATGGCAGAACCAAGAAGAATCGTGGAAGAATTTTTTCAGTCCTTTTGAACGTAAGCACACTTTTTTTTGGTGAAAATAAATCCTCATACAATTTTTGCCTGAGACAAGACATGGAGAAACACAAGCTATAAAATGTGTTCTCTTGAGAGGAGCAGATTGCAGCATCTATGGTGGGTGCAGAGAGGCACAGCTCTGCCCCAGCGGCAGAGTCAGGCTGCCAGCCTCCTGCTGCTATTTCCTTCTCCATAGAGACAGAAAATAGGATGGAGGAACACAAGTTAAGACACAAAAATTTTATTCTAACTGATTAAAGTAATGATACCTAAGACTTGCCCTCTGAATACCAGATAAGGTTGCAATTCTTCAGAGCTTTCTGGGTACGTGGTCTAGTGGAAATGCATAAGATCAGAAGAAGTCTTGGCACAAGAGAGATGCACCACTGACTGGCTTCTCAGAAGATGCTCTGTTAACCCACACAGTAAAGTGAGGTGGTGATGCAAAAAGTCTCCACTATCAACATACAAAGTGCAATACAGAAAATGTGCAACTTAATAGTAACAGTGTTTCAGAAGTCATTTCATGCTTGCAGCACACCCACACATAGGCTGAAGTCTTTGCATAACTTAGGCCAATGTCTTTGTGTCAAAAAGTAGATGCTACTTAGGGGCTTTGCACTGGGGATGAGTAGGCTGCACCAATAGTCTTGATAATTTGTGAACTATTGTCCTTTTACACCTTTCTTACGTTTTCTGTGCTTTACGTTTATGCATTTGTAACAATAAAGAAGATCAAGCCCAACATTTAACACAGCATCATATGGTGTAATATTATTACTAACTAAAATAAATTGAAATTATGTCATTGAAGAAACTATACCAGAGAACTAAAGCTGGAAGCATTCTGGTATAAGCCCCTCCAGCTCTCTCTATAATCTGATCACAAAATACTGCAAATATTGAACCATGTTAATTTGAAAAGAAATACGATTTGCATTACACTTACTTTTCAGCAATTGAATAACTGACAAGTATTCATTTTGAATGGATACATTTAATTGAAAGAGACACCAGTATGAAATACACCTTTAAGAGGAACTAACTGTATGGCCTAAATTACTGTAAGATGTGATTGGCAGCTGATTGACTCTGAAATCCCCAGAGGTGGTTTTCTTTCTGAAGCAATCTTAACAACTGTATCACTGAAGTGTAGCAATAATCAAGAATGATGTTTTCACAGATTATTTCCTGTTGTCAAATAACTTCATGCCTTAATAGGAGCTACTGAAGAAGAACAGGACTATTAAGAAATATTTGGAGAAGTTACATACTCTGTAGTCCCTGACTATCATGCAGTTTTATTCACTGTAAAAAAAAATAAATTCTTAAGGAGATGGCCTTGAGTTACTTTGACAAAACCTAAAGGAAAATACTATGAGAGGGCAGGTTACTGACCAGAGCTAACCTGTCAGATGTTTCAGATATGGCCCAGAATGTGATAGACTATGACAGCATCACCTACTCTGCACAAAGAATCAAATTTTTCAAAGTTGCAGAAAGAAATAATGTTGACACTTCTTTTTCTAATTGAATGATAAGGAAGTCTACATATAACTGTAGACTGCAAGAGGAAAAGTTATTGCTTGGGCTAGTGAAAAGGCCCCTTTCTTAGTTAAAACAAGTCCTGTTGATAAACAGGGCCCTTAAGAACTGTCTTTTAATTTATCAGGAGAGGATGGGGTAAAACTATGAACGAGAATAGGAACATTGTTGTTGGGATGTGGGTGACTTTACTGATTGAACTCTGACAAACTAGTCAGTGCAGCTCTGCAAATAAGCTGAAAAACTCCACCTTCCCATCAATTTCAGCTTGTAAGCTAAAAATATTACATTTTTCCCCGTGTACTATTTACCTCAATAATAACTTGGTTTAGCACTTCTCAAAATAGTCCATATCTAAGTTAAAAATGTTCCGAATTACTAAAATTCATGTTCTGTACTTGTATTTGGGTAAACAGAAAGCCCAGTAGCTATGCCAGTCAAATTATGCCAGTCAAATTAGACTACTGAAAGGGGTGAAATTCGTTACACGAAGAAACTATGCTCCTCTACATTAGATATTATTGTAAAGGAGCCCAAGTGGACTAAAGCCATGAATCACATGTACTTCATAGTGAAGAGCAAAACTGCCTCTTAGAATGAATAAGACTTAGAATGAGTTGGCCTGAAAGCTAAAAATACTACATGTATCTAACTAGACTGCCAAAACAGCTCAGAGTACTGACTGACTTTCAAGGAAAGGGTTTTATCTTTAAAATTATCAACAGAATGTTTTAGATTTCTGTGTATGGTAATCTCGCATATATAAATGAGAAAATGCTGCAAGGATTATCAACTGTTAGTTGGCAGAAGTAGAGGTAGAGGCTCTCTACCTGTGCTAGGAAAGCATTATAAAGCAATAAAACCAGCCCCATCAAATGGCACAAAGCACATGCCACCATATATGGTACTAATGTTGGGGATGAATCCAGTGGGGTTAATAGATAATCTCATTTTGAGCTGATCTGGTAACTTTTTGAGGAACAAATTTCTTGTACCTTTCCTAATATACACACAGCAGCATAGACAAACCTGTAATTCCACTGGCATAGAAGCTTAACTGGCATGAAGTAAGGACCTGCATCAGAAAATACAATTCAATTTCAGTAGCAAAATCCTTTTTGTGGAGTTAGCAGAAACAACTGCGAAAGTTTGAGTTTGCAACAGCATTGTGGCAAGACTGAGCTGAATTATTACTCTTGAAAATATTCATGTCAATCTCTCAGTCCTCATTTCACTTTAGTTTCTTGCCTCCTTCAAGAACTATTTCAGCTAATACAGTTCTCTGCTGCGTGCTTTAGCTAAAACAGAGAACTCGAGAATTATGAGAAAACTCAGAGGGGCAAATGATCAGCCAAACTACCTAAACGGTGGTGTTTGGGACTGCTGCTTCTCCTGGATGTCAATCATACTTGCATCTTTTCACCTGCATCAGGAATCCTCTCTAATCACAGGCTTTACGTTTGTGGACAGGTGAGGAAATAATATTTTGGTTTGACAGAACTTCTTATTGTTGAGCTTCTGCCCCAGATCATGTTTGTTACTCCTTGAAAATGTTTTCCTCAGTTCCAATGCAGGTAGTCATGTAAGCCTATACCAATGACAGAGCCACTGACAGTAACAAAAAACAGCTCTGTGGGCTGGATTGCTTTTTACGAGGCTGAACAGGGCACTTATAAACTTTATCCTTGGGCAGGGCTGGGCAGCGGTGTAAATCCAGTATCATTGGTAGTAGCACTGTCTTATAACACAGAATAGGAGAAGCAGTGGTGAAACCTGGGAGCTAGTTTGGTTTTAACTGCAGATGCAAGTTGGTACTGGATATAGCACAAAAAGAAGAATCTTAAAAAAAAGGTATGATAAGGTCTAATGCCATTTAGTGTGACAGTGGCATAAAAAATGTAGGACAGAAGACAACTGTGATGTCTCTTGGTGTGTATACTACTAAGGATACCTCTCAAAACCTTGCAGTAAACATATATTCACATTTTGCAGAGTTGCAAGGATGTCTGTAAAAAAATTATCTGTTTCATCGTATATGTGGAAATGATTCATTTTTAATGGTAATATTTTAAATAATTAATCACTTTCAGAGTAGGGAATAAGCAAAAGCATTTTCCATTTGGTTATTCTTTTTATTTGCAGAGGTCATGTAGGAATTCAAATTAAATTAATCTAAAGTGGCTGTCGATTAATATAGAAAAATATAAACAACATGTACAAAATTATTCTCCTTATGGCATAAGAAGACATATTCCATAGCAGAATAATGCCAATTCTATATTTCTGCTGCTATCTTACTTCTTTCCCTCCAGATGTTCGCCTGAGAAAAAATTAATTTGACTTGCCAGTATGATTTGAAATTAAATATTAAGTAGTTGATTTATCAGAGAATTTAATGTGTTGTTTCCAAACAGTCTCCTTTTGCTTGAAACAAATTTACTGTAGGAACAGAAAAATGTATATTAGTCATCAAAAGCTGTTTATAGATAAGTTTAAAGTGCTATCAACAAAATGATTTTCATGATGTAGACTAAATTGCAGACCAATAACGCAGAGGAGAATTAGTGGAGAATTTATTAAATAGTCAGAGGTAACTGAAAATGAGGAGAAGTAAAAATTTGCATTTGGTTTACTACATAAATCCAACATAAAGGTTTATATTTTCTAACTTGGTATGATTCAAAGCTAACTTTTGAAACCAAGGCTAAAAATTAAAAAATGACTGCTTATTTTGGATATGTATTTCATGGAAGCCAAGTCAGATCCTGAATATGTCAGGTTTTTAAACTTGGAAATAATCCTGACTTCAAATGTTACTGTATTAGTGCAGCCTCCTAGCGTGCAGAGGGAAAGCTGATTTTGTTGCAGGTTGGGTTTTTTGTTTTGATGGGTGGGACATGAAAGCTATGTCTGGGCTGAGTGTGGATGTCCTCTGCACTGGAACTCAAGGTTCCTCAGCCTCGAGGGATCTGCCAGGCTGCTCAGTAGTTTCCTTATAGCCTCTGCATCCAGATTTACCCCTTTGGCACAAGATAGACAACAAGAATTTTTCTGAGGCTTAGCACCCACCAATGTCCTTCTAACAGTGGAGAAAGCCTCTTGGCTTCCTTTTACACCAACTGCTGCCTTCTGTAAAACTAGTCTAACAGTTATCACGCCTGCTCAGGGAGATGGAGGCTCAAGTTTTAGGCTCTCTTTAGCTTCAGTGATTCTAGTCCCTACATTGACTAAAGGCAAACTTGAAGGAAATTCCTCATTTTTCTTGCTCTTTATCAATTTCACACTTAGCCAGGAGTGGACAGAAAGCTACACACTCTGCCTACCTTGCCCATTTCTGACAGACACCGCCAGGGGCAGTAACTGGAATGAGGATTTCCTCCTGCTGCAGTTGTAACACTGCTTGACCTAAACCCACCTAATGGAGAGGGCCTGGGAAGGACATGGACAGCTTGTCTGTGAGTCTGGACTGGGTAAGGGTATGAGACAAAGAGTAAATTTTTCAGTCTGAGCAGCACGGTTTAGTTTGAATATTGCGCATGGGTATGCAAAATATTGGCATCACTGTTTTTTTTTTTCATGATCATCAGAAATATGAAAATGTAGGTGTTGATAGATCTACTATTGCCTAAGGATCCAGGTATAGCTTTGAGGGCTGCACCACTGGAATGAAGAGCTTCAGTTCCACTGAAGTCCCATGTCCGTGCCCATGTGCTTTGTGGGTCTGTGCACTAGCATCTTCACAAGTCACATGGAACGGCTGGACAAATTTTGTGGGCGTGGGTTCAGCAGACTTGAACCTAGCTCTATACCCTAGACTCATTCCCCAAAATGCACATCCCTCTGCTTAAATTCTGTGTTTAGCAGTGACTTTCTAAAATACCAGGATTCCTGGATTTTGGCTACTGTCTTTTGTACTGAGCAAAAAGTTGCAGTACCTGTACAGTACTGATATAAATTTACAGCTTGCAGTGCTTGTTGAAATCCTTTGGGATAAAAGGTCCTCTGTAAATGGGAGTATTTTATTAGTACACAAGGGAAAATATATTGAAGTACAAAGTAAATACCTGCAGAGTGCTAAGCAAAGGTTAACTATCACTGCCAGTCAAACCGGGACAGTGACAAATGGCCTGAAAGAGTCAGATAACTCTAAGGGCAACAGCAGATGCTTTAAAGCTGACTGAAGTATTGAAAACAGATGCTTGAGCCCTTTTGTTATATAGGGTCTTTCTTACATACGGGAGTGATGCCACCAAGAGCATGATATGCCTGTTTCTCCCTCAGAATCCTTGTGGCCAAAGGGCATAAAATGTTTACAAATAATGGCAAAGGATGAGGAGCTGAAGGCCTATATGTAAAAGAGAACCCATTAAAGATCTCACAGGACTAGGGGAGTGCTTGCCAGCAGAGACAAAGCTGAGAACTGGGATAGTTTTGTAGACTGTGAAATCTAAATAGTCCTTTGAGGTTTTTCCATCTAAAGTCTCTATTCAAAAATGCATTTGCTTTAAGTAAATTACCTAAGGATCCAGCATTTAGTATTGTGAAAACACTTTCTTGTGGAGGGCAGACCTCTCTCATCAATTAAAGGCTTTGCCAGAATTGCTTTTAGATTTAATGAACCAGAAAATAATATACAGCCAGGTTAACATTCTTCCAAAAACTTTTATTATAGGCCACAGCTAGGGGAAAGGACACTGTATCAGTGACATGTGGTAGGAGGTCAATTACCATGCAAAATCATTTCACCAGGTAATACTTAGTGCTCAAGACTTCATCTGGCTTGCACTAATTGGAAGACAGCCTGCATGTGAAATGGACCAGCTTGCAAAAATGAGGAATGGGGGAAATCTTAATTACATTTCTCTAAATAACTTAGTCCCTAGGGAGGGTGTTGTTGGGGTTTGGCAGCACATTATTATAACTAAAAGGGCAAAGCCATCACAGTTTGTTAGTTTGGAAATGGCAAAAATGCAAAAGATAACATTTGCAATGCAGTAACCCACTGCAAGTAACCCTGCATTTCCAAGCATATTTCATATGCAAGCAAGCTGGTACCAGTCACATCCATACCAAATGTGCAAGTGGGATGGTCTCTTTACTCCTTTTCCACATAGTTTTGTTTAAATACTGAAGGATTCATTTAGCCCCTTCAGCCACACTTGTGCTCTGAGAACTGGAATCTGGCTGATTACCGGGACAGTAAGTCATCATCGGAGTGATTGCTCATTAGTACACAGCCAATAAACTGAACAGAAATGCATATTGTTTGCTTGTGCCTGCTCGAAAACAAAATCCAAATTCTATCAGTGACCTGTCAGCCTCATTGTTTACTGCTCCCTCAATCCCTGTACAGCTTCTCAATAATGATTTTTGTTTCTTCCATGTCACTGATAAAAAATCAAGTCATCTGAGGCCAAGAATAAATCCTTGAAGGCTGTGGTAATTTTTTTTTTCTATTTGATAAGGATTCAGAGTCTACAGTTTCACACTGTCAGTTCAATCTCAATTGCTTCAATCAGTTGTTTTTGTATCCCATTTCTTAAGCAGAAACTTGTACAAATCTAGGTCAAATGATGTACCAAAGTGCAAGTATGTTACACCTCCAATACTGCTTTTAACAATTATATTTGTAATTTAGTCAAAAGTATTGAAGTATAGGTCAATTAAAATTTTTCTTCTTTGGGGTTAATCATTCATTAATCCTATCATGAATTCCATCATTGCAACTAATTATTGTTTAGGTTTTTCTATCTGTTCCTTTATCTATCCTGATACTGATACCAGGCTATTCAATTTGCAACCTGAGCAAACTCTCAAAAGTATTCACCCAGCATAAACTCTTTTTGCAGATTGTGGATCAAGATTATCAGCAATGACTTTAGAGACTATCAGGTAGGCTATAACCCATACAGACACTTCTTAGTAAAAAGCTGTAATCATTAAGCTATCATGCAAAATTCCTCTATGAAAACCCTTTGGTTTTCAGCCTTCCTCAGGACATGATTTTGTGCTCTGGATCTTCACAGAACAGGAAAGCCTACCAGGACAGGAGGTTAGCAGACTGTTTCTGGGCCCACTGTCACTTATAAGGGAGCTCTTACTTTGCTCAGTTGTAGGCTTTCTTGGTTCCCCTCTGGGTAGGCACCTTCTGCCCATTAATTTGATACACACTCTAATCATACATTGACACTCTGAATCAACAAGGATGAAATAGTTACCTCATCTTTAGCCATCCCAATGCCTAAATTACAGTCATCTCCATGGTCATTTTGGTTCTCTACTTGATATCATTGAAGTCAAGGATAAAGAGTCATTGACTTTGCTGGCAATGTGCCTAGATGATAATCCACATCCTCAATTGTATATTGATTCCACTAATATCATAGAATGAGAGAATATGCTGAGTTGGAAGGGACCCATCAGGATCATTGAGTCCAACTCCTGGTATCAGAGGACCTGCTACAAAAAATGACTTGCTCTTGAGCAAATATTCAAATAATTGTTCTTTATTTTTTCCTAAATAATGCCATTCTATTTCTGAAGAAAAGTTCTAAATTGTTCTAAATCGATTTGAGATCTTATTAATCTTTCATCTAGTGTCACTTAGGTGTCAGATGCCCATATTTTCTAGCAAAATGAAAGTATAATTTAATAACTATACTTAAAACTGTACTTAATTTTGGTGTGTTGGGGATCTCAAGATTAAATTCAGTGGTGCCAATTCAATTAGATATACTGCAGACCTCGGTGAAGATGCCAGCTTCTGGAGAACATAATTATTAATCGCTATGAGCCACATCATGTCCTCTGAGTTAGCTAAATACACAGACAGAGCTGGACTTGAACCGATATCCTCGAGGACAAGATCTTTCACTCCTTTAATTATTAGACAATGACAACAATGCTATCAGTGAGAAATGAGTTAAGACAAACTTGACTATCCAAACCCGGAAATGAACACTATAAAGATTTTGTCTGAAAGTATTTCATTAGAAAAAAACCCCTAAACCCATAAAGCTGGCATCCACCAAAATGTGGCTGGATGATAGAGATAATTGTATAAACACCAGTAAGAAAAAAAGTAACTCCTGCAGTGATTTCTGATCAATAGTTTCTGCTTTGGCAATCTTATCTGGAAGGACTCTCAGAAATAAGAAGTTTAAAATTTTTTCAGTGTATTTGTACAGTGAATATACGATGCATAGCGAACATGGGAAGTGAAGAGCTCTTCACATTGGAAAGAGAAGACCTGCCATCTAGAGTTTTAAGATCAATTTTTAATGAAAGAGTAAAATAAGTAAACTTTTGAATGCTGTACAGAAAACTTAGATTTTCTAAAAAAACACTGAAGCAAAAACAAGCACCTCAGATCTCTCTGATCTATTTTTATTTTAGGACATGAATGAAGGGTCAAATCTGCTTCATAAGTGATCTTTCAAAAACAGCCCTAATCCATGATCTTAAATTCAGATCCTATCTCTTACCTAACCAGGATACGTGTTCCAAAAACATTGTATTCCAATTTTATTCCAACTTGAATTCCACAAAGAGGAAAAGGTATTTAAATTCCAGCTTCTGTCTCATAAATTTTACAAAATAAAGTATTGGGGAAATTCAGTTTATTAAGGGAAAAGCAGCTTATAAGAATAATTTTGATACACACATATGCAGATCAGCCAAGCTGACCCATGCTATCCATTTGGATCTGAAGTGAAATTAAAACATGCTATTAAACTTGGTCATCTGCACTAAGGATGAAACCTGCTAATTATTATTAGCTCTGTTATATCCTGCAGTGTTGGCATCAGTATTTCATAACTAGCCTCACAGGGTAAAATATATGATCATTTCTCTTTCCTCCGTACTTGCACAGCAGTCAACTGCCTAGGAGACTTACAGGAATTTAAATCTCATAACGCCAAACCAATTTTTATTCCCTGATCAATGGAGAGAGGACAGTAGTATTTCTGTGTTATTATTTACTTCAGATCTCCTTTTCCGTATATGTATCAGTCCTGCAAACATTTATGTACATAATTAATTGTTTGCAGGTAAACAATTGTTTATCTCACTGACGCTAAGACCACTAACGTTCTTACTTATTATTTTTAAATTCAATTTAAAATTCAATTTATGAAATCTCTTCAGAAATTCCCTCTATTTCTAGAGGCTTACTTTGCTGTGTGCTTATTATTAGCAGGATAGAAAAAAACCCTGTAATGTAAACTTTCTTCCTTTCTTCATGGTACATTTTGGCTTCATTCAGTGCCCACTGACACCATAGAGAAGCTCTTACTGGCTTAAATAGATACTAGATCAAGCCCTGAGGGAAACATTCAGGATTTTGGTTTCTATGATCAGACATTGATTCACATGAGAACGACTGCTTCCCCTTTCTTGCCATTTTTGTTTGTTGCAATCCATTCCCCTTAGTCTACTGGTATTCAAATAACCTTTCTTTCAACTACAGTAACACAAGACACTTATTCCCAAGTCATTACTTCCGTTCTTTTCAAAATTGGCAGCTACTATCCTGATAACATTGAATTGCACTACAAATTCCTTTCAGGAGGAAGAGCCCCAGGCACTGGCACAGGCTGGGGGCTGACTGGTTGGAAAGCTGCTTTGCAGAAAAGGCCCTCAGAATCCTGGTGGACCCCATATTGAACATGGACCAGTATTAAGCTCCTGTGGCAAAAGCAGTCAACAGCATTCAGAGCTGCTCTAGAAGCAGCCTTACCAGTAGGATGAGGGAAGTGATCTTTCCCATCTGCCCAGCTCTGGTGAAATACATCTGGCATACTGGGACCAGTGCTGGACTCCCCAGTACAAGACACATGGACATATTGGAGATAGTTCAACACAGGCCCACAAAGACAAAGAGGGCTTATATCACATGGTATATGAGGAGAGGCTGAGAGAGCTGGGACTGTTTCAGGAGGGATCTTATCGGTGTGTACAAATACCTGATTGAGGGAGTAAAGAAGTTGGAGTCGGATGCTTCCCAGTGACAGGATGAGAGGCAATGGGTACAAACTGAAAATCAGGAAATACTACTTAAAAATATGAAAAAACTTCCTTATTGTGAAGGTTGTCAAACAGAGGAACAAATTGCCCAAACAGGGTGTAGACCTTCCATCCTTGGAAGCACTCAAAACCTGAGTGTGGCCCTGACTGGATTTGGCCCTGAGCAACCTCCTCTAGCTGATACTCCTTGGACCAGATGCTTGCACTAGATGATCTCCAGAGGTCCCTCCTAACCTCAGCTTTCCATCATTCACTTTAATAAAAAAATACTGTGTGGAGAAGTTATTGGAATGTGGTTCTTAAATTCCTGAATCCAATTCTGTGCACATATTATGAGAATAACATCTGCTATCAGAAACATCAGCAATGATGAGTTGTTACTGGTTATAGGTTATATTTGCAAGATTTGGCCCTTCATAAACTCAAGAAATTCACTTCTAACAGCTCATGCTTTCACTTAAGGGTTGTGGGTTGTTCTTTAACAGAGCTTAGTACAAGACTCCATTCTATATACACTTCAGTGCTTAGACAGGTTTGATGGAAGGAGGGAATCAATAATTTAAGTTCTTTTAAAAATATGCATAAGTACATCACAGAGAATATAAAAACTTCAGGGGAAAGGTGATATTATTATTTAATGCCTTGTTGATGAAGTTTATTTTGGTAAGCTCTTGACAGCACAAGGTAACATATCATCTTTGCGTTGACACAAACACTATCAAAATGGGAAAGAATGCACAGTAGAAAAAGCTCTGCATCTAAAATAGATTTTTGAGAGCAAATTATTTTTTTCCTTCTCAATAGTTTGTTGATTTTTTTTTCTTAGAATGCTGCCAACACATTTAAGCAAAATTAAAAAGCATTTTTGTTACTGTATGTCACTCTTTCCAGGTCTGTTTAAAATTCTCAATTTCTTTCTGCCTTTCATACAATGCTGAAAAATATTGCTGGCATTTGTGATGGGGATGAATGTCTTTATATTTCCGTTGGTTTTGCATTATAGCTGCTTTCATTACTCACTGCGCTGTGTACACTGTGCTATTCATTTTTACATTGGAGACCAAGGCTTCCTCCTATTTTTCCTCTCTGTCTTTTGTTTGGTTTGCGATGAAAGTGATTCTGAGAGCTCCAGAGGGCAGTGTTGTGCTGAAAGCGTCGGTTCTGTGGGCTCTGCCTGGATACTTTCGTGAACCAGTAGGCTGAATGTTATTTACTCACGTGCAGCCTTGCTTGAATGGCTTAAGTCTTAATTCACAATTGCCTTGGATATACATAGTTTATGACTGGGGTCCTTGCAACAAATAAATTAGCTGTGCTTTTGCACATAATATGATATTCAAGGTTTTTCAAATGCTGGTAGATGAAATAAATTTTTTAAAAAAGAAAAATCTCAGTCATCTTAAATAATGCTACGCCAGATTCACCAAGTAGGTTCAATGGACTGGAATATTAATTTCCCTCCTTGTGTCACACTGGGGGAAAACGAGGAAAGAAATCATCCCCAGGAGGGCGCAAGGCAATGCTGTTCCCCTTCTCCCTCAGGAGTTCTGCCAAGGAGCAGCAGTTTTCAGTTCCAATTAAGGCCTCTCAGAAGCACACTGAGAGAGAGGCTGCAGGGAAAGCATTAAACCACACACCTCCTTCAAGTATGGTCTCCCACACCTTCCCTCTGCCTTGCCCTGCCCTCAATGAGGTGTTCACCAGAATTGCTACAGGCCTGGAAAAAACAGGATACAGGATCACCAGGTCCAATTGCCACTGTCCCCCAGACTCCTTGAAAACTTTCAGACTGCATTTTTCTCATTCTTTTAAGCACATTTCACAATTCCCCCTAAATCACAGACACTTTGACTGTGTCTAAGCTGACCGTGTGATGCACAGAATGGTTACTAAAAGATGGTACATTCCAGCAGCCTTTCAAACCACCATACTCTCCCACCAAGAGCCATGTGCCTACCTGCCCATGCATTTCTTCTACTCCTTGCCCCAAGACTCCCGTATCTCTTATAGTCTGTCCACATCACCTCTCTTTTCCAAGCATCCATGCTGCTCTCAGGTACTCTGCCTCTGACACTATAATTTCTGTCAGCTGTGTTATCTCCTCTTTCAGACTGAAATCCAATGTCCATCTCCTTTCTCCCGTGGCAGTTCCTCCCTTTGCCCACCCTGCAACGACCATGGCTTATTCTTTCTTTGGCCCTCAGAGGCAACTCTTGCTGCTTAGGGTGCTACTTGGGTCAGAGGCATGAGGAAGGACAACAAAGGAATGAGTATCCTGACTCGTCAACCAGTTGGCTATGGACATGCCTATGCCACCACAGCTCCCAGGTATAGAAGCATTTGGTAACCCCCTCCAACTGTAGAAATCACCTTGTGAGCTGTGTGTGGCTTAAAGCCATAGCTTGAACTGTTTGGATGCAAGCCTACATTCAGGAGGGCACTTTAAAGAGCTGGGATGCCACTTTTTTTAAACATGACCTTCAAGCAGTAGCAATGGGACAGGCATAACCTCCACAGCATGGCTTGAAATGACCAGACTCACCGTGTTTGGATTCTTTGCTAGATGATATGTGTAGGAAGGTACTATGGGATGGTCACAGGGAGCTGAAGCAAGGACCCGTGACAAGGGACATGGAGCATTTTGCACTTTACATTGCTTTTGAGCCTCCATACCACTGAACAATGAAGATAGACTAAAGACCAAATGCTGCAAATCTTTATAGATTTAAACAGTCTTGACAGGGTTGTCCTGGTTAGAACGGCTGGGACCAATTCATCCCTGGATGGGTGTA
>NW_020897719.1:7311345-7312334 GCF_003984885.1 Neopelma chrysocephalum
TGAATTGAGTTCATTTTGCCTTGCTGGTTAACTTTTAAACCAGCACAAGGGTAAATCTAAGTTTTCGCCTGGGAATGATCTCTGTCTTCCTACAATGAGACACTTGGAAGCAAGCATGGAGGCATCAAACAGAGCTAGCTCAGGACATTAATTAATTTTTGATGAATTTTTGTTGAATATTATGATTGAATTCTTCAGTTGTTGTCTTAAGGCTGTAGCAACCAGAAAAGGAGAAAGGAAAAAAATGACAGAGTGAGGCAGTACTTGTGAAGATCAAGTGTTGATAGGACAATTGCCATAGAAATACCTAAACCCTGTACCTCCAGTAGCAAAATATTACAAGTCCGTTTTTACATTTTTCAGGTTGAGTTCTGGCAGAAGTCTTTACCCTAAGAAACTACTAAATTCCAAGTGGATATTGAAGATCTACAAGCAGGCACCCACACAGGTGACAGGGGTGTCCCCTGGGTATTCACAATAGCCTCATTGACAGGAACAGCAATTGACAAGCTGTTTGGAAATGCTCACAAGTGAAGTAGGTTTTCAGCATGCTCATGAAACTGAGAAATATATCACTCTTTAAATTGCTCATACAGCACAGGCAGGCTTTGCTATTAGCTCTGTTGATAAACATATCCCTAGATTTGTGACTTGAAGACAGTGATGCCCCATGCCGAGAAAAGGGAGTGGAAAAGAAAATGTTGCCATCTGTTTGTGTAGAGGTTTAAATTCATGCACCAGCTTTCCCTCACAGTGAAAGAAGAATGAGTCTTCTCTTTTCTTTACAGTCAATCTTGAGAGTGAGGCAGTGTTCATATAGTGAGATCTGAAAATAGACTGAAAGGGTGTTCACCATCAAGCCTCAGCCTCTGATTTAGATGCCTATATTGAAAGCCTCCAGAATTCAGAGAACCTCTCTCCAAACACATCAATCGAACCATCAACCTGTTTGTTGAAGCTCCAGTGACACTCAAGGGAAGCTAGGTTGC
>NW_020897719.1:7312344-7536406 GCF_003984885.1 Neopelma chrysocephalum
ACTGGATTTCAAATATTAAGGTGTTAAAATGACATTGCTGAAATCCACCTAACTGATGACAACATTGCTGCCTGACAGAAGAAAATTTAGAAGAAATCAGGTATCAATACTTGTTTTTATTTATAATATTTCATGGTAACCCAGATATAGAATTGCCCAGACAACTGTGACTTAATCATGTGTAACTGCCAGCTTGCATTTTTGCAGGCACATCTACCCTGACAAAGGCTTTCAATATTTAAAATCATGCAGATTATCTATTCAGTCCTCAGAAAACTCACTGTGATTAATTCAGTATCTCAGTTTCAGGCACTTCAACTGCTGACACCTTTCTTCAGGCTACAGTGTCTTTATGAGTTGTACTAAAAATCCTGTGCAAATATTTTTAAAATATTATTTAGTACTCGGAAAAATTTTTTTATTTGAGTATGTTACCATGTATCAATGTTGTCATGAGTTTCTAGATCTCAGAAGTGTTTTTTTACTCTCCTTTTAAAATGCATTTTTATTCTAAGTGCCTCTGTTTATGCACATTTATCAGTCATGTCTACTCAGAAATGCTTATATCATATCTGAGGTCAGGAATTGAGCTGCATTTAAATTACATGCCAGATGGATGGGCAATGCATACATTTCAGTTCTTTGACAATTTAATGAACATATCTCTTGGCAAGATGAGGTTATCTGAACATCCCAAATCATCTGTCACATTTGTCTCCAAACTTTTGGGCTGCAGTCTACTGTCAGCTAACCGCCACACTGTCTCATCAACCTTTAACTGGAAAAACTCTAAAAATTATTTGCTTGCCTAGAGCAGCTGGGGGCATCTTACCATGGCCTTGTCCATTAACGAGGGTAAATTCTGATTTATACGAGTTTCAGAAATCTAGAAACATTACATAATTAAGTCTCTCATCCTTCAAGTTATATTATTAGCCATTTAATTCAACTGGCAAACTGTGCAGAAAAAAAGTTTTCAACACACATTTTCAAGTTGACCACTAACCTGGTTACCTTATTTTTTGAAGACTATCTGGAAGTACTGTTGGCCCTAATCTTAAAGGGTGGTCAGGACACAGAACTTCAAAGAATATTTTCAGTTCCTCAGGAAGGAAAAGTCTGAGATATGAAAGTTGAAATTTCCTGCAGAAGACCAAGACTTGGCAAAACAAGCCAAATAGAACATTTCTGATTAATTTTAGCACCCACATACCAATCACATTAATATAATCTATATTTATGGGTGCTGCATTCCCTTGGAGATTGATTCACCAGTGTCTTAAACTGGGAGCCTAAAATGTCCTTGAATTGCTTAAAACTAGTGGATACTGAAAAGTTGGCTTATACGAATCACCCAAGGTCACCTATGCAGTGATTTTAGCGGCAAAGCTGCAATGAGAACCTGGAATTAACTGGCTTTCATCCTAATGGTCACTTCACCAGACCAAGATACCACCATTAAGGGAGACAACGGTAATAAAACACGGCAGTGCTCTCAAATTGCACGAAAACTGCACTTGCACTGTTCTGAAAAGCTATCACTCAGTCTGAAAGTTATCAAAATTGCTGGACCAACATGCTCTAAATACACAGTGTCACAAAGAACATGTAGTTTTTCTTAGTAGAGTAACATGACAAAAAGAGCAAGAAAAAGAATATGGAAGTAGAACAGAAAATCCTGTTAAAATGTTAAAAAGGAAAGAACAGTAAATGATGGATACTATTCAGTCATTGTTCAAGCTCCTACTGAACTTAGATATAATACTGGCTACAAGACTTTGAGAGCACTGAAATGACAGTTCATAGATTCATAGAATAGTTGGGAGTTGGAAGGGATCTTTTAAAGGTCATCTAGTCCCAACCCTCTGGCCATAGTGGGCGGCAGTTGTCCAGACCTCACCAGTGTTGGAATCCCTTGGTATTGTTTCCTTTTGCCATGGGTTAGCACAATGTCATTGAAGCAGAACTTCTAACAGATAACAGCAACCTGTTCCTGTCTGGGTGACCCTCACTGCTGGCTCTTGCCCTCCTCCTGCAAGACAGCTGCTCATCACTTCATCCTTCCCTGACTGATATAATTCCCCTTTCTTATTATTGTCATCCTTCTTTCTCAGAGTCCTCCACCTTCTGGAATCTCAAATCTACGTCTTCCCACTTTACTCCAAGCACATTCATCCAATTTTGGTCTTTCTGTCAGCTGTCTTTCAGCTATCCTTACCTCCCATCACCCTTTCCAATAACTAGTCCTGACCCTCAACCACTCCTTTATGGTTTCCTCACCTTCTTCTGTTCTCTGTCTCCTCACCTAATAATTCTGGCATTATGCAGTCTCTCCCTTAATTAGTAAAGAAAAAAAAAAAAGGGGGAGAGTGGCCTGTATCCCCCTTATTTTGGTAACTATTCTACCATTTTATTATACCTCTCCCTCTCCCTTTCAAGCTCACAGACTGCAATCACTACCTGGAGACAATGTTCTTGGCTTTCACCGGTTGTTTTCACTGAACCTTACTTTCAATATGACCTCTAATGACCTCTTTCTATCTAATGCTGTGAATCAGCAGTCATTTTCTGTTTCTCCCTCAGCTTCGATGTGACTTCATTCTGCTGTTCTTGGCTTATCATCTCTTTCTCTTTATCAGGAGATTCCAATCTGCTCATGTCAACAGGCTACCACTGACAATTATCACTGACAATTACATTTTCAGGGAACAGCCTTTGTACTTTCTCCCAAGCTGCTCTTCTCTTCTGAGAATCCACCCCCTTGTTATTTTTTAATTCTTTTAAAACTTTAGTTTTCAATCATCTCTCTTGCTCTCAAAAGGAAGAAAAAAAAAAAGCTGGAATATGCTGGGATGGCCTTGCTCATCCCGTTTACCAGCATTGCCTCAAAATGAACTTAACAGCACTGTCTCATAATTTCTTGGAATCCCACCCATCTTGTGTTATCTTTTAATTATTTACTTTTGGACAGAGACTGCTTTTTCACAGAACTTAATACAAAGAGGTAATTGTCTATAAGAAGCTATCAAGCACCATGGTTATATAAACACAAGTTACAACAGGAGTTTAGATTTCAGTTCTGTAAGATCATACTATCAAGACCTTGATATAAAGAAAACAGAACTAGAAAGCTTAAGGATGTGAACTGGGCCTTAAAAACTCATTTATCAGACATGCTGACCATCTGTGAGTATAATGGATACACCAATTGTATGGCATACATCCATTGTGTTTAGGAATTAAAGTTTATACAGAGAATCCTGCCTTCACTGAAATCAATAGGCATTTCATTACTAATATCAGTATGGTCAAGGCTTTTCCATCTGCATCTTATCATACACATTTTTTCAATATTTGCAAAGAAGCAGTCAAGTAGAATATATATAACAATAACATTTTGTTGGTTATATTCAGTGACTAGAAATTATCTTGACATCTTGGTTTCTAATTCAGTATTAGGTCTAAATGCTAAGTTTGACAATACTCAGGTACCAAAGCCAATGTTTAATGGATCACATATGTGATTTAGGAAAACACTGCTTATTTTTTTTGTGGTAGCTAGTGTTACAGAGTCTCTTCTGAAATCTAAATGAATAAATTATTTATCAGTCAGCACTTGTCCTTAAATGGCATAACTTAGATGTCAATACCACCAAAAGCACCCACATTTGCCAAATCTGTCTTGCACGAAATGGAATATTTGCACAAGAAAATTGCCAAAGTCAGAAAGTAACCCCTTCAGGGGTTTCATATAATCAAATGTTGCAATAATTGTTATCATGTCAAGTATTTATGATCCCAAAGGATTACAGTATTCCCACTGAAACTGTGTTTGCCAGTTAGGCTGGTGATCTTCCTGGATGGGAGAGGGCAATGGTCTTTACTGTGATACTGCCTTTAAGTTAGGACACCAAGAAGCAAATTTAACACGAAATTCTAATGCAAAAGATACAAAATAGACATGTTTTCTCCAATACAGGAGGATACAACAAATCTCAGCTTTTGTGACAATATGCCCCTTAGAGGAAGGTCATCTCTATAGAAGAGTCTACAGAAGTAACGGTGTCTTTCTGGGCATGTACATCGAAAAGAGAATGCTGACAGGAGGACACCATTTGATGCCCTTGTGTGCAAGTATGCTTACTATGCCAAATACAAGAGTGTCTGAGAGATGTGGTAAAACTATGAGGAGCTTCCACATCTATCTCCACCGTTATAAAATTCTTCACAGCAAGAGTGGGCCAAAAAGATTTGCTCAACACACACATTCCCTTTACATGCACTTCTTTCCACCTATTAAGAACAGAAACTATTCACAGAAAACACTGAAAGAAAAACAAGTTTCAAAAATTTAACTGTGACCAAATATTCCATCTAGAGTAAAACCCTAGGCTGATGAGCTTAGTGTATATTACTACCACACAAGGTGCTTGATGCAGGAACCACCTATAATGTGTACTGCTTCCAGTCCACCACTATGTAATAAAGGGGGGAAAAAGGACTCAGCTGCAGCAACACACCCCACCATACTGCAGATGTCCTTACTGCTACTTAGGAACTTATAAGAAAGTTTACAATGAGTCCAAGAGCATTATTTACAACTATTAACATAGGAAGCTATTACTAAATGTCCCTCACCTTCCTTGCATCTGATTTTATACTCACTTATCATACTTGAGTGTGATACTCCATGCCCTTCACCAGGACTTGAGCTGTCCCTACTTGTTGTATCAACTATAATACACTATTTTGGAGCGTCTGAGAAATATATTTATGCATGTATAGACTCCCTCTTGAAACCCATCGAAATGTTGCTTTTGCGCATACACTATGACAGAGATTACACTTAAAGTCCTGCTATGCCATGCTCTCACTGAGAACTAGTCAAGTAAAAAACATAAACACTTATATATATTACCAAGATCTTGTAGTCTTTATTGAGACGAGTTTTCACAAAAGAGAGGGAAAATTTTACTAGAGCAGGGATTGCAGGAATCAAGCCAAAGTTACAAGAATTACATACTGAATGGTAAGCTACTTTCTCTTTTTCTTTTTTTTTGCTTTATGCCCATCTTAGTAGAGTTATGACTGAATATGTTAATCAAAATCCTATAGAACTGTATTCATTTGTGTGTGTGTGTTTACTTGTCATTTACATAATCATCTTACAAAAGGAGCATTTCTCCTTTGTGTTAGATATCTTACGATGTATTTTAAAGCTGCAGTTACTGAAATATCCTATTCCACTATCAATTCTATTGCCCAGTTATTACCATAAATTATTATACAGAAGCTACATATACATTTCCAATCTCATGATGTCAAACAGTCCTGCAGTCAGAGAAATCAAATGTTCCCTGTGGTGTGTCCTAAGGATCTGCATTTAGTGTTCTGGAAAAAACAGGAGAAATTTCCAAAGCTCAAAAGCCTTTACAGAAAAATCAGAAAACATAATTGTAGAGTGCCTTAATTTTGAAAATAAGATTTGTGCGTTTGTAACACAGAAAATACTTATGGAAATAAGCAAGAACAAACACCGATACATATCTCCATAATAAGTGTAAAGCTACAAATATATTTTACTATTAGATATGTATTTTAAAGAATATATGAACTTGATTAAGCATAAAATCAAATGCTCAACTGGTAATAGGTGGGATGGAATAGAGCAACTGAGATGGCATGAATTTAAAAAAAAAAATCCAAACCAAAATCACGAATAAAAGAGGGCATGAAATCCCAACAAGCTTACAAAAAACATTTATCTCTAGGCCTCTGTTTCTTCTGTTCCTACTTCTGTTTTGAGAAGACAAACACCTATCACTTGTCTGTACCCTATGAATGTTGTCTAGGCATTTCTTATCTCTGCTCACCACTGAATTTCACCCATTTAGTACTCAGAGTATGTACAACCACAGTCCTACTCAGACTCAACATGGAGTGGCTTGCAGGCCTGTGGTGGGCCAGTTCCACAGGAGAGGGTTTCACTATAAGACAACATCAGGATTTCAACTGACTCATGAACACAGACAAAAACTTTGTTGCATCCTTCAACCTTCTGCCTAGAGCAGACATCAAGTATCTGTGCCACCCTCCTATACTAGCTCAAGAACCTGATCCACCAAGATTATTACAGTGCAAAACTCTCTATTTTTAGCAGTTTCTTCAATTTGCATAAGGATGTTAACGTGCCTGAGCTTGATGGTTACAGAATGAAAATAAAAAGGCTCAGGAAATGTTTTAATTAATGGTGGCATGAGAATTGCATCTATCCTGCATACACACACTGGCAAACATTAGACAAGCTCATAGAATATAACCTTGCAGAAAATGCAATGCATATCTGAAAACCTTCTTCCTTGCAAAGATAACATTAACAAATGTATTTCTGGCTATTGTTTCTCTTTCCTTCAGCATACACGTTTTTCAGAGATTGCCTCTTCATTCCTAAGATTGAAACTTTAACATTCTATGGAAATAAGAGAAAGAATGAACTGGAAGCATGTGACTGTAACAATATCACATATAGGTGGCATAATAATTGAAATTCAAATGAATAATTTCATACTTGGGATTTTTAACTCTACATTAGAGCAAAACTTGTCTTAGCCAACCCATGAAAGGATGAAAAAAATACATGTCTTTAATCAGATGGCCCTTTAACAAAGGTGAAGTAGACTTCTCATGAATTAGCACAGAGAATTTTGAAAAATCTCTGGAGACAGTAATTTGCCTAACATTTGGAGAAGTTTTGTTGTACCTATTGCAGAGTTTGTTGAAGATTATATCAGATAAATTCTATTTTTATATATCTCATACTTATCAAGTACAAAGCAGAGTACAAAACCTGTGATATGAAGAAGTCTCTCATTGGACTGAATCAGCCAATTCACTGTCTAAAGATACTGTTCTTTAACTACATAAAATCACTAAGTCCTAAAAATGTAAATAATCATTTTGTTATCTAAATTTTATGAAACATATAGATGACTGTAATTATTTAATTTCAAATGTCTGAAGATTGTTGTTACTTATTTCCTTTTTAGAATACTAAAAAATCTAACTGTGAGACTCCTTTGATCATCATATACTTATGTAATTACACAGTTCAGTTGAACAAAAACACCACAAAAACTCTTCACTATTTATAATGAGCAATCTTTAAAGTTCACCCTTCTTTTTCTACACTGGTTAGTTAAAGATTTCATCCATTTAAGTGGATAGCTTCATCATATTTTTTCTAAATATAAAGCATGAGCTATTTTCAGGCCACTCAAGGAAAGTCTTGGTGTATAATATCAAACTCTTTGATTTGTTGCTGGCATATGCATTGCAAAATGTCATCTTGTCCTGTTTTTAATGGTCATGGCCAGAGAATGCTTATGATCATTACTGATTTAGATCACTGATTTCTTCACACTCAAGATCACTTCAGTATACAAAAGCAGAGAACCTCTATTGAATTTAATTTTGAAGAACAGTATCTCCGACTAAGCCTTCTCTTTCCTCTGAAAAAGTCAATCAGATTAGTAGTGTGCACTCATACAGCTCTCAATGAATATAAATTAGAAGGAAGTTGTCTATGTGCTATGCAGAATTGTACAGGCAACTCTCAGTTGTATGTGGGTGTGTAACCCAGGTTGCAGATTAGCAGTGCTATGCTAAAACAAAGCAGAAAAAAAAGGAAAAACACCCACCATTCTTCTTTGAATTTCTGATCTCCCTTTTTACTTCATCTTAACTTCATTCCTTGATAAATGTAATACACATAGGAAATTCTTATCTAATGTGGACATGCTTTGTATTACCTATGTGTTAGCTCTGTGCAGGTTAGTCTACTCCATTTATAGCTTCAATAATTGAGAGCTGACTGTGTAACTATGAAAGAGCCCAGCAACCTACCTTTTTATTCAACATTTGCTAAAAACCAATTGCTTGTTGAAACACCTCCCTAATTCACCTCAAAAATCATCAGTTCCCTTTTATATAATTTTTTTAAACCCATGTGTAATAACAGCTTGCTGCAATACTGGATTCTTGTTAATATAAATAAAATGTTGACATGCTTGAAAGGCAAAGCAAAAGCAATACAAGTGAACAAACACAATGCACCCAAAAGGAGACAGAGTGGACTCCTCTGCCCCCAAGGCCTAGAGACTGACAGAAAGCCATTTTATAATAAGATTTTGTAGCTGTACCAAAAAACTTGCATTAATTGGCTAAATGTACATTTTATTTATTTAGAGGGTCATTAACACCAAATATGCTTTTAAAAAATAATATGCCCTTGAGCAATGTAAAAAAACAGTGGTTTCATTATGAAGGATTTGGGAAACTTGTTTTCTGCTGTCCCCTCCCAATTCTCATTTTCCTCTGCACAGCCGAAACAGGATCTGCTTCATGACCAAAGACAAAAGACAGAAATACCCAGTGCACTAGCCAAGTGCCCTGAGATGATGACTCCATGAGCTGCAAAACCAGCTGAAAGGAACTGGTGGTCCCTCTCTGTCCTCAGGAAGGGAATGCAGACACTGACAAACACTGGGAAGGTGCTGCAGGATCTTATCTACTGGGGAGGAGGGATGGTTGACATACTTCTCAAGGAGCAGGATAAATACAACACTCAGTATAGGAAACATTTATTCTTGTAGAAGGATTGATGGAGAGGCTGTCAAAGGACTGGTGGGGCTAGAGAGGGCAGGAAAGCAACAGGGGCAGACAGCCTTTTCTCCAGGGAATTTGTTCTTACTCTTTTTTTTGTCATCAAAAAATTAAAACCGTTAACTTCACATTACACATGAGCATTAAAGATCAACGCACATAGAAAATAGTGTGATATTCTTTGCTATTCTGAAAAGAGTAACTACCAGCCAAGTATTCTAGCTTTGGCAATAGCTTAGCTCCTGTACTAAAATGAAAGCAAAAGGCTTTTCATACTGTGACACAACAGTGTATGAATTGGAATGAACCTTCTTGCTCCTTTGAATTTATACCTTAATACATTAGTTTTGATATGCTGACTAGGATCAAAATGACACTGATGACAAAAACTGCAAGCACTGCTTTAATTCATGCATACATATAGTACTTGTAGGAATCTCTCTAAACTACTTGACATTCTGTGCCAGTGAGTTCCATTGAGTAATAACTTTGCATAAAACGTTACTTCATATGTTGGCTTTTAATTTCACTGAACATCCCCTTGTCCTTTTAATGCTGGAGAAAAATAAAAGAAAATACTTCTGTCACAAGACTTCTTACTGGAACAATTATAAAAATTCACTTAAGAAAAAGTACCTGTCCTCTGTCAGGTAGTAATACAGTTGCGTATTTTCATATAGTCAAAGGAATTATATTCATATCAAAAGAAAAACATTTATCAAAATATTTGCTTTCAGACTTATTTACTGTTTATTATTTTAATTTACATCAGTTACTGCTTGCAAAACTTCCAGGGAAATATTTTTAATTTTTTTTCCTCTTTTCCCACTGCATAGTAAATACAGCCTTCTTAGTATTTCAGAAGCATAGTACTATAGAAATGTTAGGGCCTGCTTCTGCTACAAATGAAGTTAATGGGAAAACACCAACTGACTTTATCAGGAGTTAGGTCAGGCCCCAGATTTGCAGCTTTTGAAATTTCATAGTTGAAAATTTTCTGGCTAATCCTCAGAACTGACTACTTCTACAACTATAACATTATTTACAACTTTATTTATATGTACTTCTTTATTACAATATGTAATATCTATGTTCCTTGTAAAGGTTACTATTTTATAGAAATTAGACTCAAGTTATTGCCAATCAACCTTTTAATAAACTTAAGTGGGATGACTTTCAGAACTTTTCTCAACATACAATTCAGTTTTTATTTCTTCTTGCTATCTCTGAAAACTGCTTAACTACCTTAATTTCAAAGCCTTTTTCAGTGTAATAAAAATGTCCTTTTGGTAGAAGTTTATTGGTCCCATTTCAAATTACGTTCTAAAACATTCTTATACTGATGAGGACTCATTATTTTAGCAATTTTTCTGTTTCAACACAGTATATAAAGCCATGCCTCTCAACCAATCAACCTCAGTATAAAAGTGTATGTGAGGTCAAACAGATTGCTCACCAAAACTTTGATCAAGTTGTCTGATCACATATAGACACAACTGTCTGAACTGTTGCATATGTTGTATAATGTTATCATTCAAATTTAAGCATTTCCATTATTGACTGCTGCTTGTGTATGTATATATTAACTTGCTGGTCATAAAATTGCAACAAAGGACAAGATATACCAATACTGAATTAAGACCTCTAGTTTTGCCTCTCCCAAAATTAAGAAAAATCTGTGTTTTTATGATTGACCAACTCATGATGTTGTGCTTCAAATATACACATATTCCAAAATTAAACTGTGAAGTTAATGTTAAATACTGTGTTGTAACTTTAAATATAACTGACATATTAGAACAGATAGATGGGTAATTATGATAAACTACACAATAGTGCTACTGTAGATAATATAATTTATCAATCCTGTGGTCCCCACCATTCATGCATTTACAATTTGGGAATACAGTGACTGCAAAGGATAATAATTCATAATGGCTACATTCTCAGTACTTCATGCTAGCTCACTAGACAAAATAAAGAAGGTATAACTGGAAAAATGTAAAATTTTATTCCAAGAAAATTAACAAGCTACACAGGTAAATTTTGGCAAATGCAACTTTATATTGAAATCCACACATCTGTATCTGAAAGAAGGAAAGACTCACAGACTCTAATGTATTTCTAAAACACTAAGAAATCATATTATATGCTTTCACAAGTTAAAACTTAAATAATTTAAAACAACCAATACACCAAAATGTGCAGAAAATATAAACAAGACTGTGCCTTCAGTAGAATAAATGCTTCACAAATTGTGCAAGATATCATACTAAGGCTGCGGTCTCCCCATGACAGCTGTCTCAAAATATAAACATACATCAACTGCCTGTGTTTCTCAGAACAAACTAGAAAGGGCGGCACACCTAGAAAAAAAATCATATAATCCCAGTGATGTGCATATTGATTTTGGGAACCATTGGAGTAAAAAGGAAAAAAGAGGACTAAGTGATCTTTCATGCACTCCCAAATGACTGACCAGAGTTATTGATTCAATTTTCCTTGCTTATTTGCTTCAATGCTAAACAAAATGGAAGATACTAGATAACCCTTTAAGGCAACATGTGTTTATTCTGTATAATTATGACTCTTCAATTATGACTGGATATTGTCGTTAACGTTGCCTAACAGACTGATATCTAGCTTTTTAGAAAATATAAATAAGAGTCTATTAAACTTTATACCAAATCAGCAAAAAACACAGAATACAGTTAAATGTTAGTAATTTCACTGTTAAGGAAAATGGTATTTAGAAAGAGTAATATATTTGGAAAAAAAATTAAATTCAAAATCTGAACAAAAATACTGCTTTGGAATGCTCCTCAAAACTTACTCACAAGGCAAACAGATTTGTAAGTGTGATAATCCAATAATGCATGGCACATCTTTAATCAGTTACAGTACTTGAGTCCCCAGTTTTCAGTCTTTCCAAAATAATAATTGTATGAAATGTTTTAAAGGTCTTCAGATGTCTAAAATTAGTTTTATCAACACATTAACCTCATATCAACTTAATTTATTAAGATGTCCAATGCTAATCTTTCTGATGTTCTTATTTTATGTAGTGATATACACAGCATTTAGCACTGATACTTAGCACCTGCTACTTTCATAATCTAGATTTCAACCACATAAAGGAATTCAGGGCAGTAGTTCAGTCCTTTGTTCTTAATTACAAACCTTCAGCAGTGGTCAGCAGGAACATGTTTAGGTTTAAAACAGGATTAGAGGTGAGCTATTGCAAAGACTGCAGAATGTTGCCCAAATCCTTACAGCTGCTGACATCCCATTCTTGATTTTCTCCTCAAGACATGGCTACAGGCCACAATTGCTTAGCAGAGAATGGTAGTGTTTCACAAGGCTAAAGATTTACAGATGCTCCCTCATATAACACAGTAAGGTTCCCTTGGTAACCTGGATTTTCTGCAGTAAAGAAGGGTTGTGCTGAAACAGCGCCTCAGCTCCCTGTTGGAGAAAATGCAGACAAAAGGATTGATTCCAGCTTGGGCAAAACTCATCCAGACAGCGGCCGTTAGAAATCCCCCAGGTACTACAGGCCCTCTTGCAAAAACTCTCCAGTAACAGGCTACCAAATAGGGACCCCACAAGGTCAGAAAGAGAAATGTCATGATGTAGAACATTCTGCTGATTCTCTTCTCCATTTTGAACTCATCTAAAACCAGTAGCCTCCTCCTGCCCGTGGTGTTCGCGTTTTGCCTGATTCCCAACAAGGTTGGAGGTGTGGGACCCCTTCCGAATCCAGCCAGCCAATTAGCAGCTGCTTGACCACTCGCTCCAGGACCATGAAAAGTCCAGTTCTGGCTCACTGCTGCAACAAACTGGACTGGCTTCATTTTCCTGCGATCGTGAACAAAAAATATCAGCTTGAGGTAGACAAGCTGTGTGGCTAGGAGGATAAGGGCAAGAAGAAGCATAAATCCCAAGGAATCATTAGCCCTGAAGGAACGATGCTGGAAAGTGCATTGGTCTTCCTCCCTAATGAACGAGTAGGTGCCCACATCTAAAACTGGAGGGAAAGCCATGGCTACAGAGAGAGTCCAAACCATACAGATAACAGCCAAACAAGTCCAGAAGGTCAGTCTTTTCGTATAAAAACGGTGGTGGGCAATAGCTAAGTATCTTGTGACGCTTATGCAGAATAACATGAAAGCAGTGTGAAAGCAGGACAAAACCCCCAAAAAGGCAATCACCTTGCAAGTAAGAGTCCCATACGTCCAAGTAGAGCCATTTTTCACAGAGGTGAAAACAAATGGGAAACAAATTGCAGATCTGAGGATATCTGAGCAGCAAAGATCCAACAGGAAGTAGTAAGGAGCTCTATGCAAGGTCTTATCTTTGACTAGCAAAATGGAGATCAGAAGGTTACCCACAACACTGACTCCTATTATGAAACCCAGTGAAGTCAGTTTCAGAAAAGCTGTTAAAGGAGAGAGATTTTGTAAAATGTTGTCAGCTGCATGGCTGTAGTTCGCCATAGATGGATGGATGATATGTATATTGCCTCAGTCAAGTCTCATGATCTATATTTAAGAACAAGGAAAAAATAGATCCATACATCTTACTGAAAATGTAATCCACAAACAGAACTGATCTTGTGTCTAGTCATACAGTACATCCTCTTCTTTCTGATTTGTCATGCCATCAAAATATCTGAAAAAAAACGAGCTATCAGTTCTTAAGTTAACACAAAATGATGTCAGAAAGTGCTAACAAAGATGTTAATTTATGGAGAACCAAATGAAGTTGTAAATTTGAGTACTATTGTTTGTTTTCAAAAATCATGAGGCTTTTTTTTTAATATACTGACTCTTTAGTATGATTGATTATTGACAGATTTGGCTTATTACAGTTTCCGACTGACCAATGCCCCTTATATTTGGTAGCACATATAATGTCATAGTGAAAGCCTCAGAGATTTTATGAATCAAAAGATTCCCAGTTTGTGAGCCCAAGAGTTAATCCCTGACATCTTTTTTAAAAATCCCCAAAGACCACTAATATTTTGACATTACCTACATTTATTTTATGTCTACTGTATTTGTCAATGTTTTAAGAGGCAGCTGCTATGTTGATACGGATCACACCCAAAGAAAGCCTGCAGAATTTATGTTTTTTAACCCAAGTCACCAAAGCACATTAAGCACAGTGTTAGTTTATGCATATCGTAAGAGAAACAGCATTCATGATTCCCCTCCCTTCCTTCTATAAACTATAATTTTATCATTTAGGCTTTTAGATAAACAGGTATCCAGACAGTCGATAGCAGTATGCTTTAGGGTGTCGTTCCCCCCCTCCCCCGCTTTAATGCAAATCATTAAAGCCTCGACATAATTCATAATAAGCAACGGTCAGTGTAAATACTGAGCAAAAATAGGCAACACAGCCAAGATTTAATGCCCATCCTTTTGGGAGGGCTAGTTTTGGTTATGCTTAGATAAACATATAAATTGATATTTTTTTTTAGCTAATTGGGGCTCTGCGATTCCCACTAATCCTCCCAGTGAATCCTACCGGAACACATTTCATGCAATAAAATAAAATAAAATAAAGAACTGTCTGTTGCTGGGTTTTTTGGGGGTTTGTTTTTCTTTTTTTCTCCCTCCAGAGCCAGGGACAGGAGCCACAGCAGTCATGATCAGGCTCCTCCGTTATTCACACGAAGTGTTTCCTATGCCACCTCGGGTGTACAAAGGATATTCCCACTGAATCCCAGCAAAAATCCTTCCATTCTTACCGTCCACAAAAGAGCCTGATTGCTGCTGTGTAAACAGAGGCTGATCAGATCATGGCATCGTTTTAAAACCATGAAATCAGGCTCCCCCTCCCCCTCCCGCCAGCCCCGCCGCTCCCCCTCCTCCGTGGATCTGTCCCCGCGGCGGCCGGCCCAGCCTCCGCACACACTCCCGCACGCTGCACACCCGGCGCTCGCTGGCACCCTCACACCGCCGCCGACACACACATACACTCACACACTCACGGGCACAGCCGCTCCCCCTCGCCCCGCCATGCAGGGCTGGACTGCGCCGCACTGCAAGGCAGCCCGGGTGCCGCTGCTTGGCATCAGCCGCATCTGCCGGAGCCGTGCGAGAGCCCCCCGCGGCGGGGAGCTGGGGTGAGCGGAAGAGGCATTGTCTGTGAGCGCTTTCATCATGCCGCTTCTTTGGAAATCACCCCCCAGGCCCGCTCCGTGAGCGGGGGAGCCCTCCCTCCCCACACGCACCTGCAGCCGCGGCAACCCTCGGCGCCCCCAGCCCCTCTCCTCCTACCTGTTGGTGCCGGAGATCCCCACATGCCAGAGCTGCTGCTTGCCGCCGACCGAGGGCTGCTTTATCCTGGCGGTCTTTTCTATTCTCCTCTGCTGTCTTTCATGCTTCTTTCTCTCGATCCTTTTCCTTTTTTCCTTTTTTTTTACCTCGGTACCTTGGCCGAGGATCCAGTCAGTGGCTCTGGCGGCGCATGCTCGCCGCGCCTCCCCCCTGCGCGCCGAGCCCCGTCCTCCCCTGTCGCAGCGCTACAATCTCTCCCAGTAACGCAGCGGCGGCGGCCGTCTCGATGAGGGCACGGCAGCCTCGGCGGCGGCAGCTGCGGCTGTCTCAGTGAGGGCACGGCAACCTCCGCGGCGGCAGCAGCGTCCTCAGTGGTGTTCGGGCAGCCCTGGCGGCAGCAGCAGCCTCCTCAGTGAGGGGAAGGCAGCATCCTCAGTGATGGGAAGGCAGCCTCCTTGGCAGCACGTTCCCATCGCGATGCATAGCCGAGCTGGATTTACTGGCGAGCCTGGGCAAGCCAGTGAGGAAAGGGAGGGGAAGGAATCAGGTCCTGTGCTCCTTGTTTATGCCGCTGGGCTTCCCCTCCCGCCCCATTCGGTTACAATAGGGGTCTGGAGGCGCCCGCCGCGTTGCGCGTTGCAGCCTGTGTCAGGAGAGGGACCAGGCGCTTTCTTCAGCTGCCGCTGCTTGATCTTCCCGCTCGTGGCTCCTTTTCCTCTCTCCCGATTCCCACCCGGTGAATTCCTTCTTCCTGACCCCCGAGCCAGGCAGGACTCCTTAATAAGTGCCGTTGTTCGTGGAGGGCGCATTCGCCGCGGGGCCGTGAGGACACCGCACCTTCGCCCCCCGCAGCCCGTGGAGCGGCTGCCCGACGCGCAACCCGAAGCCGGCGCAGAGCCGTCAGCGCTCTCGCTTCATGGCGGCGGGGATGGATCCGATATTAGCCCGTTCCGTCTGCGGCAGGGCCGGCGTTCCCCCTGGGCGCGCAGGGCGGCAGCGGCGGCCGCCGCGGAGGAGCGCCCGCCCGAACCGGCGGCCGGCGGGGATCGATCCCGAGCCGTCCCGATGATGTCATGCGGGCCGGGGGGCCGAGGCGGCGGCGCCGGGAGGCGGCGGGCTGTGGCCTGGGCCGCCGCAGGGGCCTCCCGCCGGCCCCCGCACCCGCTGGTGCCACCGCTGTAAAACCAGGAGGGAGGAGGAAGGATTTGGATAAGGCTTGAAAGAGCACGTCCCTCCGCCCTCCCGCCTCTTCGGTTTGTGTGGAAGTTTATCTTGGAGAAGTGGGAACATGAAAGCCATGCCCCAAGAGTAATTCGCTTTGACTGCAAGGCAGTTGAGGAACAGCTTGTTTTGGGTCGAGAGATTTGGATCCTGAGGAACTTCTTCACTGGGAGCTTCTGTTCAAGGCAGAATAAATCCTTCTGGGGACAGATTTATGGGGTTGATTCATAATGTGTGTCACATCTATGAGACCGTTAGTAGACTACAGGCATTTTTTTAAGGCTGTTGTCAAGTTTGGGTTCTTTTTTTGGCACTTACTAAAAGGCATTGGAATTGGTGGCCAAACCACAAAATCAACTTCAGTAACAGTCTGACCAAGCCCAGAGGTCTGCAGCCACTGGAAAATACAGTTATTTAAAACCAACATAGCATGTGACTTGTTTCAGCTAAAATTTATTCTTAGGCAGAAAACCCACACAAAACTCAGGTACCACACAATTTTATTTTTTTCTGTTAATGGAATTATGACAACTTCATGTTGGTGCTCATCTTTGGTGTGGTAGGTGTTGGGTGGTTATTAAAACTACTACTTCAAGATGCACTTTTCATGTCCCAATCAACCAAGCTAAGCAGACCTCTCCAGCTATCCTTTTTCTTTTGTTAAATATACGTACCCACAGTGACATAGACCATGACTTTTAAAGTAATTCTTAAAATGTGGAGAGCAAGTAGCTAAGGCAGCAAGAGCAGGCACTTTGATAGTCTGTCTAATATACCAAAGAATTCTCTAGGAGCCATGCATGAAAATGAAACATTTGCAATGCAAGATTAGGAAGATTTATAATATGTGCTACAGGATGACTGTATGGTCGTGGTCAGGGCCTATTCTTGCACTCTGATATATGTTTTTTTGTTAAGAGTAAACAATACAATGTAATCATTGTAATAAAATAGATTCAGCACAGTAGATTTTAACCTTTTCTGTCTATGCTTTCTTAGAATTGTCACAGAATTATATTGCATTATAACATTTTAAAACTTGCTTTCCTTTTAGACCTGTCACAGACTGCTTAGAAGTAATCCGTGGTCTTCAGAATTCATTCAAAATTCAACCACCAGTTCAGCATTAATCCATTTGTTATCATAGGTGTAACCTGAGAACCAGTGCTCTAATTTTGTTCAGCAAAATGTAGACATCCAGACTGAAGTGACAGCTAGTTTTCCATCATAGTCAATGACGAGGAAGACATGCATTAGAGAGCAGATCATGTGAGTCACAAATCTAAAAGCCATCCTATGGCTTGAATTCTATTCTTTTATTGTAAGAGTAAAGACAGGCAAGAGAAACCTTTGCTACAAAGTAAGAGACTTCTGGTGGAGTGACATATTGCTGTGTTAAGCTGTTGCACCAGGGGCAGGTCACATCCTCCCTGGAGGGAAAAAAATTCACGAGTCATGGGGTTGGGAATCTGGGAGGTGAAGGCAGATGCTGACAAAGATGGCTCCATGAAGCAAGAACCGGGAAATGAATGTGCAATTGGAAGGCGTGGAGAAGAAGAGATCTGTAATGACAGGTGAAGAGGTCTGTGTTGACTAGTTCTTCAAAACAACTGTGCTAGAGATATGAAAAGGAAAAAAAAAGTGAGGCAGCCCTTGTTTGCAAAGTGAGTGGATTAGGGGTAGCAAAGAATTTCTTGAGGCTTTGGCAAAAGGAAGGATCCTGGATCCTGAATAAATTGCCCACCACACAATATAAAGGGGGTAACACTAAGGGCAACAAGAAGGAGGTTCAAAAACACAGGGGACCTGTGTCCCATACAGGCATCTCAGAAGAAAGAAGTGATTACTCTCAGGGAAGTAAATATCTTTCCCTACCTTTTCTGTTTGTTAATTTGGTTTTTTTGTTTGTTTGCTTGTTTGTTTTACTTACATACTGCTGTTTCCCAAGAAGAAAGGGTAAAGGGAGAGAGTGTAAGAGAAGTGTGAGCAAAGCATACACAAGAGTGTTCATGTGCCCATTAGAGCTATCAGCACACTGATCAGAGCTTTCATTAGAAAATAAGAGACCCAAGATTATTTCCCTGATTTTCTGACTTAGATCAAAGATGTGAACCATCGCCAGGTTTGGACAACTGTGCTGCAAAGTTCTTGACAGTTATGGTACAGAGCTCTTTCATTTAGTCCTGTTGGAAGTATTTAATAATCAAGGTCAAGAAAGTAACTGGTGAAATACTCAGCTTTGTTGATGATGACTGAGGATCCTGTGTTCCAGTTGTTTATTTTTTTTCGAATTTAAGTACTGTTCAAGAATGACCAAGGAGCTGTGTCTAGTGAATTGGATGCACTAGGTCCATTCACAGATCAAGATCATCTTATTGGAGAACCCTACTTTGACATTCTCAATCTTTGGCATCATCTGCAGATCTGGGCAGCTCATTCCCATGAGGTGGTAGTGATGCTTAGGTGCATGTGGCCAAGGTGCCAGGAATTTGGGTGCTGGGGTGGGAGACAGGAGAATACAGAGGAATTTTGTTGGCATGTAAATAGCATTTGGGGTACTTGCCACCTGATTTCTTTTGAGGATATGTGCCCTGAAATCCTATTACCACAATTGTGAGCCAGGTGAGGATGCAGGGTGATTCTCATTGTTTTGATCTTTTTCCTCAGAATGGGAGAGGTTTCTGAGAAGTCTGACACAGAGAAATTTCACTAATAGAGTCTGAGGTAGAGATAGGGCTAGAAGACAGGCTAGCGATGACAAGTAACTATCAGTTGAAAAGATGGGGTGAGGTATTGGCCTCACCAAGGTCAGTAACATGTCTCAACTATTTCAGTGAGATGAGGATTTCAGCATGGGGCCAGAAGTTGTGAATACCTAAATGTAAGGTACTCCTGTCCCTTTTGTCTTGACCATTTCAGTAACTAACGTGTTTACACACTGTCTTGAAGTTTGTATATGTGCATTGTCAACCCAGTCTGCATAATGCAAACTCCGAAGCATTGTAGGTTTTCCAACATTTCTGCAAAACGGGAGAGATAATCTGCAAGGTGTACCCACTCCTGTGCAGAGGCCAGCACAAGATTTATTGCTTAAGAGACTATGATTGATGCTATCGAAGTACATCCTTTTCAAAGGGCTCAAGGAATTCTTCCAAGGGAAATTTCTTGCCTGTGCAGTAGATTTGTGCAACTTTGGAGTAGTATTTAAGCAGGACTTGTATAACATGGAGACCTGTGCGGGACCCCTGCACAATAGAGAATTTCACCTGCAATATATTTGGTTCCTGTCCTTGGTAAAGTGTTTTCAGAGCAAAGACATTTGTTGGCAGTGTCTGCCTCCTGGGTTGGCTCTCAGCGCAGATGTAAATTTCACCCTATACTGAAAATCTCTCTAGTGGTCTCCGCTCAGTGATGCATGTTTTCACCTATAACAAAATTATGTTCATGTGACTAGAACAATTCTTATGGATAATAATTGTATTTTTTAATGTTAATATTCAGCCAGATCCTCAGATGTTTTATAAATATTTCTCAAGAACACAATTCAGTATTTTAAAAAAATATTTCTTAACTGCCTGTTGATATTTAATTTTTGTTCTTAAAAGGAGATCTATATTGCATGTTTACACAGGGGTAAATTAGGGTTTAAGTACAAATACGCATATGCTTATCAGCTGAGCATATGAAAAAGGCTTTGTCCTTCAGAGGAAAACTTCTGCTCTATGTTTCTCTAATGGGAGTGAGGCACTAATATGCTTCTGAAAATCCCTTTAGATACTTTCCTGTATCCTCAGGCTTCTAAACACCTTTTACCAGTTTGTTCATTAGGACTACGTTTGAAAGACCGGACACATGTTTTGCATGTTTTGTAGATACAGTGTTAAACTGTTGTGCAGTTTAGGTAGTGTGGACATGTAATTACTCGACTTCACTTGCATATCAGGTAGTTAGAAATGAAAATGAACTTAACTGTAGCCATGAGTAATTACCAATGTTAAATTGCACTGCTAATTACTTGTGCCTGCAAAAAGATAAATTTTTAAATCGCTGGACTTCACAAATGGTGGTTTTACATATATAATTTAGAGAGAAAAAGAGAAAAGAGAGTGTTAGAGAGTCAAGAGTCCATATGTGGTCTCTGTTGTTTGTGCACCATATATATGTTGTCCTGTGCTGAAAAATTACCAAAGCGCTTGCTTTCACAGCCAAGGAGGAGTGATAACAATTCACTTAAAAGAGATAGAGCCAGTCACATCTACAGAGATGCAAATCGGTGACTGAGCTCCACAGAAGGAAAAAAACAAGGAACTTAACAGTATCTGAAGTAGTAGTTCCAAATAATGTAATGCTCAAAATATAATCTTTAATTTGTTTAGTTCAAGTTTTGGGTTGTTTCATTGTTTTTTTTTTTTAATAGCAGAGAGTAAGCACTACCTTGTATTCCTGTATAACAAATCTTTTCATGTGAATAATTCTGAACTTGCAGTGTTGTTAGTGGGAAGTATTGAAATTCTTATTCTAGTTTTTAGTTAATATGGGCAGCAGTGTAGAAACACCTCAGTAACAGTGTCTACACCTCAGTTCAGTGTCTGAACTTCTGACCTCAGAAGGACACTTGCTGTTATTGCCTGCATGCCTTGGGAGGAGAAGGAACCTTTTGCCAGAACATCAAGAGAATATAAACCAAGCTTATTGAAGTTCCTGCAATATCCAGTTTCCCCACTCTCTTTCTATGCCAGAAAACCTGTTGGTGCTTTGGTAATTGAATGTGGAACAGGAAAGAAAATACTTTCTTCTTTCTCCATTACAAAAAATAAAATACCATTCATTACAAATCTTGTAGATGGGACTTGTTGAAGCATATACACAGACAAAGGGAATAATCTTACAGAAATAGTGATTCATTTATTTAATGTATTTTCATCTGCAGTTTAATTAATCGCATTCATTGTACATTTTTTAGTATAAACTACATTACAATATGTCTTTCAACTACTTTAAATACATTCCATTTGCTGATTTGTTTTTCCCTGCACAACATACAGTAATGTGAATAAATCACAGTGTTACAATTCAGCAACCAAAATAGTTGAAAGGAGTGATGCTGAACACAGTTAGGAGTTGATGACTAAATTACCATGGCTGAAAGGCGTGATTTTTGCATGAGGCTTATCTAACCAATAATATGAAAGCAATCTGGTGGAAAACAGGTAGAAAGTCTTTCAGAGTTTCAAAGTTGAATTGGAAGTGCTGACTCAGGGCCATGCTAATGACTTTCTGGTTCTGAGGCATAACTAAGTGGTCTTGGCCTCTTTGGTTGACTCTTGTTCTCAGGTCTTACCTTCTGACACTGTATCAATCACGTTTGGATAGAAGGGGAGCACTTCCACACAAGATTTCCAGCCAGTGTAAATCAGCACCTCAGGACCACTAAGATGGAAAGCTCTGTTAAGTTACTCCAGTGTGGGATCTGTTACTGTTATTTTAGAAGCTTTAGAGAGCTTGTAGATTTTCTTTTTTGAAATGAAGTGTTTGATTTGTGTTGTTTGTGCATGTCACCCCTTTTCAGATACTATGTTTTATAGTCCTTTTGTCTATGCTATTTTAACATCTGATTTTTCAATAAAATGCTTTTTCATAGACTATGCAATGCTCCTAGTTTACATTGCTAAATGGAAATTCAAGTCTTGAAATCAGCTAACCCTGCTGAAGCACACAGCAGCTCTGCAGTGTCATGGTCATTAACAGTGCCAATCACAGCATTCAGGAACACTTTTTTCCTATCACCATTACAGGCGTCAGTGGAACACCATGGAACAAAATGAATGGGGTTAGTGACATTACAGTTCAGAATGCTTGCCTTGAGAGAGAAACCTGAAAAGGCTTGAAAGACAGGGGAAGGATGACTTCTTCCAGCTGAGCTGCATCCAATATTAAGCATAGACAGCCTCATGTATGAGATGCACATTTACCAGTCATGTAAACCTACCCTATCCCAAGCTCTTTCATGGTTTTCCAGCATGTATGGATGTGTGCAGAATGCTTCTTTGTCAGGCTGAGGGGACTGCTGGGGTGGCAGGTATTGCTCCCATCTCCTTTAGTGCTGTTGGCTAACTAGAGATCATTAGGATGTGGCTGGGGCCTAATGAAAGGAGTGATAATGGTTCATTATTTTTCACATACTTTCTGTCATGAAGCTATATAATGCCTAAGTGAATTTATGTACATTTCCTTCCCTTCACTGCCTTGGAAACCTAGAGGCTGATTTTAGTAAAGTCTGATAGATGAGAAGAGAGGTCTCAGGGGCAGGTGAGGTTCCGATAAGTTTTGTGAATGTAGGTGTTGGCTGCTTGTCCTAGAGTTTGCCTTTTTGCCTTGGCTGGCCACCACTTTCAGGATGGCCGCCACTCCCTAAGGACCCTGGTCTGTAACTGAGGCTTCAGCATGCAGTGATTCATCTGCTGGTCATGGTCATGGCCTGGAGTCTTAATCTCTTCCCAGTCTGAACTCTTTGTGACCAGGCTTGGCTGAGCTCAGCTGTGGAGATGAACAGGACACTGGATATGGCACCATGGTTTCTGTATCCAGGGCAGAATGGCAAGTAGCAAAGACCATGCTGGCAGGCTACCCACATTCTATTGACCAGTTCATATCAAACCAATGAACAGCCACACTGCTGAGCTCCTCCTTGTCTCTGCTGCAGTTACTGCTCCATTTCTTCCTGTGCTCATAGAACTATTTGCATGACTATTATTAGTGTGTAGGGATATATATCAAATTAATCACTTTTGTAGAGCTGACATATATAAATACTTCCATTTTCTGCAATCTTTAAGGTTAGGTTAGAGGTGAAACATGGAATGGACAGTATGTTGTAGGATTAGAGATTCTGTTTGGCAATAGAATTTTCTATTTCTAGCAATATACTGAGGGGGGATTTAAAAATAATAGGATAAAATAGTATAACTGTCACTGACAGCTTTCAAAGAACTTTTAGGCTATGCTTAGGGACAAAAATTAACAGTGTTAATGTAAGAAATACTTTTTTTTTGCTGATATGACCAGTTCACATCTAGGCATTAGCCTTCCTACAGATTTATGGTTCAAATTTTATTTTAATTTAATACATAGAGTGTAACTATTTGATATATATGGATTTATATATATATGTATTATATACTACAGCACAATGACTCTGGATTGATTTAAAGCTCTGTAAAGAAAATATGACTTGTTTAAAAAGGTATACTGCTGAATGCTTTTGAATACATAAGATTGAGAAAATGGAGAGTCAAATCTGCAATGTCTGAGACGAAGGGTGAACACTGGTTTTGCAAGTAACCACCATGAATATATGTTCTACTAGAGAGCTTCAGATCTTATGATCTAGAAAGTGAAAATAGTCTTGGATATTTGTGCGTCAGCTTAGCTGTTATCTGTTCACTGCAACTAGAACCTAATGCCATGGTCCCATTTTGTCAGTTTGTTCGATATTAAACATGAAATGTTCTCATTTATATGTAGAACAAGGAGAAATAATTTTAAGTTTAATACTTGCAAGGATGCAGAGAACAGTTTCTCTCTCAGTAAACTGTTTTAAGAAACACAACAGTTTGAATTCTGCAGATACTATCAGAACAGTACTGTGAGGGCACAGTAGGAGGAACTGCATGAATGCAGCTCTGATGCAACTGTAAAACTATAAATATAAATTTATTACTGCATCGCCTGTTTCATGGAGGTATGAAAGAATGGATGTTTTATTTGAAATGTCACCTACAAAACTAGTAAGCCTAATGTTAAAAAATGGCAGTATCTTTTGCTTGATTGAACTAGTATTTGCATATAGTCAGGCAACGTTTGAGTGTGGTATTTAAAGAAAAGGGTGAAAAATTGAGCCGAAACAGGGTGTTGCACTGTACTAGATAAGACAGTCTGCTGGCAGGAGAAACACATGTGATCTGGTCCCAGATACCTAGATTGTTTAGTGCTGATTTTGCTTTGTTTTCTGGTCAACTACAAAATGTCAGGCCATGGAGCAGGGACCAGGACCTAAATCCTGCCATAAGAGGCAGGTTTCCTTAGTAGCAGGCAAGGGAGTCCATCTCTCTTGCCCACATCCCACCCTCCCTATGTCAATGCTCTTGCACTTTTACATATAGAGGGTCCAAGATAAACAGGAGACCATGCTTTCCAGGACTGTATTGCCTAGTACTCCAGGCAACTTTTTTTGGAGGTGGAAGACTAGGCTTCAGTTCCAGATCTTCTGTTTTGTGTGATGTAACTCCTAGGTTGATATGGAAAAGCTGGACTTCCTACAGCATTTGAACATTCACTGTGCTCAGCACTGCTGCTGCTGCACCTTACCTGAGCACACCACTCAGATCAGACTCTTGTAAGGACATTGCTGGGAGTGAGATATTTAGGTTATGCTCTGTCTCGCATCTGGATCACAGAGATTCTGCACTTCACACTCTTGGGCAGTTCTGCACATGAGTGGAAAGCTTGCAACCTCAAGTCTAAAGTGTAAATGTCAATTGAAAAGTGAGCACTGATAAGTCTTGCTGTTGCTGCACTGAGGGATTTCTGGGTCCTTTTTTGGAGGGTTTACATCCTAAATTCTGATCAAGTCATGTTTTAGATATTTAAACCACAAAACTATTTTAAGCTCTTACAGTTCCTCACTACATAATTTTATTAAGCCTCACTGAACTTATTGTCAATTATTAAATCAAAATGTACAAATAAGAGATCTAAATAACAGTAATCTGCTTTTCCTAATCTGAGATATGTAATTGGACAAAAAAGTGCTCTTTTAATGATTCAACACTGTTCCTCACAGTACAATACCAGCAGTAGCCAAGTAAAACATACCTCTTGAGTAATTCTATGCTACATTGTAAATTTGGTATTAATGTAACACTTCAAAAGCTAACAGAACTTTTAGTTGATATACTGTATCTCTCTATTTGTACAATATCTTTTCATAAATATGCATGCATAACAAAACTGTGGCAATTTGAGGAATTTATGTAAAACTTATGAGTTCTCTTTGATATCACAGGTCCTCAAGATATACCTGTTTCAACCTGCATGCTCTGTATTGAAAATAGAGCAGTTCTTTCTTTTTTTCCTAATGTTTTTATCACATTGAATTTTCAAAGGATATTGTCACAAGGCCAACCATAATGAACATAATGAAATGCTGACAACCTGAAATAAAATGGAAGACCTTCAGACAAGAAGATCTGGCAATTGCTCAGAATTATTTACTTGCCCAAGTGGCTTAGTTACCAAAACATGGATCACATCTTGTGAAAACTTGGTGATGCTGAAAGAGAATTAAAAGCTAAAAAAGAGAAGGTAACTTAGTAGCCATTCTGGATTAAGACAGAAGAAATCAGAAGAAAAAACTGGCTGCAGGAATGTAAGAAGTTATTTTCTGATGTCACAGCCAGACAGAGGCAATTGAGAACACAGAATTAATGGAATTGCAAGGCTAGATTCAAATTCACTTTTGACCAATTTAGACAATAGTTAGATAATAAATGGAGGTGGGATAGCCTTCAGTGGATACAGAGAGAAGTTGGAGAGAGCAAAAGTAAAGGTCTTAATTATGAAACTTTCAGACTTCTGCTTCACTTGGCAGTCTTGAAGTACAACTATGAACCTACTGAAACCAAAACTATTTTAAGGTGAAGTAGGTTTTCAGTCTTTAAACTCTCTAACCTTTCCTTAAAAATCTGTAAGCTGGGAGTATGGATATTCAAATATGGCTCCTAGTGAACAGATAGAGTAAGATACCTTTAAAAAAAAATAAAGCTAATAGCTTTTTTTTAATGTAAAAACCCTACATGTTTAATCATGTCTGGTTTTTGAAATTAAAAAATACAAGAAGAATAATAGGATAAATAATTACTGGTACTAAGAATATGTTGAGATTTTAACACTGGACTTCCAAGTGCTGAAATGAAGAAAGAGATACAAGTCTAGTAGACTTTGACTCAGCATTATGGTTTAAGGCTTAGGTATGCTGTAATGTGAATAAAACTGCATTATATAGCAGTTTTAAGAAAGGATTTATGAAGTCTCTCTACCAGGGGATGGTGAAAGATTTGTTCTGGTCTGTTCAGTATGAGCATCCTAGAAGGAATTTTTGGAACAAGTGTAGGTTTCTATTATTTCTGTGGTAAGTTTAGAGAAACATATGTACTTATAAAACTCTTTACAAATGTACCAGTTCCATAAAAGCTACACATTTCTCAGCCTTTGTAATAAGACCAGAAATAGCTACTGTAAGCAGGTGGCAGGGATCAACTGTTTCAAAAAATGAAAGACACAGTCTTTCACTCATGAGGTTTATTTCCTTGGTATTTATTTCTTGTGAAACCAGAGTGCAGCTTTTGAAGCACAGGACAAAGGGAAAGTGGGTTTTCATCACCAGATAATGAGAAAACAAAAACTCAGTGCTGTAAGAGGACATGGAACTCTTACGGAGTAAATTGCTCAGCTACTGCTGCATGAAAGAGAGTGTGTTTAAGGTATGTCTGTCAGAGCCTCTTTGCCCTGTTTCTATGACATTTACTTCCCAAGGCCCATATTTAACACCAAATCAGGTAATTTTCATTGTCCTGAGTTACAACAGTTGACATTATGATATATTAAGGCAGCAGTCTGACAACTATTATGTACAGCCAATTTCAGATTATTTTGGTTGTGTGCATAAAGTGACCACATGATCTGCATTCACTATTCAAAGGTCAGTATTCCTTTGGAAGTGGAAGAGATTTTAATTCTTAATTCCTATTAAAGGTATTGGGAGTTAAGCAGAGAAACCTCTGGCAAAACTCATAAAAGTTCAGATTTCTAGTGCTTTACATTTCTATCTACAGCTATAATAATTTCCTTGCTGGCCCTTCTGAAATTGAGAATGTGTAATCCTTTCTACTGGGATTTCAGTGTTACTTCTTGACAGGAAAAGAAAATTTATGACGTTCTCATTTAATACACAGATCCTCATGTAGACTAGTTGAGGTGAGTTCTTGAGGAACAGTTTGACACAGACACAAAACAGATTGCTCTTATTACTAAAGTAATAAGAACAACAAGGCAGAAAGATAAGCAGATGTACATCAAAAGTGTACAGCACACATACATTTAAAGTGTGTGAGGAGGCACTTTATATTAGCATGGTGTCCTTGAGAGTGGGCTGTCTGGTGGATTTCCCTTTGCCTTGGTTGATAAATTTGGGGTTGGAGGGGCAAAACAATGGAGTCTAAGTTGAATACACTAGTTCCGATGTGTATTTGTGGAATAAGAGTGAGGAGAATATTTTTTTCTAATATTTATTAAGATGTAGGTCAAATAATTTACTGGTAGCAGACTGAGAGAAAAAAAGAATCTATTTTAAGAACCAATTTAGATTTTCACATAAATGGAAATCAAGAATAATTCTACTGCATTACACAGAATTATAAGGGCTGGTGCAAGGTCAGAATGAAGCCTCTTGTGTTTTCTGTTCAGAATGAATTTAAATCAGGATGACTGCACTGATTTCAGCAACTTCGGGCAGTTTTTTTAACCAGATGAAAATTTGGCATTCAGTTATCACAATAAATAATTCAGCTAATATTTTTCTAAGGAAAAAGATGGGGATGGAGTCTAATGTGGCTGCAGTTCCCCATGAGCACCATCTGGTGCAAGGTGCACTTCCTGGTCGAATGACAGGGACCCCTCCATCCTATCAGCATAACTACTGCAACCAAACCTATATTTTGTCTTTGACCTTGTCTTAAATTACCACTGATGCCAATGGGAACTCCATATGCAACAAAGTTTTTTATTCTGGCTCTCAAATCTTAATATTTTCAAAATGTTGACTTGGGCAGGAGTTGACGTAACTCGCATTTAGGGCTTTGCACTGAAGGACTTGAATTCTATGTGGAGTACAGTACTAGCCCCATAAACCCATATTTAAAAATCCCACTCTGAAAAGAGGATTACTGAACATGTGCTATATTTGCTCCCTTTTTTCCGTAACCTTTTAATGCCTCAGGGATTGAGCTTCACTAGACACAGTGGGAGAATCCTAGTACATCTGGTTTCCCTGTGGTCTTACATGATGACTGAACAGCCTCACAGCTTTTGCAGTCAGGTTCCCTATGGGCTCACACTGTGATTAGATTTGTTCACCACAAATATATCCTTGTTTGCCATAAAGATACAAGTGAATTGAGCTTCTGTTTATGCATCCCATTTACAACTTGGACTTCATAGAATCATACAGTAAATTAGGTTGGAAAGGACCTCTGGAGGTCACCTTGTACATTTCTTGGCTAAGTCTCTTCCCAAAGATGATTTCTTTTCCCCTTTTCTGCATCAACAATTTGGAAATATCCTTTCAGCTGACAGTATCCTCTGCTTTTCTACTTCTCCAGGATGCACTAATCACAGCTCACACAGATACCACATTTTAAAATATTGTATACAGGGTATTTAAAAATTAAGTGTACCAACAAAATAAAATTTTGAAATGTGAAAACTGGCATGTAAGAATGTTAAAAATACATAAGCCACACAGCTATTCCTGATTGTCTAAACAAATAGGTCATCACCTATCTGGCTTTTGTCACAGCAGGAGATGACTCCATGGAGTGAGAGGGTATCAGTGGCCTGGGCATGCATTTGGCACCCAGAGAGACACAGCTGTCTGTCACTTCCCAGGAAGGATTTGAGATTAGCCAGCATCCCATGCATCAAGAAAGCTTGCTGCCATAACCCCTGGCATGGGGGATGGTTCTGACAAAGTTATGTGGGATTCAGAAGACACAGTTTGGTCATCCCTTTAGGAGAGCTTGATTTCAGTTTAGGACAATAAATTTTTTTGAGCTGACTTCATTGAGATTCTCACCAAGGCCATATTTATTATTAGATAACACTGACTTATTCTTGGAAAAGCACTTTTGGCCTATTTTTAATGTAAAATATTTTTTGGGATTTTTCTTTTTGCAAATACAATAAAATGAAAAACATGGCTCTGTGACATTTATTGCTGAATACTCGTTTCTTATTGGCAACAGCTCCAGATATACAATCAACAACTTTAATCTTTATGAAGAGATGAAAAGTTACTTAGTTAGGGCCCATTGTAATATTACTTTTTATTAAAAAGGACTTTTTTTTTTTTAGTAGATATAGACTACTTTATAGATGATATACTGTCTGCAATTATCAGCTAGACTTTTGGAAGTTGACCAAAAATGGCCTTTCTGAAGACCTAATTTTTCCTTGCTATTCTATGTGCTTTTGAGGAAAAATGAATTAAGATGGCTTCAGCTGATTCTCCAAGTCATTTGAATAGATTCAAATAAAATTTAAAACTGCTACCATGGGACTTATGAATCATGTTAGGTTAAATTCTGAGAACTAAGTGCAGGTATTGAACATGTAATTTCCATAGTCGTATCAGATCAGAAATAGGTTGGCAGAAAATGTCCTTGAACAGTTCTAGAATTAAAGACATTCTCATTTCACAGGTAACTCATAAAATGGAAAGCAAACACATTTTCATAAAAGTGACAATTTTCTTCACTTCAATTCTCCCAAGATTAAAAGTGTTCATGTTTTAGGACTGTTGCTTTTCTGTGAAAGGGTAGAGAAGGGACATGCAGTTGAACTATTTATTATTAGCATCATCGCAGTGTGTGCAAAATGCTGTACAAACAGAAGAAGAGAGAAACAGAAGAAAAAGACAGACCTTTCTCCTCTAAGTTTTACAGGACTGTGTTGTTCTGCAGTATTTTAACTCCATTCAGGAAAAGAAGGTAATTTCCATGCTTTTATATTTGCCAGGTGGAGAGTAGCAGTATGAAAATGTATGCAAAATTTTAGTGCCTTGAATGAATGGCAGCTGAGAAAACTGCTGGTACTGTTGGTTCCAGCTGAAATTTCCAAGGTAATGACTAGTGAGGAGGAACACAGACAATATAGGAAGGCTGAAGGAGAACACAAACTTTGACCCAACCCAGCAGCAAGCCCTAATTTTCTACAATAGTGTGCTTAGAGACACAATTCTCTCTTCCCCACCTCTAATGTTTGCAACTCCTAGGTCTTATGGAGGGCACTCTGCTTTCAGGCTTTCACTTACACTATGTAATACACCCTCAGCAAATTTGCTGATGTCTCTAAGCTGGTGCAGATGACACATAAGAGGGAAGGGATGCCATCCAGAGGAACCTTGACAGGTTGGAGAAGTAGGCCTCAATGAACAACCTCATGAAGTTCAACAAAGCGAAGTGCGAGATCCTACACCTGGGTTGTGGCAATCCCAGACACACCTACAAGTTGGGCAGAGAAGTGATTGAGAGCAGCCCTGAGGAGTAAGACTTGGGGGTGATGATTAATGAAAAACTCAACATAAGCTGGCAGTGTGCATTCACAGCCCAGAAAGCCAAGCATCTCCTGGGCTGCATCAAAAGGAGGGTGGCCAGCAGGTCAAAAGAGGTGATTCTTGCCCTCTACTCTACTCTTTGAGACCCCACCTGGAGTGCTGCATACGGTTCTGGTGTCTCCAGCATAAGGACGCGGAATTGTTGGAGCAAGTCCAGAGAAGGGCCATAAAGTTCCTAAGAGGAATGGCTCACCTCCCATGCAAAAACAGGCTGATAAAGTTGGAGCTGTTCAGCCTGGAGAAGGCTACATGGAGACCTCATAGCAACCTTCCAGTATCTGAAGGGGGCCTATAGGGAAGCTGGAGAGGGACTCTTCATCAGGAATTGTAGTGATAGGACAAGGAATAACAAATTAAAGAGGGGAAATTTAGGTTAGATACTATGAAGAGGTTTTGCACTGTAGGGGTGGTTAGACATTGGAACAGGTTGCCCAGAGAGGTTGTGGATGCCTGGCAGCATCCAAAGCCAGGTTGAATAAGGCCTTGAGCAACCTGGTCTAGTGGGAGATGCCCCTGATCATGGCAGGGTTGGGACTAGATGATCTTTAAGGTCCATTCCAACCCCTTAACATTCAATGATTCTATGATTATACAGGTCTCTTTGTTAAGCAGTCTAAGGGACATTTTGTATTGTTTTTCTCATGAAAATCTGTTTTGATCTGATTAGATGAATGATCCAGAAACAAAAGGCTCTGCTGACTGTCTAGTGTGCCTGCACCTTAACATGACAGAACTTTCTACGCATTTTCAAGTTCATTATAGAGAAACTGAGCTAAGGAGACCAGTACAATGTCTGGAAATGTTTTGAATGTCCATATAATTTTATTGTTCTTTTAATTTTAGTTCAAAGAAGATGTACTTTATTGTTATTTACCATATCATACTTGATATCATACGTCTGGCTTGCTTGCTGGAAAACTTCTTTTCCAAATATTGGTAATGCAATATTTGGTGTTACTGTGTATTCATGTGAACTGAAAATCATCGTTTAAAGACTGGCTACATTCTTTAACAATTGAACACTTAGCAGTGAAGTCAGTGTCTAATGTATTAAAAACTTGTCACTTCAAATTTCTGAAGATTGATTTCAGCAGGAATTAAGTGGTTTGGGTCCTGTGCATCTTCAGTCACATCCAATTTTGCCCAATATGTTTTGTTGCATTTGGTTCCGAATTAGTAGCCTTACTTTTCTCATCTGCTGAACAGCCTCCACTTTCTGTTGAATTCAGATAATTTACTAACAATTTGTTCAAGTGTAAACCAGGAGGACAACCAGATTCAGGCCCTCCTTTCCACCACTCCTAACAATCACATCACTACACCAGTTTAGATCTGGCAAACCTTTCACCAGATATAAAAATGAACGGCAAGGTTACTTCTGCAGTATAATAATTAGAGCATTTATCATGGAAACAGACCTATTATGGTTCATCCATTTAGCCATGTTTCATCTTATAAATGGTGAACTCAACTCCCTACTCCCTTCTCACAAAGCTTATGTAAACAGCTTTATGCAAAGAGGAACCAGGGCTTCAGACTGTGTTTGTGTCTAGTCAGTACACAAGAGTCTCTCGTCTATCTAGGGAAAGCTCCCATGGAAGGGCATGGTAGCTGAGAACCACAAGCACATCCTGGAGATAACACCTGCTTCCCATGACACCATCGCAAGCCAATGATTCTCCTTCCACTTGTGCCAAGGATATGATTGGGATGCAAACATTAATATCTGTAAACTTATAAAGGTTCTCAGAATAGATGTCATAGAATTTCCACGTCTCACAATAGCATTAAAGCAGCATCACCACCAGCAGCAGGATTTATCTGAGTAGGAGAGAACATTCACAGCAGTGTTCATACACCCAGAGAAGCCAGTGCATTGGGAACTTTGTGAAGCATGTATATTCCAGCCCCAGGTACTGCTGTACTCAGCAGAATGATAAGACCTAGCTGGTTTGCAGCACTTGAAGATGCGTCATGAGAAGCTGAGGACTTCTGTCCATTTGCAAAGGGACTATACGCTGGTTGTTAAATGTTCTAGGACGACTGGTTTTTAGGTATCCTATTGTTAAAACATATGGAAATCATAGCGGTCAAAAGCTATTCCTTCCAGACCAGCAGCTTTCTTGAACTAAATAGAGGGTAGGTTGTATTTGTTAGGCAGTAAACATTTCTACTTTCTGCTCTAAAAACAGCTTCTAATGGTATTAATTTAGTGCAAAAAGTGAACTGCTTTGTGTGCTAGCTGAAATCCTGGAAGAACTAGAATCCTGTTTTCAAAAAAAAATTGGGATAAAACAAGCTCCTTTAAAGTCTAAAGAAATATATAATTCAGGTAACTAAATCACTAGAACATAGTATTTCTTTAAAAGAAAAAAAGCAGAAAATGGTCCCATATATTCTTGGGTCTCCAGTAGAAAACTGACATAAATGGTTTTTCTGGTATAAAGGCAACTACATAATAGATATGTTAAAAATTCATAGTGAAAAGGAAAAATAAATAATACTTCAAGTTTCCCTTGTACCAGAAAAACAGGATTCTTTGCAACTGCAAGCTGACAGTGTCAAAGGGGACCAGCCCCCTTTAAGTGCTTTAAAGTAGCTGATATTGAAATGGGATAAACAAGTAGTAGAATCAACAGAAGTACACTCACTGTACAAAAGCTCAACTGAACACATACCTTATGCCACATTAGTTTTAAAGTTATCTAACTTTAAGCAAAAGTAGATAAGAAAATAATAACAGAAGGAATTTCAACAGTTTTAGTAATTTTTGTCACCATGATTTTTCTTTTCATAAGAACTACTTCATCAAGCTGATGATAAATCATACGTGAAAGTTTATTAAGACAAAAGAAAAACAGGGGTATCTGATTTTACACTCAAGACATCAACAAATGGAAGTCTTTAACAATAAAGCTTCTTTCAGAACCCAGGAAACAAAGCTATTATGCTGTGCAAACACCTTTCAATAAAGTATATTCAGCTTTGGGCAAAGAACAGTGTTCCTCATATCCCTATTGCTTGAAGATAATTACTCTGCTAAAATTTTGTTTTCCTGAAGTGAAACTGTTGCCCAGTTTCCAGGGATCTTTTCCAAAGTGTAGACAAAGGAGACTGTGAAAAGCTGCTTGTGATAAAATTTATTCTATTGAAAGAGCAACATATATATTCTACTGAAAAATTGGCAAAATTATGTAATTTTGCGAAATTAAAGTGAATTGAGTGGTGATTTTGGGGTTTGGGCTTTGGGTTTTAAGTGTAATGGTTTACCCAAGCTGGAATATCAAAGATCACACTTTGATGTGTGCTTGCACCCACCCAGTTGAATAATCACATACAGGATCATCTACTGCTGCTAGGCAGCTTTCAAAGGTGATGCTACTGTCTGAAGCTCCTCTAAGGGCTGTAAATTTCATTTGTACATAGTAATTGTGCACCATGTCCCAGACTTTTGAAAGCTACAAAAATTGTTCAAGAACCTGGCAAGACTTGCAACTCATTAGAGTAACTCTGTGACCATTATTCTTGTAACGTGAAATCAGAAACCTACATTCTTGTGGATTACTGAATTGAGTCCTACAGTTTCAATCCCATGCAATTTTTAGAAGCTTTCATTTTAACCTCCTCCCTCTATCAACCATGAGAGAGGGACATTAATTCCAAGACTGAAATAACAAGGGCTTCTGTCTCCTCAGAGGCTGAAGAAAGAAGTCAAACCAGCCAAAAATGGCATGCAGAAATCTTTGAATTTGTAGAACATGATCTGCCACCCAATTTCTTACATAAGACCTGCCCAACAACTCTTCTAGCTTGGTGCTCTACTGAACAGAGACTTGAAGTGGAGGAATGGCTCCGCATCACATGTAACCTTTTTCCCCAGCTCTGAAAGATAAAAGCCAAGATTTCTAGCAAGAGTGGCAGTGTCCACAGCACAAGATCAGAAGGAAATTCTGTGAACTGTGGAAAGCTTACCTTCCTATGCTCCTTATTCTGCTGCTGTTAAGAGATCGTGCTCCTTGCTTCAAGCAGACAACTAGAACACCCGAACAAGCTGGAGGGACTTGTGGTAAACATTCTTGGCTTAGCCTTTTCACCTTTGGTACTTAGAGAAGGTTCTAGATATGCTACTAAGTCTTTCAATCATATACCATACCATCTGACTGAGCGTGAATAGAATACAACTATTTACATCTCCCATTTTGCATCAGGACTTTTTACTTTGGTTTTGGTCCTAATCTTCTGTGGAAGTCACATGCACCAGTTAGAGAAGCCTAAATGTTTAGCTAGTAATGTAAGTTTGTCATGAGGAAGACACTTGAGAAATGGACCTGTTGATTAAACCCAGGATTTTAACAAAACAAGTTTTTTCTATATTGTAAAAGAAACATGTGTACAATGGTCTTATTATAACTCTAATAACTTCCTAATGCAGAAATACTACACATAATTCCTCATCAAAATAGGTAAGTCTTCAGTTTTGGAGAAAAAAGTACAAACAGCAAATGAAATAAAGCTTATACATGGTGTGCCTAAAGGAAAGCTGTGTAAAAAAATAAACAAGAGACAAAGCCCATACCCCTAATCTGATTTACATAGTCTTACACGTACTTTTCTGTGAAATACATGTTAAATAAAAATATTGGTCCCATTCTTAAGTGTATTTACTTGGTAACAAGAACACAGGCTACAGGAGTGGCATATTCTAAAATAAAAATGCTCTAAAATATTCTCAAAGAAAAGAAAAAGCCTTTCATGTTTTCTTAGTTCTCGTTAGTCTCATTCCTGTGACAGCAGAAGTGAGCTGTTAGGTGTTAACTGTCATTACAGAGAAGGTGAGCACAAGCACACAAGTTAGAGCAGTCTGCTTGCCAGCTATCTAGTTAGGAGGACTTTCAAAACTCTGTCATCCTGACTGGAAGATTAATAGCTGCTTCCTCCTGAATAAACCTTGAAACCAAAATTGTGGAACTTGTTGACGGCCTCCCTCACATACTACATTTATAAACTTTTACTGTGAGCCACTCTATAGTTTTTCTTCCCCATTCAAAAAGTTCTTACCCTTCTCTGAGGCAATATTTAATCACAAGCAATATAAAATTATCTTTCTGTCACAAGATCCTACAAATCCCTTTTACTGTGTACAGACTTGATTCTGTTGTATTGAACAGTAAGAAAGGTTTGGAGAAATATCTACTATATGTTTTTTGAAAGTTATCTAGAACCAAAGCTCAGTCTTACACCCAACCCCAAGCCATGTTAGGAAATTCACTTCATCTGAGCATTTTCTTGAAATCACTGCTGCCCATTCCTTTTCCTTGCATACAAGCCGAGGCAGGCGCAGAATCCGACAACACTGACAGCGAGGCCTAGAAGGAAGGCAATGGTATCTCCGGCATCCAGGGCTTCAACCACTGGCAGCACCAGCAGCAGTGAGAAGAGGACCAGGAAAAGTTTTGAGGTGTTCTTGGTAGAAGGCATGCTGATGAACAGCTGACCCCAAGGGGAAGTTAAATGAGGAAAGTGGTGGAAAGCAGGTACTTCAGCGGTATCTACAAGGAAAACAAAGGGAACGTGACAGGATTCCCCTTCCCCCTGGATTTGTCTTGCCAAAATCCAAGGGATGTGCTTGATGTATTACACATATCTGTGTGGGGCTCAGGAAATTTAGGTTTTATCTTCCCAATTACAAAAGCAAATGACTTACTATCATGAGACAGCCACAGCGGGGTTGCTATCTTGTTATGCAGTGCTGTGGAATCTAATCTTTTGGTGTCTTACCACGAGGTCAAGTCAGAACAGGCTCTCCTGTCTGCAGCTATCAGAGCCTGCTTACCTCGTGCTGTGCTACGTCGGCCTCTTTCACCAGGTGTTTAGGGCTGTGTAGCTCCTGAACATCACTCACCCACACCCCCTCGTACCGGGCATCCTCGGGATCCAAGAGCACGGCCAGGCTACGGCACACTGGGGAGGGTGTGAATTTAACCTCCCGGGCAGTGTCACCGTGCACACCGTCACTGCAGGACAAACGTCCACCGTGGTTCCTACAACTTGGGAAAGTGCCCTCAAGGCGCACGTCGGGACCAGCCCGGACGCCCTCTCCGCAATATTTCCTGCGGGGATGGCTCGTTCCCGGGGTGCACTCGACAAAAACCCGCGTCAATCTTCCGCGGTGTCTGGGACACCCGAACAAGCGCCTGCTCCGCCCGCCCCGCCGGCGGGGGCAGTGCTGGGCTCGGGCCCGCACCGCGGCCGGGCCCCGCCAACCCTGGAGCGCCCGCGCCGCCCCGTCCCAGCGCCGCGGGCGGGCTGCGGGGCGGCCGCTCCCTGGAGGAGCCCCCGCGCAGGCCCTGCCCGCACGGCGCCCCGCAGTCACCTCCTGCCGCAGGCTCCGCGCTGGGCCCGTCCCCGCTCCGCGGGGCGCTCAGCTGCCGAGGGTGACAGCCCGCGCCACCTCGCCGCGCTCTCGCCGCCCGGCCGCTGCCATGACAGGAAGGGGCGGTGGCGCGGCCGGGGGCGGGCGTGACCCGCCGGGGCCGCCTCCGCTCCGCTCCCGCCGCTGGCGCGCTCGGCTTGGGGGTCTCGCTGCCCCCGCGGGGTTTCCCGTGGGTGGCTCGGGGGCACAGCCGCTGCCAGCGGCCGGGGCGGCCCCCGGCCCCGCGGAGGGTGCCGGAGGCCCCAGGAGCGGAGCTCGCCAGGCCTGCCTGGGCCCTGCGGGATTCGGCGGGGCCGGGATTCGGGGGATCCCGGGGGATCCCGGGGGATCCTGGGAAAGCCTTCCGGGGGCGGCAGCTGCTCTCGAGGGCGGCTCCCAGCCGGAACCCCGGGGATGCCCGTGGTACCACGAAACTCGGCCCCGAGCATATCAGCAGGGAGAGCGGGGACCACACGCACTCACTGCGGCTCGATTGAAGTCAAACTATAAAAATACACCGACTTGGCCTGGTTGTGTGCCTTTTTTCTTTCTTTCTTTTTTTAATAAATAACACAAGTCACCTTTTATTTTGTTGCATCATTTCAGATTTAGGCCCTCGTAGCAGTATAAATGAGTGCCATCATAGCCAAGTCCTACTATGAGGAAAGCAGTTATAGCAGTTTTATAGGGCGGAGAGCAGCCTGCAGGCTTGTAAAACAAAAAACAAGAGAAGTGTTATCAGGTAATTAAGTGAAAGCACCCACCAAAATCTAAGTTTAGCTTGTCCCTATTTTTATCTTATTTGTTCTTTGGACAAGGCTGCTTGCAGAAATAGCATGTTAGGCTGTTTTGTCGCATTAGCTAGTTCTAGTCAGAGGTCAGTTTTTATTTTTCAGTGGAAAAGGTGTGTGCTTAAGGTTGGATAAAAGACCTGTAGGCAATTATTAGAATTATGTGTCTTTGGAATGCTCACAGAAATAACCCAAAGAAACTGTGCTAATCTAATGTAAAAATCAACCTTGAATTTGTAATCCATTGGATCAAGCATTAATTCACGACTGAGAACTCATGTTCTCTCAATGTTTCCCTAGACTTCTGCAAAACCCCAATTTTTGTAAATATTTCTCTTTACAGAAACAGTTTCTGATGAGCTGCTTAAAGAGAAGGGAAGATCCAGATAGATTGTGCAACGTACATATAACTTTGCCTACTTTACAGTTTTCCAGATCTTAAGTACTTAAGGCTTCATGTTCAGTTCTGAAGGCATTTTGTTAAGAAGCTGATGCCAGATAAATTCAAAGGAGAAAAATCTTGAAATTTCTGAGAATGTTGTCATGGCATGGAGAAGACTAATGCTTGTAAAGCCTGGCCCACTCCTTAGTCAATTGCAGATAAAGCATAACCCCTAAAGAACCTGAAGAATGGCAGTTTCAAGTGCAGGAGGTGTCATCTTAATCACTGCTGTCACTTCAGAGAGTGAGCCTTGGAGTACTGACCCTCTTAGTTCCTTGCTTGGCCTATTTACTGGATCCTGCACTGTTGACAAGTAAATGTTACACTGTTCTGCAATGTCAAAAAATGTTTAATTCATCCCTGTAAATTTCAGGGCTGTATTTACTGTCCCTACCACTTACCAACTAAAATTTTCAGTAGTTGTCATTTAGTCCCACAAAACAGATGTGGAGAGGACTTTCTTTTATAAGTAGAAATGTCAGTACCGAAGAGCTGTGGATTCTTTGGACCTAAGAGTTTTGAAGGTGAGGAATGTAAAATCCAAGGGGAAGACTGGGCTTAACACACTCCTCTTAGTATCTCCAGAACTGTACATATTTACAGAATGTAGAAAACACCGATTGTAAGATATATAATTTATTAGTAATACCATGGAAGTGCCATTGAGAGCTAGAAAGCCGTGCTGTTTGGGGATATTTCTTTGGCTTATTACCTCTTTCAATGCCATTGCATTTTGTCGCTTTGGCTTCAGAAACAGTGCTGCTTTGGAAGAAAGCCAACAAAATCCAAACAGTGAAGGAGGTTCTATTGTTTTTTGTACTGTCTGAATAGCAGAGAAATGTGTATTCAGCTTCAAGCTCTGCCATCAACTTCCTGCATCACCTCAGGCAAATCTTCTTTTTGACCTATCACTACTTTGATTGCTTAGCTCAAGCTATTATGTAACTAATATTCAGAGGAAAGACAGAGAATTCCCTTAGCTGACAAGCTAAAGCTTTGTAAATTTTGAGCACAAGGCTAAAGAGGTATATGTGAGACTGGAAATTGAAAATAAAGTGCATTTTCTGGAACAGAAAAAGTTATAATCAGCTACATCCTGAAGGGAGTATTTGTGGGTTTTTTTGGTTGGTTCCCTCCCCCTCCTTCTTGGTTCATCTGTTTTTTGAGAGCCATTTGTTTATTGCATGACCACACTGATCTGATGTCATGGTTGCACCCCAACTGGCAACCAACCCCCATGCCGCTGCCCCACCAGCAGGATCAGGAGAGAGAATCAGAAGGGTAATAGCCAGAAAACTCGTGGGTTGATATAAAGTCAGTTTAATAGGGAAACCAAAGCTGCACATACAAGCAAAGAAAACCAAGGAATTAGTTCACTGCTTCCTATGGGCAGGCAGGTGTTTGGCCATCTCCAGGAGAGCATGGTCCCATCACACGTAACAGTGATTTGGGAAGACAAACGCCATTACTCCAAATGTCCCCTCCTTCCTCCTTCTTCCCTTGACTTTATATACTGAGCATGATCACAGAATCACAGAATCAACCAGGTTGGAAAAGACCTCCAACATCATAGAGTCAAACCCATGACCCAACACCACTCTGTCAACTAGACCATGGCACTAAGTGCCACATCCAGTCTCTTCTTAAACACCTCCAGGGATGGTGACTCCACCACCTCCCTGGGCAGCCCATTCCAATGTCTGATCACTCTCTCTGTAAAGAATTTCTTTGTAATGTCTAACCTAAACCTCCCCTGGCACAGCTTAAGACTGTGCCCTCTTGTCCTACTGCTGGTTGTCTGGGAAAAGAGACCAGCCCCCACCTGGCTACAACCTCCTTTCAGGTAGTTGTAGAGGGTGATGAGGTCTCCCCTGAGCCTCCTCTTCTCCAGGCTAAACAACCCCAGCTCCCTCAGCCTCTCCTCATAGGGCCTGTGCTCCAGTCCCTTCACTAGCTTTCTTGCCATTCTTTGGACACTCTGCAGCACCTCATTTTCCTTCCTAAACTGGGGGGGGCCCAGAACTGGACACAGTACTCAAGGTGCGGCCTAACTAGTGCTGAGCACAGGGGCAGAATCACTTCCCCGGTCCTGCTGGCCACACTGTTCCTGATACAGGCCAGGATGCCATTGGCCTTCTTGGCCACCTGGGCACGCTGCTGGCTCATGTTCAGCTTCCTGTTGCTTAGAACCCCCAGCTCCTTTTCTGCCTGGCTGCTCTCCAGCCACTCTGTCCCCAGCCTGTAGCGCTGCTTGGGGTTGTTGTGGCCAAAGTGCAGGACCCAGCACTTGGCCTTGTTAAACATCATACCATTGGATTCAACCCATTTACCCAGCCTGCCTAGGTCCCTCTGCAGAGCCCTTCTACCCTCCAGCAGATTGACAGTCCTCCCCAACTTCGTGTCATCTGCAAATTTGCTGATGGTGGACTCAATCCTCTGTCCTGGCTGTTTCTCCTCCCAATTTCTCACTCATCCCTTACCTCCTCACCAGTGTGGCAGTAACAAAAAGCAGAAAAGGCCTTGGTTCTGTGTAAGCACTGCTCAGCAGTAACAAAAACATGCCTACATTTTCAAGATAGTGTTCAGCACAAATCAAAAACACAGCTCCATACCAACCTCTGTGAAGAAAATAAACTCTATTCCAGCCAAAACCTGCACATCTGAGAAACTTTCTGATCAATTTTTGGACGTCAGTTGCATTGCTGTAATGCTTACTCTGATTACCGATATGATCCTGACTATAGGTCAATGATTATCACTTCTGCATGATCGTGTTCACCCTTGAGCTACTTTTCCCTGGTGATACTTAATCTGACATTTTAGCTGACTATCACTGTGTTCTCATCTCTCCAGTCAAAGATCTTCATTCAGTTTTTCTTCTACCAAAAACATGACTTGCCTCATTTAGACTTCACTGTGTGTTTCCCTTTCTTTGAGAAAATAGGCTCTACTGCAACTACCTCATTTGCTTCTGCAGAAAAAACCAAAATTAAAATACAGAATTAATTACTTCTATCATTAACCTTTTCCACATTTGCTTCTCAGTCTGCTGTCACACAAATGTTGACTTCATTATTTCTCTTACTTTCTCTCTCATTATCCCCTCCTCTCCCCTCCTATCATATGCGTCTACTTCATCTTGCCTTCTTTTTTCCCTACTGTTTCTCAAAGTCCCTAAGTTTCCTCTCAAATAAATATAGGTAGTCACAGATCATTCCTGTCATGAAAACACCTATTGGATTCTCTTCTTGTAACTATCACTTCATCTGTTTTATTCCTGTCACCTCTATCTTCTCCAAACGTGCAGTTCAAAACTGCTCTAATTACACCCTACATCTCCTTCAGTATGGCTCAATCTTTCCTCCGTCAGCTGGAGCCGCTCGCATTGATACTTCCTGTTAAAAACTTAGGCATAAAAGCCTGTGTTTCATCATTGTCTCTGACAGATGGACTGCTTTTGAAACTCTCATTCCTCTTCCCAAATCCAGCAAACACTTCAAAAAGCCCCCACTGCCCTTCCAAAAAATTGTCCCTACCCAATTCTTCACTTTTACTTCGTGAGTCTTTAGAGGTGACTCTTCTTTTTTCTGCTGCTGAGTGTGCTAGGCTTCCGTCTGTGTTTTGTCCTCTTGTCTCTCTAGACATTGTCCCTGGATGCCCTTGTTGACATTTGAATACCATTCATGACTCATGTTTTCCTTTGTCTTCCCTCTCTTTTTATTCCCACTTGATTGTATTGAGGTCTTACTGCTAGTAGCACAGCAGCTCCTAGGCCTAACAGTTCTCTCTGACTGTATGACCCAGTCATGTCCTGTCTCTCACAGTGACCCCTGCAGCTTTATTTATGCAAAGTGTTGCTGCAAAGGGACATCTCTCTGGTTTCTCATTTTTACTGTGTTCCTTCTCTTCTTAATCCTCTGGTGTTGCATTTCCTCTTTTGCTGAACCAAGGATAATTTTCTTCTCAGTCCTAGAAGATCTTTGCAGTATAATCTTCCTTCATACTGGCTTAACCTATTGCCATTGTCAGGAGGTTAACTTCTCCCTTTCTTTTGTCACCCCTGGCAGACTTCTTTTGATCCCTCCAAGAAGCAAAAGTTTCTTCTTTCTGAGAGCACAGAAAGGCTTACAGAAAGAATGGCACCACTTTTTGATAGAAAATTCTTTCCTTTGGGGTCACACACTTCCTGCTGTCTTTATACAGACATGAAAATAAAGGATTAAATAGTCCAGTGATTCCTTTTCCCTCAGTCCTTTGCTCCTTTAGCCTGGCAGGGGATCTCCTCTGCCTGCTGGAATCTCTTTGAGCTCTCTTGCCAGCACTTGAGAGACGTCTCTGTGCAGTGCTGGCTAGAGCAGAGAGGCATGGAGGCAGCTGCCAGCCCTGCAGAGAAAAAGCTCTGGAGTTGGTGCTGGCAGGAGACAGGAGCAGCCAGACTGCAGGATTGAGTGCAGAGGATACCAGCCAGAGTTAAACACCCATTGATTGACTTCCCTGCTGAACTCTACAGGGCAGTGTGAGAGCTACGTATCAATATGGCAAATATGGGGATTCCCTGTGATTATTGTGAGCACTCTCACACTTTTTCTGGATTATTAGGAGCAGGCTTCTTGGATTTTTGTGGAAGCATAATAAAGCAGAGGTAGACGTCAACTGGAATGATGTATCCAAACTCCCTCCAGCTTTGAGGAAGTAAAGTCTGAATCCAGTATTCTTGATTTCAGTCTCTGTACTAATGTAAGCTATTGAGATGTTCTTACATTCTTCAAGTGTTTCCACAGGTAGGTTGAATACTGTGTGTTGGTTGTCTGGTTCTTTTTGAGAAAAATGACTTATTTTACAATATTAGCAAGAAAAATGTGCACTGCACAAACAGTTCAGCTTCAGAGGGATTGGCTTTGCCACCTTCATCAGTATTGAATGGGAAGCAAAAGGAGATACTATTCAGCACAAGAATGACTGAATAAGATTTAAAGGGGGAGTAGCAGCTGTCATCCACACATTGTTTTGTATAGTACATCTTTTTTTTTTCAAGTTATGCTGTCAGATATTTTCTTGACTTCTGTGCATATGGTTGTCACAAGTAGGAGAAGTTTCATGACAATAAAAATTGATTTACACATCATAAACTTGCATAATCATATATTTCAAATCTAGATCTAATCAACATTTGGATATAGGAGCATGTCAATAACCTTTTTTTTTCAGCTTTAGGCATTATTAGAAATAAAGTTTATCTGCTTGTGGAGTTCAAGCCATCTAAATCTGAGTTAGTCATAAATGAGAAAACTGATGATATGGTTTGAAGCTGGCTCCCTGCCAAGTCTCCAAACCTTACCACCAGAAGTCCCCCCCCCCCCCAACAAAAAAAAACCTCAGGGAGAAGAGGGAGAAAAAAAACTAAGAAAAACCTGAAAACGAGAGAGAGGACAACCAAACTTATATATATAAATATATTTACACTTATATACAATTTCACAAGGGAAAGGGGAAGGGGAAAAAGGAACAAAACTATAATAAAATATATATATATTTATATATATCCCAATCAGTAGCCCAAGATCTAGTAACTAAAGAACAAAAGAGTTAGCAAAGAAGATATCTCACTACTCTCCTGGGACAACCGAGAGTCGCTCCGGAACGATCGCCGGCAACCTCTGTCTCCCAAGGTCGGCAAGGCCTAGCCAGGCCTCGCTCCCCAACACGGCAGACTCAACAGCAGGGAACCTGCACCTCCAAGCCGCCGGAAGGAAAGAGAGCGAAGGCCTCTCCTCCTCTCTTCTTATAGTCTGGCTTACGTAAAAATCGTAGGGAATACTGGGTAAATCTGGACCCTTCCTTGGTTACAAACTGGTCACCAAGGAAGGCCTAGCCCAAACCACCACAACTGACATTATAAAAATTGTCCCTCACATTTGCATGCCTAAAATATATTTTACTCAAGATTGATGCCCATAGAGAAAGTTTGCTGAAATTAGAAGATAGTCTGGGAAAACAAGAGGTTAGAGTTAGGCTGAAGATGATATATCTTTGTCAGATGAAGGGACAGAATTCAGAAGGAGATGCTGTGCTACATGCTAAAACTCACTGCCTAGGGGACGAGAATCATAGAATTGCTTAATATGAAAGGCACCAAAGGATATCACTTAGTCCATCCACCCAATTTTGAATAGCTCAAAGGATGGATACTCCACACTCTCTCTGGACAACCTGTGACAGTGTTTGATCACCCTCATAGTAAATCATTTTTTTTCATGTATTTAAATGGAGTTTTCCTTGTTTCAATTTGAACCCATTGGGTCTTGTCCTGTCACTGGATGTCACTGTAAAGAACCTGGCTCTGTCTTCTTTAACCCTCCATCAAGTAGGTGTACTCATTGCTACATATACCTTAAAAAAAGGCAGCTCCCTATTTCTGTTCATCGGCTCAGCAGTTTTTCTAAAGAATCTTTTAAGACTGACTCAAATCTTTCACAACCCCTTTGTCATGGTCCACTGTCAACATCCTGGTCAGGGATCAATCTGCTCAACTGTTATGCATAAAGAATGAACAGTCCTGATACACAAAAAAGAGGTTTAGATAACTAGATTTTTATGGAAGTGTATCCAAGGCAAGAAGTAATTAAATTTATGAACAGAATTAAAAATGAACAAAGCCTGGAGAAGGAGAACGGGAAAGAATAAAAAGATCTGAGCCACACAGTATGAAACTGAGGGTGAGACTTTCTGAAGACTCTTTAAAGGAAGAAGAGGCATAATTGCAGATCACTCTATTAGGAAATAATTAAAATGTTTCAGTTCACCTTGCATGTTTTTATTTAGGGTATCTAAGTGTGAATTCCCTGTCCAAAGTATTTTATCTTATTAACATATATTGGAATTTTCCCATTGCCTTCAGTAAGGCAGTGATTCCACCTGTATCTGGAAAATGGGCAATGATTCTTCCCAATATTGCCAAAATTTCATAAATTTTGTGATGCATGTGCAGCAGTCCAGTAGAAGTGGTAAGCCCAAAGGAAAAATCTACGAATAATTACACCAAAAGTCATTTATCCTAGAAGCTACATGCATTTGTTTGGTAAATCCTGAAGTTTTGCTGTTGTAAGCTAAGAAATTGTATTTTTGCCATGGAATGTATTTTCTGTATCTTATCTTGATTATAGAAGGTCCTAAAATACTTTGTAGAATACAAAGTAAATGTGGATTATTTCAATGCCAATCTAAAGGGAAGTGGTGTCATTCATGAAGGCCACGTTTAGTGAGCCAACTGTCCACTTTCAATAGCCTGCAATTCATTCCAGCATGTGGTTATTTGGCTCCCTTTTCGTTAGTAAAACAGTTTGAGTTTCACTGTTGAACTAAATACACAGCTGTTCTTACAATAGACACCATGATTCAGAAAAATATAACTGCTTAATGCCTTTGTGTTTCACTGATTAGACAAACTTTTAAGGAAAATGCATTTAGCTTCTGTTACCAGTCTGAAAATTCATGCAGTGAGAAATATCATTTGTGAGGTGTAAACTGAGAAATATGGTTGTAAATATATATAATTGAAATTGACTTATCTCGCCTTAATGGCTCCAGTGACCATGGTGATAAAAACCTAAAACACGTGAAATATGGAAGCTATATATATATATATATATGTATATATATATAAAATGTGTATGTTTGCAATAATATACATATAAATAACAAAATAATAATAATAGCCAGATTAGTATTAGAGCACTCAATCCAAACTCACCAACCAAAGTTCTTGAAAATTTTTTTCATCAATTTAGTGGGGTTTGGGTGATGTTTAAATATTAGCTTGCATGAATGGATTTCATGGCTTGTTATGAAGATCAACAGGGATGGTCATCATCCCCAGTGAAATCCCCATCTGAAATAATGAAGACATGGAAAGATGAAATTAATTCCTGAAATTTTTGCAGAAGATCAACAGCAAAGTCAGGAAATGACCCTGTGCCTTCTCATTCTTTCCACTTCTGTTCCCATTGAAGCTGGTGGTAACTTCCACAGATTTATGTGGAAGCATAAAAGGAAAATCCTTTTGTGAAAATGTGCCATCTATGTCAAGATGTATGGAAGTTCCTGCCAAAACCACAATGCCCATGAATGTCTTAAGACATGTCTTTTGCAATGACAAAGTTCAATCTTTTCCATACTAACTGGCCTTATGTTCCAGTGGAGATACAAAGATGACTGTGATACAAGCTATAAAGATATATACAACATAGATATATACTTCTGTCACTATTTTCAAAATTTATTTGCAGCATCTTAAATTGCAAATAATTTTATTTTACCAATCCTCAAATTCAAATGGGATCAAGGCTGCTTCACTTAGAGGGCTATTTGCTTTTTTGTGTAACTCTAGAGCAAGAGTAGGGAAAATTGCACATTTTATGCGTTAAGGAAGTGTTACTTCTCTTCAGAAGTGTCTATAAATATGGTCTGCAATCATTTCATCTGTGGCTGCAAATTCACCAGTAGCAACAAGGCAACGCTCAAACTTTGTCACTTCATAGATAAAATACCCAATGCCGTGACAATATAAATGTATAAAACACACACACACACACACTAGTGTGTTTATATGTATGTATGTATGTACATACATATGCATACACACACATACACTCTGGAAGTATTTAGGATGTTTCACTTCCCCCTTAGTCTGAGCAGTGTGACAGTCTACCCATTTTGGCTGATATCCCGTGAAGCACTTAATCAGTCGTGCTACCCAATGCGCATGTACATGACACCCAGAGAGTCAATGAAGTGAGTCAGCTGTTTGAATTTACTCACATGCTTGATTGCTTCACAGTGTCAGGAGCAGCACATTTAGGACCTTGCCAGATAAAGCCCTAGACATGTATCCCAGCAAACAGAGAAGGCAGTAAGTTCCTGCAACTGGCATCCCGCTTTTTGATAAGACTTTTCTAAGTGTTAAGTTTGGATTTTCAGTGAATAGAAGCTGAGTTTTATGCCTCAGTGTTATGTACCATTGCACACCTGCACATAGAGACTGTTCACACAAACTTTGTAATTACATGCAAACGTGTAGAAAAGGCATTTTATGTTAAAGACCATTTAAAAATGGGTTCTAATGTGTAATGCTTCCTGAGGATGTAGAGAGTAAACTCCTAAAAAAGGGGTGACAGGAAATTACCAAGTTTGAAACCAATTTTTTTTGAGCATCTGCATTTTAATACTTTTGACTAAATTATAAACCCATTGTCTATTTGTTCCCCTTGCAGAATATTTGAAAATATTTAATAGGTGGTGTTAATTGCACGTATTCATAGTCTTTGGGGTCTTCTTTTTCTATCGTCTTCTGGAATTGTCAAGCACTGAAGGATTCAAAATTTATTCTGACTCTTTTATCACTTGCAGTCTAAGTAGAGATAAAAAGTGACACTTTCTCTTTACTAGCTTGTAGTAATATAGCCTCTTATTTATGCACAATCGCAGGCAATTGGAAAGCATATATCCATTAGGCTGCATGTTTTGGAACACAATAGCTATATGCAGATTGGTTTAGACATTGCTTTTCTTACAAACATTGTCCTTCTGTTTCATGCTTATTATTTCCAGTGCATCAGAAAAGATTTATGGAGGTCATGGGGAGGCCATAAAGGAGAAGGTTATATGGGCCAAAGAGGGAGATGACAGGAGCATGGACTGTTATTTTAACAGTAGGTATAGAGTGAAGAGGTTGGATTTTGATTTAAAGAGAAAGCTGTGTAAAGGTCTATTGACATTTAGCTGCCTGATGGAATGTATGGGCAGAAGATTATACTGGAGCTGCAGATAGTGGTTGTATTCTTCATACTGTGGGAAAGAAAACAGAAGATTAATTTTGATGAGTGTTAAGATGTGAAGCCATATGGATGCCATCTAAATTTATTGCTTTACAGCAATAACTTCTGATCAGTTCTGTGACTTACATTGCCACCAGACCAGGTGCCTTGTGCTATGATGCTAAGGTTATCTTGGGAAGTCCCACAGAACTAAGATTATATTGGATAATAGAAAAGAAGGCCAAGAGTTGACTCCCTGCACCCCCCCCCCCCCCACCATGAAAAAGCTGATGGCAATCATTTAACTTTGGTACAGTAATTGTCAGCGGAGTATGGCTGAAAGAAGGATACTGTCCAGGCAGGATTTGAATTAGTACACAGATGAAAGGCTGTGTAACACCTTAGCAGCCACTGAGAAACCCTCATTCCTAGTCTCACTGCTCAAACAGTTTTATACAGTGAAAGGTTGGTAGATGTTACTGAAAGTTTTTCACTCTGTAGTCCTTCATTTTGCATAGGATCACTTTTTTTCTGTACTTGGACTAAAAACCTAACAGCAAGTCATTGTCACATTAATACATTTGTAGAAAGTTATAGTGGGCACAACCGTCTTTTTGGAAGATGGGGAAAGTTACTGGACTATTTAATAATCCTATGGTATTTGGCTGTATTCATAATGTCTCTGTGGAGTGTCAATTGTCATGCTGTCTACATGAAGGATGAATGATAAGCCCTTGATGTCAGTTTGAGGTAGGAAAAGTGTATTACCTGTTAGCATTATAAACCCTAGTAAATGACTAATAGAGAGATCAATGCATTGGCTGCATCTGGAGTTAATGTGTTGAAGAAGTTCAATACAAAGTCTTTTCTCCCATTTAGCTGATACTAGAACCGTAACTTATTCCTGGAAGTGGAATGTATTTATTACTATTTTTATTTCTAACAGTTTTCTAAGTATCCGCTCTGAAGTAGAATAAACCCTATTGATTTGTTTGGTTCAGTTCCTCAAACTGACATTTCTAAACTGATAAGGTGCAGCAAGTCATACTTTCCTGAAGAAGCAGTATTACAGAAAAGCACATTACTTAGCCTTTAGATGCAATTGGCCTTAAGATGAGATGAGTAATGAGAGAATTAATGTTCCTTAATCCTCCCTGTGATCATTTAAGGAACTCTGGCATAGCATCTTCTTTTTCCCTTTATGCTTACTCTTTCTATGAATTACTGAACTGAACTCAGTGTTGTTTTCAGTGTTTCAGTTGTGACATCAGATGATGACTAACTGAATCTAAATTAAAGTATTGATGGCTTTATCAATAGCAGTACCAATTTATTGATGAAAAAGCAGTAGAAAATTCAGTTTATCAAACCTTGAAAGCGCTGCAGCCATAACCCTGGCAAATATAGGTCAAATTCATCAATTGAATTTGGGTCCTATGTGTATCTCCATGTGATACCATTGTCATCGGTTTCTCAACTGGTGTCTATAATCTTGCCACCAGACATGTACAGAACCATCTGTGAGTTGACACTGCTCTGGGGTTAACAAGCTGGGCATTAATTGTTCAAGAGAGGTATTAATTGACAGCTCCAAAAAGGGATCCTCAGTGCAGCTGGAGGGGTCTCCACCATGGCAGCCTAGCCCCAGACTCTGGCTGTGCTCAAGGTGTGGATCAGCTGGATGTAGCTTTTGCCACAGCCCAGGAATCAGGTGTGTAAATGCCAATGTGCATACAGAATAGTGTACTGGGTGGAGCAGCACCTTGTGCCCAAAAGATTCAGCTTCAAATCTTCACTTGGGCCTGATTTAAAGTAAGAATTCAAACTTGCATTTTCAACATAAGGCAGGAGTGTCCTGGCTGCCAATCTTCTCTGTCTCATAGGAAGGCAAAGTATCCTTAGATACAGAAAGACATACAATTTGTTGTTTCAGGCAGAAATGTGTCGGTGTCTGCTTTGCTTGCTCCCAAACCTTTTTCCTGTGCAATTATATCTTACATGGCTTCTGAGGGTCTTGTAGAGCAGGTCTCTGGCCTCTCCTCATCCTGCGCAGTGCAGGGACAACGAGCGGCCACGGACTGTGCGAGGTCAGGGTGGAATTATGCACCAATGTCACCTGGCAGTAGTAGTGGAGGGCTTAGATTTCTGGCAATCGGCTTCCAAGCGTGATCAAGAATGTCCCAGAGCTAGGCACTGTCGAAGTAATATGTAGTATCCTCCACTTGTGGCTGTGCAGTGCTGGGGATCCTGCCAGAGGTCAGGCTTAGTCCATGTTTGACTCCAGTCGGCAGTGTGTAGCTTCAAGGGCTCTGCTGTGCTGCACGCAGACATTCTGTCTGGAAGGTCAGTCTTTGAAAACACTATCAACCAGTGTCATCCTTTCCTTTTCCTGCTGACAATTAACGTTAAAAATACCGGTAACATGTTGTGCCATTATAAATAAATTAAGAAAGAGCCAAATAAATACTATGCTGATCAAGTTTATTTAATCTTTGAGTTGCTTTTGGGTGAATGAGTCTTTGGTCTCTTAACATGACTACTTTTGGGGGTGGGAGGTCCAGATACCTGTTTGTGCCATGGTCAGTTTGATGTGATTAGTCCCTGTCTGTGACCTTCTCTGGCACATTTCACATGCTGCTTCCTTCTCCTCAGTCTCATAAACACTTTTGTCCGTCTCTCATATTTGTCTGCTGAGAACAAATTTTGCATAAGCCATGGGTCAATCTCCTGAGAAACAGACGTTTGTGACTGTAGTTTCTCATCCTGGAGATGAACAGTGTTGTTTTCAGGAGGTGGTGGCAGCTCCTACATTACTGATAGGTCTTATTTTAAACCAAATTTGTCTCTTTCTCATCCTGCAGTTCTGCGGTGACTCTGACATTGTTTTCTAACTGTGCAGGTGTTTTGGTTTTGTTTAGCAAAGTGTCAGGAGCTGTCAGCACATGATTCATTGATATAATTTTGTGATTATATTATCTGTGCAAGGAATTATAAAGAACCATGAAGACGAATATGAGTGCATAGTGAATGGAAATGCAGAAACACCATAAAAACCAACACAAAAATGGCGTGTATTGATGACAACTGTATCAGCAGGTCTTCAGGATCTCAATGTGTCTATGTACAGCTTCTCAGGATATCTAGATCAGAAACCAAGAGACACTGAGTAAGTCCTAAGACTTGATGGAGAAGGAATTTGAATTACATTCCCTTCTTAAGGTGTACAGGAAAGCACATCCAAAACCAGTGTGTCATCACTGATCTAAAAAGACCCCAGAAGACATGATAAGGACTGAGTAGCTGGCATCCCTCATCTTCGGTATCACCCAAGACAGACAGACCAACCATCTGGCTATTTGTTTATTGTTTTAACACTTTTTATTCTGGATTGGGAATTACTATGGACTCACTATCACATAGATAGTCACATATATAATTTTAAAATGCTTAAAATAGTGTGCTTCAAATTATAAACCCATTGTCAGACATTTTCTGTCTGGCAAAAGAAAATTTTTCAGCAAAAAATGCCTCACTGAATGATAATTTTAGCTAACTTGGGGAAATGTAGTAGTAATGCCTAATTTTTGCCAATCAATGTAAAAATTCTAAAAGTCTGAATTAGTTAGATATCATGCATTAACATTGGCCCTTCATTTTGATCATTTCATGGTAACAGGCCTTCTTCAAGTGCTTCCTCTGGATATGTTCATAGAATATTTAGTGGTATATTTATTTCCATTGTACTTCCAGGCTCATGATTCTTTTAGGTAACTTGTGTAAATTCTCACTTGTGTAAATTTTAAATAATACCACTATGTTGTATCCATTGTATGTATTTTCTGGTAGTTGCACTTTCAGCTTACCAGTACAGACATCTAGAAAACGAACATCAGTGGTGAAGGAAATTTTTGTGAATCTCCTAGTCTATTGAAGCAGGCACAGTGGTAAAGCCTTAGAATACAGCCTTGCATTCTGTATTATTGACTTCTTTCATTCCAAAACACAGAAGGAAAATTGTATTTTGCCTTTGTTTAGCATTTTAAATTGTTTTTGCATTTTTCTTCAGATGAAAATGCACTTTGTGCAGGGCACATCATCAGAAATATATTTTATTTTCTGGTGAAAAGCCTGGGGTGCCAGTCTCCAACCAAACATCTTCCTAAGATGTTTTAATACTTGTGCAACAAGATTTGATATTTCTAAGGCCATTGGCTAGATTTTTGGAGTTGCAAATGCCTTGGAGAAAATATTTGATAAATATATAAATTTGATAAATATGACGAAATATGAGTCCTTTTCCTTGATATTATAAACTGTAGGTAGTGGTGATGCCAAATTCTGTGGCCTGATTTTATCACAGCTGGTAGTCAAAAGGCTATGTGCTGTCTATGCACTTGAGCAAAAAAGCAACCAGAATAATTGGTGATTGTTCACTCCCTCTCTCTCAATATGGTTATAATAGGAGTGCAGTGCTTAGGTGCTTCCTCTGTTTCAAACCACTTTTTCAGCACTCTACCCGAGCCTGGCAAATGCAGCTTTGCTACATTATACATTATAACCCTCCATCATGTCCACCTGAAATAATACTTGAGTCAGTGATTACTGTGCAGATTTTCCTCTCCTGGTTAGGCATGAAAAAATGAAGCTCCTATGACCACTGAAGAGAATGCCTAGTCAGTCTAGAGTCTTTTCCTAGGAATGTGGGAATGGGGATCCAAAGGTTGGCAAAGAATAGCAAGGGCTATGCAACCTGCATACCCAGATGAACCCAGGGGTCCTGCACCTATGTCCCAGGCCTCAAGTCCTAGTTTTCATACAGTCCCACTGGATAATCATTGCTCATACTGCTGATAAAGACCTGTCAGAAATTCTGCAAAGGTCAAAAAGGTAAACTTATAGATGAAAGTGAGATTTTTGAGACAGAATTGTTAGCAGTTGACACATTCCAGAGGAAAACACAACAGGAAAAGGTGTAAAATCTTAAAGGAAAAGCCCAAGAAGGTTGGTCAAGGGTTAGTCAAGAAATCCTAAAGTCATCATTGTTATCAGTCCCAATGGAGCTGGTGGGGAACAGCAGATCTGCAACACCTGGGAGCCTTTCCAGTCAGCTGCAGAGAATGAGCCTTCCCAGCCTGCAAAGACCTTTTTGGGCTGGTGAGCATACTAATGCCTAATAGCTAGTCATTATATATTTATATTAGTATATAGTATATAACTACTTGCAAAGGCAATGCCTAACTGAAGGTGTTCAGATAAACTGCCACCCAAAACAAGCTGTGACAGCCAAGAGCACAAAAACTGGATGTCAAGAAAATAATTGTGTAAAAGTGATGACATACTACTGTAAATTTTCTAGGCATCAGGCTATTGAAAAGCAGCAAGAGCTTGTGAGTGGCTTAGCCAGAAAAATGTAGGTAGTTAAACAATTTGCAGAGTCCTAACAGAGGGAAATTCATATTCATAGAGAATATACATGGTATCTTTTTCACTCATCATACTGCTAATACATCAAGGTTGACAGAATGTCACTGTATTTTCTATGAATGCTTTCTCTGAGGCTTTCCAGATTTTCTTATTATTTTTTTCTTAATATTACTTTCTTACTGACCTCCAAAATCATTCCAGTGCTCATTTAGTTACTTCTTGTAAAGGTTAATATCCTACATCTAGAGGTACTCCTGTAGGAGATTTGCATAGCTGTCTTAAAATTGATTCTTCTTGGTGGTTATTAGAATTAAAGAGTACCTGAGAGGATAAAAATTTAATTCTCCTGTCTCACTGTTTCTCTGAATTCAATAGCTATTAATAATTAATGTTGCTAGGTATTTAAGATGCTTACTTTGATATCCCTGGTTATTGACTATTACATAAACTTCTGCAAGTTATTTTTGCCAATTTACAAGCACAAATCTGTTTTTATCTTTGTTGGTCTGAAGTCTTGTTATTCTTGCCACTTCTTTTAAGTCTGCTGTCATTTTCTAAGAGTTAAGAAGGAGTTAAGACACCTTTTTACTTTTTGTGATGAATGTGCAGATGTTTCTTACATTCCTCTTGGATTCTTCTTTAAGATATTACATTTTTAAGGTCTTACATCTGTAGGTTTTATGTTTTTAATTCAGATATTCTATTTCATTCATGTGTATATTGTCCTTCATTTTCAGATTTCCAAGATTCACTGTTTTCATGCATTACCAACACATTGGATACATAAAATTTAGTGAAATTTCAGAAGTTTTTGTAGCAGAAATAGTTCTGCCAGGGTTTTGACACAGAAAAGGACTCCTGAAAGAATCCATTTGCAGTTTGCTCATGGCAAATTCAAATAAGAGAATGGGAAACTTTCTCTGTGATTTTAGGCCATATGTCCCCTGTTTCCATAATTTATGATCTTTGAAGATAACTGTGTTTTCCTTGTCTATAAGATCTAACATCTTCTCTATGGGCTTTGACCATATTTTCCATTTTCTTTCTGAATACTGGTAGATTTCTACTTCCTTTATGCTTCCTATTGAGTGCATAATTAGAAAAAGACCTTGACTACAGTACTATAATAATACTGCTGTATTATTAATATTAAAATCATTTACTTGCTTTTCAGGGATAATGGAGATCTTATTTGATTTTTAAATTATTAAAGCTTACCTACAATCCAGATACATGACTAACAGACTTCATTATTAGTTTTCTATAAAATGTGAACTTTTAACTACCCCAAAACTCTTCTAAGGCTTGTAGTTATTGCTTCTTGTCAACAAGAGGATTTTTTTTGGTGTATATGCACAAAAGTGCATTTCAGACTAATAATGAGTGAATTTATTATGACTTTCCTAAAATCCGAGTCTGGATTAGAGGAAGGGACTTCTCTTTTTAAACTATGTTAAATAAGAGAAATTTCTTTTTAAGAAAAAATGATGTGTTGGAGGTAAGGAGGAGGCCAGGTATGATATGTGATAAATCCTTATGCTTACTATGATTCAAACCAAGGGTTCACTTTGATTATTCCACAAGACTAGTGGTTTATCTGATTGAAGGGAATGATAAACTAGCACGTTGGTGTTGCATTGTGTTACCTTAAAACCAGGAAATGCATTTGTTTTAGTGGGAAATCACTGATATGAGCGATATCACAACAACTAGAACTAGTTTGCTAGTTATTGTCTCAGTTATAAGAACATTTTTCATGTTCTTAGAACCCTTTGAAAGAAACTGTAGGCAAAAGAATGAATTATTAGTAACTAACGGTCCTTGTAAACCTTGGTATGATATTACCAAGTAAAGGGCAGTAGCCCCAGAGTACAGGGACAGGATGGAAGTACAGATTTACCAGGGCAAGGAAACAGACTGTAGCATCCCTCCCAGAACCCAGGGATTCTGAGTTTCTCTGTCCCATGATGGGATTCACAGCTGCTCAATTCACACTGCTTCTAATCTGAACTTGAATTTGTAGATAGTTAAATACAGCTGCCTGTAGTCTGTAAAATGTTTAGACGTTTTTAGATGAGCTTTGTGACATACAAAGTGTTTTGTAGAGGTGGTTAAAATATCAGGTGCATTTGAATGTATTTCACCAATATCAAAATTAAAATTTTTACATCAGCTTCAGTAACTTTCAAGTTGGTGAGTAGACTACTAGAAAGTGAAAGGATACTGGCATGACAGTCGGGAAACCCAAATCATATTCTTCATCACTGATTTTTTTTCCCATCCCCATGGCAAGTGGGGGCAAGTGCCTCAGCTTCTTCTCTCATTTCTCACTGATGCAGTTTATAATCTCTCTGGGACAGGAATTGCCGTTGACTACAACGGCAGATGTAGAGTGCCTTACAGGACAGACCTGACACTGGGAGTATCAGGTGAACTAGTCATGTCAGAAAAAGATGCAATATGAACTTGACCATGGTCACTGCTATTGAGTATACACATAATCTGCAGGCATCCAGGATAATTTTTTTACATTTATCCATGGGTAAAGGCATGCAGACAGACAGTTACTACAGCTTACTTAGCTGCAAGCTTATCCTAAGCTTACCTGAAAAAGTTGTTTGATTATTTTTACTTGAAATATAATTTTTCTGTATATGTATGTGTGTATAGACATAGTGATGGATACATGCATATTTAAATAAGTATATATATTTAAAGATATATTGTACTTCTAAAATGGTACTCCAATAAACAGCTGTTTGATGGGTTCATTTTCTTCCTTGGTGTGGAAATGTTATGTACTGAGAAAATGACAATTTATGCATGTGTATCTCATTCTGTTATAGAAGAAGGAATGACCAAATAACATTAATTATAACATATTCTGGATCTTTAGCAGAAATGTGATCCTCTTCAGTTTAGAGAAGAGACTTGTAGAGTTCAGATTTGCTAACATCTATGGTTTTATAAACCATTTCAGAAATCTAGTAATCTGCCTTTCTTTTCTCTATGCCTCATTGTATCAAAATGGTGTCATGTCCAATTGCAGTCTTACTTCACAGCAGTCCCCATCACAGTAGCCAATGTCAATGTTTAATACTGTCTATAGCTTTAATTGATGGCAATACTCGATGCAGAAGTACATTTTAGGGCACTGAAGATGGACCAAGGATTCATATTCTTCAGGGAACTGATTAATTTTAAACTTATTTCTTTCTTTGTGTCTATATTTAGTGTAAGAACAAATCATTTTCATATAATTTTCTGTTCTGGTTACAATCTTAAGGATGTCAAGGGAATGGATAAATGGATAAATGTTCTTCTATTTTCTCTTTATTATTATAATTTTTCTCACAAGATTGAGAAAAAAGGGAGACTATAATGAGAATAAAAATGCACAGTATTGAAGCATTAAAATTTGGTGATAATTCATTCCTGTGATGGAGTACAGCAAGTACAAAATGCAGTGTAAGATACATTCATTTTCCCGACAAAACCTGTAAAAGGAGTAGGAAATAGTATAAAGGTAATTTACTCTTATTGCAATCATCCTAAGGCAGCAGTCTCATGTTCTTTTAGAAATGTGTCTTGTGACAACATAGCTGTAGATACTTTATTTGAGGGTACTCATCAGTTTAGATTTATTACTAATATATGGAAACAATACTGGTGTTTGTCCATAGGTCATTAATTCTACTTTAAGGATATGAATATCAGTTTTTCTGTTGGACTATTTAAAGTGAAAAGATTTTAAAAGAAAAAGATCAATTTTTAAATATTGACTTTGATATAGGAATTTTTTATTATGTTATCTACCAAAGCGAAAAACAATAATTTTTTGACTTTTCCGTGTGTGGGTTTAGTTCTGAAGTACTGTATTATTTACATCAATGAGAATAGTAATTATTCAATTTAGAACTCTGCTCCTTTATTTAATTCCCCTGCAGCTACCAAGATTTGGAATAATAGAGGACATTTTTTCCTAGCAATGCTGGCATGAGATTTGTGGGCTTAAAATATGTCACTCAAAATTACATGTCCACACAAAATTTAGTGATAGTAAACACTTCAATAAAATACTGTTAGAGCTCAGAGCATTATCTCTTTCCCTAAATTGCTTCAGTTGTGTTTAATATAGTTTTACTGAGAAATTGTCCCAAGAACTTTGCTGTTTGGTGATCAACCAATAAATAGCATGCAATACATTTTAGCTTTATAGAGTGTTTTCCCATCATTGGAAATATCAATCACTCTGCCAGAAAGGACACTAGAAATGCTGTAATTGTCCAGGTGGATGAATAGTTGCTATATGCCTAGCAATAGTTTGCATGATGTTGATGATTAGAAGTGGGTTTTTTTGTTGTTGAGAGGCAAAGGCTGGATTAAGAATGAAGGGGTAGCTGAGCTTCCTTTGGCAGGGTACCAAGGCGCTGGAACAAAGATGTCTTTAGTGCGTATTAAACAGCCAAAGCTTACCTCAGAGTTGCAGAAAAATAGAGATTATATTATCTCACAAATGGTTGTCATGAGACTAACTTGAAGAAAATCTAAATCTAGTAATCTGTCACCCTGAAGGATCTGTGTAGTAAGGTATTTAAAGAAGTTAAGATTAGAGTAGCTTCATTTGCAATTTAAATTTACTAGAGACTATTTTTTGAAAGCATATATGAGGGTCCTAAGATGTGAAGTGTCATTCCGTGGTGGGTATTAAGACAGTGATTTATCAAACCTTCCTTTACCCATGCCTGGCTTTCCCCTGCACTTAGTTTGTAAGAGAAGGCTGAAATTTGTGTACACAATCCCCACCTCAAGCCATGCTCCGGTTGCTGCCTGTGTAGTTCTGGCACAGTGCTGCTTTGGGGTGGTGAGGCTGCTGTCACCACTCTTGACCAGTTTCTGCAGGCTGTGCTCGCTCTGAAGTGGGTCTAGACACAGCAATCACGCCAGAACACGTTTATATATTACGTCTGGGTTAAACAAATTAAACACAAGTCATATGAAGAAGTGCAGGACTGCAGATCTGTGTATATATAAGGAAGCACTTCCCTGTAGCACAAAAGTGCCTAAGTTGGGCAGAAGCAAGGCTTGATAAGTGCCTGTCTCCAGATTTTTTTGAAGGGCTGGCACTAGGCTAGACATTTCTCAGCCAGTTTCTTGTGCAGAGTCCTGTCCTTGGCCTACAGGTCTCCTTACATACTGCAGAGGAAGCCTGGTGGTTTGATTAAATGATTTGGATTCCAAGTTGTTAAGAAAACAGTGGGCTGAAGAACTCATAAATTTTGGGATATTTTTGGGTCTGACTTCCGTTGGTTCCCATGAAGGACTTAAGGGTCGTGTCATGGTTGAAGGTTGTCTTGGGCACAGTGATCATGAAATGATAATTTTCGATTCTTGTAGAAGTTAGGAGGGCAGACTTCGGCCTGTTTAGGAGACTGGTTGAGAGAGTATCTTGGGAGGCAGTCCTGAAGGGCAAAGGATTCCAGGAAGGCTGGGCATTCTTCCAGAAGAAAATGTTCAAGGCACAGGAGCAGGCTGTCTCCATATGCTGAAAGATGAGCTTATGGGGAAGAAGTCACCATCCCTGGAGGTGTTTAGAAATGTAGTGGGTTGACCCTGGCCAGACAGCAGGTACCCACTAAAGTCACTCTCTCACTCTCCCTCTGCAACTGGACAGAGGAGAGAGAGAAGAAAAAAAAACCAAACCAGCTAAGGATTCATGAGTAGAGATAAGAGCTGGGAGAGGTCAGTTACTGATTACCTTCACAGGCAAAACAGACTCAAAGTGGGGATAGTACTTTAAATTTATTACTAATAGGATAAGAGCCAAAGATTGAGAAATAAAACAATCTTAAAAACACCTTCCCCGCACCCCTCCTTCCTTCCCTGTTCTCCCTCCTCCCCCCCAGTGATGCAGGGGAATGGGCAATGGGGGTTACGGTCAGTTGTTGTTTCTGCTGCTGCTCAGGGAGAGGAGTCCTTCCCCTGCTCCCGTGGAGTACCTTCCACGAGAGACAGTCCTTGATGGACCTCTCCAGCGTGAGTCCATCACTCGGGCAACAGTTCTTCCCAAACTGCTGTCCCGTGGGTCACTCCTCCATGGGGTGCAGTCCTTCACAAATGAGCTGTACCGATGTGGGTCCCCCACAGGGGCCACAAGTCCTACCTGGGAAAAACCTGCTCCAGCGTAGACTTCCCTCTCCACGGGCTGCAGGTCTCAGGCAGGACCCTGCTCCATCTTGGGCCTCCCGCAGGGCCACAGCCTCCTTCATGCATCCACCTGCTCCAGCATGGGCTCCTCCATGGGCTGCAGGGGGGTCTCTGCACCCCGATGGTCCTCCATGGGCTGCAGGGGCACAGCTGCTCCACCATGGTCTGCACCACGGGCCGCAGGGGCCTCAGCTCCTGTGCCTGGAGCACCTCCTCCCCCTCCTTCTGCACTGACCTTGATGTCTACTTTGCTGTTCCCATGTTCTCACTCTGCTCTTCCCTGGCTGGAATTCTTTCTGTATAACAACCTTCTTTTCTTAAATGTTATCACAGAGGCCTTACTATCACTCCTGATTGTCTTGGCCTTGGCCAGCGGCAGGAAGTCCATCCTGTAGCTGGCTGGCATTGGCTCCACCAGACAGGGGAAGCTCCTAGCAGCTTCTAACAGAAGCCACCCCGATAGCCCCCCCCACTACCAAAACCCAGCCACAGAAACCCACTACAAAAAGACATGTAGATGTGGCACTCAGGGAAATGATTTAGTGATGGACTTGGTAGTGCTGTGTTAACTGTTGGACTTGATGATATTAAAGGTCTTTTCCAACTTAAACATTCTATAACATACCAGGCAGCATTTACAAGATAAGAAACTTGAATTTAGAATCACAAATAATTAAATTCCCTTCTATTCCCTGCTCTGTTAGGATGACTTGAAGGTTTATGTTAATGCAGAGCCCAGACAGGTTAATAAGATTTTTCTTTTCTGGTTAGGTCTCTCTTCCTCTCTTCTGGATATGTAGCAAACAAATGTACTTTTATTCTCTGTCTTATCACAAGCTCTTCTGCTTCCATTCTGGGGTATGGCAAACCCATACCAGGTTCTTTAACTGATGATAAGTATGCCAAGACCTAGCTGCTCTAGATGGCCGTATAATGTAGACATAGTGTTTCTTCTTGGTAGAGGTCATTCTAAAAATGAGGATTGTCTTTGTATAAAATCTTGCAAAAGTATCACAGATTGAGTTCTATCCTACTGGAATGATGAGCCTGCATGGTAGGAGCAGCATCAAGCAGAAAATGGGGTTTTTTAATGTAAGAAAAAAGATATCTGGGCGCTGGCAGCCTAATAGGGTTATTTCCTTGAGTCCCCTTTCACCCCACTATGTTGAGATCTTTGAGTGGTCCAATACTGCTCAATCACTGCAAAAACATATCTCATTCTTGCCTTGCATGCTGCCTCTGGGGCAATTCTGATTCTGACACCACAACCAAGTTTTTAAATGTAGTGACAGTCCTTGTATTCCCAATACTGTCCTTGCTTCTGTACCATAAAGTGATAATTATGCTTAGGTAGTATCCTTATATTTACCTATAAGCCTTTACAATTGCTTTAGATAATTAATTAGTAATGTTTGCTCACCATTTTTAATGTAGTCCACATATTATTATTCTTTATAGCCAATATATTCTTTCAGCTACAACCCCAAAGAGTCAGACTTGTTCAGTAACTAAAAGCAGAGCACAGGCAGTACAGTAAAGCATGGAGTAAGTGCATTAGAGATCATACCAAGGATAACTCAGGACAAACAATTGGCTCAGGAGCCAGATGAAAACATCATGAAAAACAACAAAGTGAGAAAAGGGCATGCAGCAGGGCAGAATATTTATCCCCCAATTATAGCAACGTCCTGTTTACTTTGGTGACTATAAAACCATGCTGAACTAGAATGAATTTCTTTTTCAAGAGTGAATATGTTTGTGTTAAGAATAAATGATCATTGCTTTTTAACAGTGCAGCAATTCTGATCAGATGCCAACATGAAGACAAAGGAGATTGAATTTATTTAACTACTCTTAGGTAAACAAAGAGTCATTTGGTGCAACACCCTAGACTTCAGGTTTCAAATGGCAGTGTCTTCTTCAGAGTTAGCAACAAAAAACTTCTTTCAGTTAGCTCCTGGCATAAAGGAAGGAACTAATGGTTGTGAGAAAACGTTAGTCATTAGAGCTTGGAATTTGTGGCCTTAATTTCTTGGTAGAGATTAGATACTATTAAAGCAATATTTTTAATCTTAAAGCTTCTCTAAAAGCCTACTAACAAGAAAGTGCTATAATGAAAATCCATATAATGCTGATTATATTGTCAATACTAATGAAAATGTTTCTGTTGGTCTTTGTGAAAGTAGGTTAGCTTTCATAGTGTCTCTGCAGAGAAGTTGCCAGCTAAGTGCATTTTTTTTCTGGAGACTTGTCAAAACCTAACATGGCAGTATGTTCCTTCTGCTTGAGATGAAACAGCTACACTGCCAGTAAGAATATGTCAACACGGTAAATTTTTGCTTCTCTGAAAGTGGGCAGCTTGATGATTGCAGCCAGATTGTGACATCAAGGAACATTGCTGTCGTCTTCACTACCTCAGATCAGAGCGGAAGCACAAAGGTATGTCAGTCTGAATAATCTTTCCCCTTCTTGAAAGACAAATTGCATGTCAGAGGTATCACCACACACTAAATAGCTGTGTAGTGGTAGGATGCTTTTACCTGTGTTCTGATTTGGTTCTGGTAAAACAAATGCACAAAACTATTTGGATTTACACTTCCTTTATATTACCTTGTTAGAAGGTTTTCAAATTGGTCTCTTGCATCAGCAACTACAGAGACAAAGCTAATCATAGAATTGTAGAATGTTAAGGGGTTGGAATGTACCTTAAAGATTATCTAGTCCCAACACCCCCCTGCCATGGGCAGGGACACCTCCCGCTAGACCAGGTGGCTCAAGGCTTTATCCAGCTTGGGTTTCTGTCATGGCTATCTCTCTGCAAGAGCAACAATGCTTCTTTTCCATGTCCATTAGCTGATCTGTCCTGGGAGGGATGGTCTCAGCATGTTTTCATTGCTGCTATTCTTATTTTTAAGCTACCTTAAATAAGATTTTTTTCTAAGAAGAAAGGCTTCTTGTAGGATATTAGAAATGACATTTTTCATGTTATTTTTCAAAGAATACTGTAATAATGATATAATAATATTTTGTACTTCTGTAGAAGTCCGCATTTGCTATTCTCGAAGTGCCATAAAACCATTTTGTAATGTATGTCTTTAGACAAGTGGATAAGCACAAATCTAGGTCTGATTCTCCTTCCTTTTGTGTTGGCTTTGCCCTTGCAAGTATGTTAATTTCAGTAAAGAAAATAAGCCTTTCTTTTTCTGCCTGGTGAAGAGACTGACTTCCCCGGATCCCTGTCCATGTTCATGTCATACCAAGTAGGGCTGGGGGTTGCAGCATGGGTAGTACAGGCTGGTGACAGAAAGAACAAGGGCCCAAGTCCCTGTGTGACGGAAGAGGACGTGTAAAACTTTCCCTGGGTTTCCAAAGCAGTGGTGGTCCTCATGTCAGTGCCTTGCTGAAGATGGATGTAGACATATTGCAGAAAGCAAAGCTGTGCAGGTGTCACGCTGTCAGGGGTGGACACACCTGTAGGCATCCACGTGTTCAGTGTCCGGCCAAAGAAAGTCACAACCTGCAGATGTTTTAGGAAAAGCCAGTACATCTGCACTTGTCACTGAAATCTTAAACACACACTTAGGCTGCAGATTATAAGAGTGACAGTCTGCTCTCAGAAATATGTTTTGGTGGCACAAGTTGAGGCTTTTCATGGCCAGGAGCCACCTCACTCTTCAAAAGGGGTCATTGTACCCACTGAAGGGATCCCAGCTCCTCAATATCAGTTTTCTCAATGGAACAGCTTGACTTCCTCTCACTGTGCTTGTAATATCTTAAGACTGAATATAAGAAATAGGTTTCATTTCAACAATTACAACATTACAGATATCTTCTTTTAGGCAATAACAGGTTTTTTTTTTTTAGAATAATTTACAGCTGCTGAAGGTGTGGGCCTTAGCTGTGCAATTCTGACGTGGATACCACTACTGTGTGCTCTGTTACAAGCTGAAAAAGTTTTTAAGTTTGTCTCCTCATACTGCCTTGAAGAACTGTCCATTTCAAATCAGCTTGAGATAATTCTTGAACTTGCTAAATTTTCTGTGTTTCCTTTGTTGTTCTTCATTGTCTGAAGTTTGTATACATATGGTTTTGAATATTCATGTTTACCTTGTGTATTGATATTTGTTTGAGAACTTCTCCATTGTACTTCTCATGTTTCATCTTGTCAAGTAAATCGAATAGCAAATACCTTATTCTTACTTCTTGCTTCTTTTAAACTTTGCTTATTAAGCTCAGTCAGTCCTGAATACTAGCAAGCTGTTGTTTCTCTGCCTAAAATCATCAACTATACAAGTTATGTCAGTTTTTCTGAATTTCCTAGTGGTGGTTCATTAGCTGGCAATAAGGCCTGAAAAAACCCCACAGCCTTCCTAGTCTATATTTATTTCTTATATTTATCTCTTTCCCAGGATCATAACTGTTGACATATCAACATTCAATTGTATATATTTATGTATCATCAGGAAGAAATGCCCAGTATTCAAAACACACTGGCATTTTGTATCAAGGCCATAAGTGTCTTAGTGCAGGCTCCTTAGTGTAGGATCTTCATTTGAAACTACACTCTTCTCAGTGCTCTTTTATCCAATAACTGATTTGGAAGTCGGTAACCTCCTTTTTTGTAGCTTCTTCCTCAGCATTTTCTCTCTAAGACAGATCTTTTATCTTTGGTAAGTCCAAATCTCTATAGCCCTGAAGAGGTTATCGTTCAGCTGGCAAGATTTCTTTTGTTGACTGGAAAGCATTTGCTGATTTTCACCCTTGTTTTTACCTCCTCACTGTGAGAGAATTGATTTCAAAGGCTTAATTGCCTCCTTATCACCTGTTACACTTTAAAATTTTGTTTTGCTAAATGGGGAATTCAAAGGAGTATTTTTAACGTTATCATATTTACTGAGGTCATAATAGGAAAAGAATCATGCAGCTAAGTATGAAAACAGTGTCTGCAATTGCCTCACAAGTAAATTCCTATACTTTGTAGTGTATTTCGAATATTTTAAGTTTCTGTGGAACTTAATCTACTGTTGAGCAAGTTGATTACTAGAAGAACAGGGGTTTTGGCAAGAAGTAAGGTTAACATTGGCAAGTTGATTGATAATTACTACAGTGTGAAAACCAACACAAATACATACATTATGCAGGGAGCTCAGTCTTGAACTGCATGTACTGTTATGTGTTCCTCTTGGAATTGATTCTAGAAGTCAGAGTTATGATATTTAATGTGAAAAATAAAATTAGAATTGGTAATATTCAATAGGGAAATATCTAAAAGTGTTGCAATTAATTTCAAAATAAGGCTACCAGTATACATAGGAGGTCTTCATCAGCTACATTTGTTACTAAAATGCTTCTTATTTCTTTTGTTTCTCTTTAATGATTCTGATATGATATTTTTTTGGAAGAGTTTCATTTTGTTTGTTTGGTTTTTTTGTTGTTTTTTTTTGTTTGTTTGGTTTTTTGTCTTCAATGATTTAATTGTAATTCTGTCCAGACATTTCAGTGAAACCAACCATTTACAATTTAGTAAGGGGTTTTAATTAAGAAATATTAAATGCATTTACAAAGTAAAAGTGGAAGCACTTTCATCTTGAAATAAAAGGGATAATTTCTTGGTAAAATACCAAGGAAAATGCAATGAAAACAAAATTAAACTGTTTAAGTATAGAACAGTGTCTACTGTTATATTAGTATCTGCAAAAAACAGAATGTAACACTGATACTCAGGAGAAGTTCTAATCTTGAAGTGCCCTTCTGCAGAGAATGCTATCTGGACAAGGAAATTCACTGGTTGATATTGATTCTTTCTCCAGATCTATTGTAGCTGTATCTTACTTGACAACACTTCAGTTTTGTCCAGCTGGGCATAACTTCCAACATGAGGACTGTGCCAATTTCTGGTTTCCTCCATCTGCCTCTGACCTGTGCCTTCCTCCTCCTTTTCACCCCACCAGTGCCAAAATCATACATTAGCTTGACTCTGTCATCAGTTACTCACAGGTGAGGAAATGAGCATCAATTAGATGCTCTTTTATCTCTCTTTTAGACGTATTTCTTGAGATAAGAGAAAGCACCGTTTTACAAATGTCCTTTTCTGTCCACTGATCATTGTAATTAACTTGTACTGTGATGTCCAAATTTTTAAATGTCTAAACTTATAACAAATTAATCTTACCCATCATCTTTTAAATCAGAAGTTTTAGTCTTGGAAGAAATTTACTGCTGTACAGATGGAGAGTAACATGCTCCTAGTAAACAGACTTTTGAGCATCCGAACTCAGGATCTGACAGATACTCTGTGGTTAATGCACATTATCAGGAGTTACACAGCTATAGCATCACCAGACACCCTTTAAAACAGCCCATTGCTCATAGAAAATGCTTAAATGCTTTTTTATCAGCTTTACCTGGAGTTTTTAGATATTCAGTCTTTCACCATGAAAAGAAGCGTAAGAATTTTTTTTCTCCAGAAAAGCTCAATATGCTAGTTTGAGACAGAGACAGTTTCCTGAGGTATGGAGGAAAAAAATGATGAATGTGCTTTTTTTTAGTGTGGTATTCGTCCGCAGATTGGCTTGCTCAGACATTCTTGTCTGAATATCTTAACGTGTGGAGATTTTAAAGGCAGTATAGGTCAGCATATGGATTTTGAAGCATTTGGAAAATTTGACAATAAACAGTAAGGTCATCTTGACATTTAATGTGATGGTGCTATGAACCAGTGAAAGCTTTTGTATTCATTCATGAAATGTATACATAGGTGTTATGTTTTGAAAATTCAGTGGGTACTTCTGCACTTGTACATGAGGATTTTTATCTATATTTCCACCTTTATTTAGATTACTCAGGAGGTAATAATCTCTTCAGAAATCCTGTGTTCTCTTCAGAAAATGATGGCTCTGCTTTGATCTTCTTTAAAATAGGGTAATTGTAGAAAAGAGCATCAGTTAGCAAAATTGCTATATAAAAAAAAGAAAAGATTAAGTGGGAGTGGCTGTTTTATAATTATTCAGTTTTCCAAATAAATGGAATAACTGAAGTATTTCCATTAAGATTGGAGCATCAAAGATCATTAAAACTACCAAACCCTGGTTTATATGGTATGGGGTGATTTTGTTGATCATGAATTCCCATCTCATTGAGTTGGCAGAATTGAACAGCCAAATATTGAATGACATGGAGAATAATATAGCTATTTATAGAACAACATCACACCTTCAGATACTCCTGTACCACATGTACACCTTGAGGTCTTACGTGTTTTGAGGTGGATAGATTGAGGCACAAGACAATGGGACCGAGACTAAAAAAAAAATAAAATTTGTGTGGTTATATGTATTCTTGTGTTTTTCCATGATTTTTCCCTGTCTTCAGAACCTAGCTGTCTACATGCAGTGACATTATGCATTGTATGCATTTACTATCTCTTCTCCAAGTACGCAGCTATGACATAACATGATATATCATAGAATCACAGAATGTTTTGAGTTGGAAGCGACCTTAAAGATCATCTAGTTCCAATCCCCTTGCCATGGGCAGGGACACCTTCCACTAGACCAGGTTGCTCAAAGCCCCATCCAACCTGGCCTTGGACACTTTCAGGGCTGTGGCATCCACAGCTTCCTTGGGCAACCTGTCCCAGTGCCTCACCACCCTCACAGTAAAGAATTTCTTCCTAACATATAATCTAAACAGTTTGAAGCCATTGCCCTTGTCCTGTCACTATATGCCCTTGTAAAAAATTTCCATCTTTCTTGTAGGTTCCCTTCTGATACTGGAAGGCCACAATTAGCTTACCCCGTGCTGAGGGTGCACTTCTTCTATGTCATTAACGAAGATATTAAATAACACTGGTTCCAATACAGACCCCTGAGGGACACTGCTCATGTCCATCAGGACTGTGAGCTATTGACCACTACCCTCTGGATGTGACTATCCAACCAATTTCTTATCCATCTAACAGTCCATGCATCAAATGTATCTCTCTCCAATTTAGAGAGAGGGATGTTGTGGAGGATACTGTGAAAGGCTTTACAGAAGTCCAGATAAATAACATCTGTAGCCCTTCCCTTGTTCACTGATGTAGTCACTCCATCACAGAAGGCCACTAGGGTTGGTCAGGCAGGATTTGCCCTTGGTGAAGCCATGCTCAAATCACCCCCCTGTTCCCAGGCACAGAGGTGAGACTGACAGGTCAGTAGTTCACGGGGTCCTTCTTTCTTCCCTTTTTAGGGATCAGTACAATGTTTCCCTTTTTCCAATCACTTGGGACTTCAACTGACTGCCATGACTTTTCAAACATCATGGAGAGTGGCTTGGCAACTACATCAGCCACCTTCCTCAGGACTCTGGGATGCATCTCATTGGGTCTCATAGACTCATGTACATTCAGGTTCTTCAGGTGGTCATGAACGTGATCTTTACTTAGAGTGGGGAGCACTTTGCTCCCCCAGTTCCCATCCTGCTGTCTGTCCATTCGAGAGAGGTTGTGGGAAGAGAGGAACCTACTTAAGACTGAGGCAAACGGTTGTAGAGTACTTCAGCCTTCTCCCCATTCATTGTTACCAGTTTACCAGCATTGTTTATCAGGGGGGTTACACCTTCTTTGACCTTCCTTTTCTGGTTAACATACCTGTCGAAGCCCTTCCTGTTATTCTTTGTGTGTCTTTCCAGGTTCAGTTCCAGCTTCACTTTCGCCTTCCTCACCCCATCCTTACGCAACCAACTGTCATCTCTATTCTCTTTGCAGAATACCTGTCCTTGTTTCCACTGCCTGTGCATTTGGTTCTTTGCCTTTAGTTTGACCAGCAGGTCCCTAATCAGCCATGCTGGTTTCTTGCCTTCCTTGCCCAATTTCTTGCTCTTGGGGAGTGCTAGCTCTTGCACCCTACAGAAGACTTCCTTAAAGATCTCACAACTCTGATCTACTCCCTTGCCCCTGAGGGCAGTCTCCCAGGGGATCCTATTGACTATCTCCTCAAAGAGCTGGAAATTTGCTTTCTTAAAGTTCAGGGGCCTAAATTTAGTCCTTATCTGACCCATGTCCCTCAGGACTGCAAACTCCACCAATTCATGATCACTGCAGCCCAGGCTGCCTCCAGTCTTGATATCCCACATTAGCTTGCTTATGCTGGCGACCATCAGATCCAGTATCTGGTAGTGCTATTACCCGGCTAAAGAAGTTATCCTCTATGCATTCCGGGAGTCTCCTGGATTGCCTACTGCTCACTGTGCTACTTTCCCAGCAGGTGTCAGGGTGGTTGAAGACCCTCAGCAGGACAAGAGCCTGAGAGTGCAATGCCTCCTGTAGCTGGAGCAAGAAGGCTTTGTCAATAGGCTCCCCTTGATCAGGTGGCCTGTAATAGTCACCGACCACAAGATTCCCTTTGTTGCCTCAGTCTCTGATTCTTACCCACGGGCTTTTGACCTGCTCATGGCTGTTCTTCAGAGACAACTCTCCACACTCAATCCACCTATTGATGTAGAGGGCAACCCCTTTGCCTCTCCTTCCTGCCCTCTCTGTTCTGAACAGTTCATAGCCATTGATAGTTGCACTCCAGTCATGGGATCCTTCCCACCAAATTTCAATAATGGTCATAACTTTCTAGAAGCACGGGCTTTCTAACTCCTCCTGTTTGTTGCCCATGCTGCACGCATTGGGGTAACGGCGCCTCAGCTGGACTGTCAGATGTGTCGCCTTCCTAGAACACCCCTTAATTCCTTTGAGATACTTCCTTGGTGTTTCCCTGTTAGCTTCTGTTACCTCAGGAGTCCCTAAGGTATATATCAAAGGATGATAGAATTATTATCATAAGACCAGATATCTGGACTTGCACAAATTCCCAAATTTATCATGTTATAATTTTCAGACCATCCATAAGTAAAGTTACATGGATAGACTATGTACTTCTAAGAGTGGGTGAGTTGACCTGCATGCAATGTAAGGGCATTGCTGATATGAGTTGTGTATTTGTTGTGCAAAGCTGGCTTCTGAAAGAAATGTTCAAATCCAGACTGATAACATAAACCAGGCTTCTAGACTTGTATTTATAATTAAATCTGGGAGCCTCTTCATAGTCAGATGACAAAATACTGCAATACGGAGAGCTGAAAAAAAAATAATTCTTATATAAATGGAAATTGCAAAAGGGTTAAGATCGTCTAGATACTCTTTATATTTGTCCAAAGAAAAGACAGAAAAACATGTTTGCTTAGAGTTGTGCTCAGATTTTGCACTTACCTTACTGAAATCTGTAATGCTTTTGGTTGAGAATTTTTTGTCATCGGCTTTAAGAAGTATTACAGAAACATACCTTGCCCATTACATAACAATAAGCTGTGTGGTTAGAAAATCTACAAACAAAACTGACAAAGGCCCAATTCTCTTTTAGCTTTCTGAATTTCAGTTCAGAAATTCAATTTCTGCTTACAGAGAAACTCCTTTGACTTAATAGATTTGTTCCCATACAATTGAGGGCTAGACTGGGGCAGAAGGGTATACTGGGAAATTCATTCTCCTGCCTTCAAAAATAAGGAGTTGATTCTGACATAATGTGATTTTCGCATAATAGATGATTGTCATGTATGTTGCAAAACCCACTATTGTGCCCTCCTCTGTATAAGGCTAGAATTAAGCCCAGTGTTTCTATTTTAAGCACTGAAACACAGAATCTAATTAGTGATGTACTTATGTATTATTCCTACACCAGAGTAACAACTCTTACAGAAAGCTTGCACTTGTGTAACATATGTTCATTTAGCCTTTCATAGATGTATTATCTAACTATTGTTTTTATGGTTCAGGCCGTGGATTATTAATTGAAACAGTAAAATAAGCAATCATCTTTGGTTGCCATAGCAAGCTACCCAAAATATAGTTGCTGAGGAAACCATACTGAGAATATGCACAACATATAATCTAATAATGTTAATATACAGCTTTAAGACTACAAGAACATAAAATATACTTGTTCTCTTGTTGGGAGATTATATATTGAATCTGATACATGTTTATTGATTTCTTTTTGAAAATATTACTGTTGCATATAAAGATACAGCTTACTTAACTGTCAGATATGTTACACGTCTGATAACCTTTAGATTATGTCATGATTTTTTTAAAAAATCCTGCTTCATTAAGGGAAGAAACAGACTTTGGAAAAGGATCATAAATGGATGAAAAGTGAGGAAACATCATCATGATGAATGCTGCTTTTGTAATACAAATAAAGAGCTACAATGACAAGAAGAATCATCAAAAATATAACTTTTCCTTGCAGCGTTGTGGTACTTTATTTCTAACAATTAGAAAAGGCTAGAATGACCTGTCACATCCAATATGGATCCTGTAATATACCTCATCTCTTTTCTGACAGAGGCATGTATATAACCATTTGTAATATGCTTCCAGTACAGAGGACTTCAGAACATCCCCATGCAACCTGTTTAAGGGCTTTGCTCCTCCATTGTTAGTAAGATTTTCCCAGTGTCTACCATGAATATTTATTGCTGCAGCATAAGCCATTTACTTTGTCCTGTGCTGTGCATCATGGACAGAGAACAGAGTATTTAATTTCTGCAGCATCTCTCAGTGTACATGAAGACTGTTATGATATTTCCGAGTTATATCTTCTTTGATTAAATAGCCCCAGTTTTCCATTTTCTTGATCCTTCATGTTTTATGCTTAGATTGCTACAACTTTCTTGAAATTCTATACCCTGGATCCCATATTCCAGCTGAAACTTAATCCGTGCTAGACAGAGCAAGGAGACTATTTCACTTGTCTTCACATATTCCTAATTATAAATTGTAGCATGGCTGGGTGTTTTACTTAGTGACTAGGACATTATTCAATCATGTTCTGTTTGTGACCCATTGTAATACCTAAAATCGATTTTTTAAGAACTGCTACCAAAATCAAATGCTGTACATCCTGCATTTGTGCAGTCAATTGTTGCTAAGAATAGGAACCTGCATTTATTTATGGTGAATTTTTTCCTATTCTTCAGTAGATCATTTCTTGCTTGTTAAGAATATTTGAACTCTAATGATGTTAGCCAAGATATTTGCAGCTCCTTTTAGTTTTGTCTTTCACGAATATAATCATTGTAATAATGGAATAAAAAGAGCATAGGAAGCCTTTTTATTTAATCTTCTGACATTTGATGAAAATGTTGGTTAATACTAGAGCCAGAACAGACCACAATGGAACTTTTATACAACCTTCTGTTTTTGACACATAACTACTGTCAGTTGCTATCTAGCTTCCAGTTGTTCCACCAGTTTTGTATCAAGCAGTAGGAGATGGAGCAAGACCATGTTTCCCTAACGTCTGTAAAACAAGTCTATCCTGCTAGACTGCTTTCCCTAGACATCCAGTAGGCTGAGATTTCCCATTACCTAAAGATCACATACTAACTTCTACCTCCTGCAGATAAAACACTCCCTTAGTGTAATCGTCTTTGTCTCTAATCAACTGCTCCCCATGACTGTACCTATGCTCTTTTATCTTCTTAACCTTGAATAAACCTTCCTTCAATTGACTTGACTTTATTAATATTCCGTCTCTCCAAGCTGCTAACTTGGTGCTGAGTATGCAAGGTAAAATCTCTTTATTTGTCTGCTCTTAGTGAAAAAGCTATACCCTTTAATATTGACAAGTTATTCGTGAGAATTTTCACAAAATATGTGCTATGACTATAATCCCGCCCTAAACCATGTACTAAGATTTCCAGCTCTTATTTAGCTTCACAATTCTGGTGAAGGTATGCAGACATTTAGAATATTTAGCAAACCTCTTTCTGCTATACCCTATAGGAATAGCTCTTTCATCTGTGTTTAGACCTTTCCTGAGGCTCTTGTATTATGTCACAACCCCTTCACAACAGATTAGCATGTGAAAAGAGGAAAACTCTGCTTTTGCCTGGCATCACTGGGAAAATGACCATGGAAGGAGTCGTGTCCCTCCTGACAAAGTTCCTGCCTAACCCCAACCTATCAGCTTTTCCCCAGGACCTTGCAAATATTCCCAATATGGGTCATGCCAGGGCTGGGCAGAAGGGTGTAGGTGGGTGTGTGAGGCTAGGCTGGGAATGTGATCAAAGCAGCCCAGTGTCCCAAGGAGCTGTAGCCACAAGGCAAGTCTGAGGCCCCACTGGGAAGCCTGGGAGACAAGTCAGGATCAGGAGAGGATCATCAGAGCACAACAGTAGGGCTGAAAGGCATCTCAGTAAGAACCAAAGGAGCAGGCCGGGGCTCAGTGCAGATCCCATCTCAGAGGAGGCCTCAGAGGATACTTTTCACAACTTGGGTGTTTTCTGTGAAGCTGGATCCCAGGTCATGTGGCTGCATCAGATCCTGGCAGAACTAGAGCATGGGCAGTTAAACCCTGGAGGAGGACTACTGTCATAGTCTGTTTTGATTTCTCATATTTACAGTATAAGGTGTTTGGTAAATTAAACTTAATTTATGAGCTCATTAGGACAGAAAACAAACACAATGTACAGGAGGTCAATCCTCTTTGTACAGACTAGTCTAAAGTGAATTCACTAATTAATCACTTAACTCTTGAATCTTCTAAATTACAGGTTCTCTAATTCATTACTTGCAAATCATAACTTGTAACCTGTGTACCTATAAGCAAATAGTAATCTAGCCAATGATGAGAGTGCTCATCCTTCCTCCTTTGTCACAGTGTGGGCATCCCCTGTATCACACCAGGAAGCATAAAAGCCCCAGCTGTCCAGGTGCTGTTAGATCTGCTAAAAAACCTTGTGTAAGCTGAAGTATTTTACACCTTCAAGCTTGAAAGTTTGATCTGTCCTATTTCTGTGAGTTAGCAGGTTCCAAAGAAAAGTGCTAGTAAATCAAAGTGCAAGGATTGCGGCTGCAGGAGACAGCAAGCTACAGGTTACAGTGGCCGTGTAATGATTTTAGCCCTTTCTGGCAACCTGCCTATGTGTTGCCATCTAATGGCACTACTCCCAGTGCTGTTGCAGGGCACATACAACAGGCCTTGGTATGAGCCAAAATCTGACCGGGAAGTGAATGTAAGACTATGGAGAAACTATGAAGAAAGGCAATTAGTGGTTGGTCAAGTCACTGATAGCCAGTTGGTGCTCCTAATCTTTGGCAGGTTATTTAGGGCAGTATCCTTGCTGCTCTTCTGGATGACAAATAAGGTCCACAAAATCCTTAGATATCTTTTGGTTACTCCTGAAAGGTGACACAGTTCTTGGTCTGCAGGTGGTGCCAGAGTGGTCTTTAGGGTTATGCTGTGGCAGGCATATGCTTAAAAAAAGTTATTTTACACAGAAAACTGGTCATTCACAGACTCATCAATAACTTTAGCTGGAAACATCAATAAGAATTTTTAGGAGGTGGAGCTTGGTAGTTCATACAGATTTATTGCCTTAATGCTCTCTAAGCGCAGCTAAATGGTAATCTGAAATGGTTCTGAATTGTGTCAGTGAGTGATAGATTAAAGGTTCCCCAGGTACTGTGTACAAAGCAACCCTGCTGACCCAAATGGTTCCTTGAAAGCTGTTCTGGTTTACTGTGCCAGTGATCCACAGATGATAAGTCTCCAGGGGACTTTTGAACCAGGCTTTTCAATTCATGAATGTGTAAGGATGTTCTGACTTGCCAAATCTAGGCAAACTTTGGCATCCCACAAAGCGTATTTCAAGGGCTTGAAGCAATGTTTCTATCGGCGGAGGGGCTCAGAGACAGATTGTGCACAGACCAATGTGGTCAACAAAATGTCCGATTTATTAGAAGCAGGACATTACGGTAGATGAGAGGAGAGGGGGAGAATCCTTCAGGCCTGGCTTCAGTCCATACCTGGAAGGAGTATGCCCTTCCACCCTGCCCCCCACCACGTGGCCTGAGACCCCACAATGGAGCACTCACCAGACCACCAGGGGAGAGATGGATGAAAAAGGAAGTTTATTGTGGGATGGGGGCTTATATAGCTCTTGGGAGGGTCAAAGGGGACCAATCACAGGTGAGGGGGTCTTACAATCAGGTAAGGAGTTTACAGCCAATAAGGAAGGGGTTAACAAAGGACCAATGAGAGCACCTTGGGACATCTTCCCAGGACACTCCTGCCTGAGAGATAAGGGTATCGGGGAAAAGCAGTGACTCTGCAAAGAGTCATCTTAACACGAGTTTAAACAACATTAAAAACTTCTGATTCACCAGTCCATCTTTGGCAGGACTTTTTCCATACATCCATTGCTACAAGGACACACTTTATATACTGCTTATACACCCAGACGCATGATTCTTCTTCGCACAGCATTGGATACATAAGAGAAACATACTTTGTTGTCCGGTGTTAATTGGAGAATAGCAGGTATCCATAAGAGATGAGAAAACTTGTTTACCTGCCAAAAACTCCTCCTTGACCTTGGCAGGGAGCCTTCTTTGTTCTAACTTCAGAGCTTGCAGCCATATTAGCTACGCAGCCTTTTTGCTGTTTGTACTTAAGCTTATGCCAAGGCAAGGCTCTCAAAATGCAGGACAAATTGCTCACTCAATTTTGCCCTGCCTACATGTTTCTGTGTTGGGTTTGCATGGCCAGGTTTTGGTAGTGGGGGCACTACTGGGATGTCTTCAGTGAGAAGTTGCCAGAAGCTTCCCCCATGTCCGGCAGAGCCAATACCAGCCAGCTCCAGGATGGACCTGCCAACAGCCAAGACTGGGCCAGTCAGAAATGGTGGCCTCTTTGTTAACATAAATAAAAAGGAAAAAAAAGTTATTGTGCAGATGTAACTGCATCCAGAGAAGAGCGAAGTGAGGGTATGTGAGTCGAACAACTGTGCAAACACCAAGGTCAGTAGAGAAGGAGTGGCGGGAGGTGCTCCAGGCACCAGAGCTGCGGTTCCCCTGCAGCCCGTGGTACAGACCATGGTGAAGCAGCTGTGCCCTGGCAGCCCACAGAAGACCACAGAAGTACAGAGATCCATGTGCAGCCTGTGGAGGAGCCCATGCTGGAGCAGGTGGATGCCCAAGAGAAGGGTGTGACTCCATGGAAACTGGAAAATCCATGTTGGAGCAGTCTCCTGGCAGGGACCTGCAGATCTGTGGAGAAAGGAACCCATGATGGAGCAGGTTTCCCGATAGGACTTGAGACCCTGTGGGGGACCCATGTTGGAGCAGCCTTTGCTTAAAGGACTGCACCCCATGGAAGAGTGACCCACATTACAGCAGTGCTTCTCGTGGAGAACTGTTGCCTGCGGGATGAACTCACACTGGAGGAGTTCGTGGAGAACTGTCTCTTGTGGGAGGGACCCCATGTTGGAGCAGGGGAAGGACTCCTCTTCCTGAACAGTGTCAGAAACACCATGTGATGAACTGAATGTAACCCCCATTCCTTGTCTTCAAATGCTGCTAAGGGGGAGGAGAGCTCAGGAAGGAAGGAGGGGTGGGAGGAAGGTATTTTTGAGATTTATTTAACTTCTCATTATCCTGCTCTGATTTTTTCAGTAATAAATTCAATTAATATCCTCAATTAGAGTCTGGTTTGTCTGTGACGGTATTTGGTGAGAGATGTCTCCCTGTCTTTATCTCAGCCTATGGATCCTCTGGTGTATTTTCTCTCCTCTGTCCAGTTGCAGAGGGGAGTGGTAGGGCAACTTTGGTGGGTGCCTTGGTTCCAACCAGGGTCAATCCACTACAGTCTCACGGACTATTATTGAATTTTTCATAGATTAAAGGAGGGATAGTCGGGAAATGTAGTGATTCAGAACTGGGGAAAGGCATGGCTGGGAGGGAAATCATGCAATGCTTAGGCAAAATCCTAACTGTAAAAGCAATTTTCAAGCGCAGATGTAAAGAAAATTATTGTGCTTTCAAGCCTTGCAATAGCTACACAATATTGTTTTAAAGTTTCTGGCTTGCTGCAGACTCACAGTAGAATACATTTACATTCTTCTGCTAGAGTGAGAAAATGTCATACAGTAATTTCACAAGCAAACTTTAAAATATTAAGTTTTAAGTACTGAGTGATAGGTAGCATACTGATAGTTTTGTTTCATGTAATTAAAAATGGCAGAAGGAAAATTTCAAAATTAATTGACACGATTTCATGCAATGATGTGATATGGAAGTAGGAAACAGCTTGGAAAACTAAATAAATCTGTCAGCAATGGACAGATTGATTGATACTGGAAGAGGTTTATCTCAGATAAAATATTTCTGTTTATTTCATCCAGTTAGCATGACCTCACAAAACCTGCTATGATCACATAATCATGTTGTTTCATTTTTGCACACTCCCAAATTGAATTCTTACATTAAAAAAAGTTATTAAATAAACAATAATAAAATAATTCAGTATGTTCTCCTTACTTTTTAAAGATAAGTCTTTTGTGAGCGAACCATGGAATTATGAAGACTTTTTCATTTAGAAAAAGACAATTCAAAATGCAAACTCCAGTGGTTCACTGCTTTTGCCAAATGTTTTTGCCAAATTATGTAGTGAGGGCCAATGGTATCCTGGGGTGCATCAGAAAGAGTATGGCCAGCAGGTTAAGGGAGGCGATCCCTCCCCTCTACTTGGCCCTAGTGAGGCCACATCTGGAGTGCTGTGTCCAGTTTTGGGCTTCTCAGTACAAGACAAGAAGTTACTGGAGAGGGTCCAGTGGAGGAACACAAAGATGATTAAGGGACTGGAGCATCTCTCCTGTGAAGAGTGACTGTGGGAGCTGTGCCTGTTTAGTCTGGAGAAGACTGAGAGGGGGTCTCATTAATGCAGATAAATATCTCAAAGGCAGGTGTCAAGAGGAAGGTGCCAGACTCTTCAGTGGTGCCCAGTGACAGAATGAGGAGCAACGGCCATAAACTAAAACACATGAAGTTCCACCTCAACATGTACATTGAGGGAGGCAGAACACTGGAACAGGCTGCCCAGGGAGGTCATGGAGTCCCCCTCTCTGGAGACATTCATAACTCACCTGTATATGTTCCTGTGTAATCTGTTCTAGGTGACCCTGCCTTGGCAGGGGGGTTGGACTAGATGATCTCCAGAGGTCCCTTCCAACCTGAACTGTTCTGTGATTCTCTGATTTTCAGAACTAAAAATTGCAATTTAGAGATCTAGCTACATTTTATCAACTTGCAAATGAACAGCTAGTTAATAGTGTTTATTAATCATTATTATTCATGAATTCTTGTTGTTTATGTCTGGATCCTTGTTTATTCAACTGAACCAAGATTACCTCAGAATTACCTCATACTAACCTTAGTTTGTATGGAGTATCTTTACAAATAAATTACTTATTTGAAGCATATTTGTTTGTGGTGAATCATTATGAATCCCAATGTGTTGTTTAGGATTTACTCACACGTCATTAGGGTACCCCTCAAATGCTTTAATAAGAAATGTAATAACTATTGTGCCTTTACATGACAAATGACAATTCAGCAGTGAACCCTTTCCTAGTGATACATACCAACTATCAGGAAATTGGATTGCTATCTTCTGTCAAGCCAATATGTGAATGACAAGTGTCATTCTTCCTTAGTATCCAAAGGGGCACAGCCATAATAGATACATGACACTCATGTCTAGTCACATGAAGCATTTAGCTAACAGGTGGTCTGCAATAACTAAAATAGATATGTAGGAAAAGTTTCATTGAAATGCATGCTGCATAAATTTTTCTAATCTTTTCCCATTACATGAGCATACTGTTCTATTAAATTCTGTATTAAATGAACATTGTGTTTATAAGAATTGCAGCAAGAGGAAATTATCCTCACTTATCACATTACAGAAATGCAAAGCTTCAGACAATAATGTCGAATTATTTTGCATTATAAGTTTCTTCATGTGAGATGCACTTACTGTTTGGAATTCATAGTTTTAAAGTTGTGCCTCCATTATGTTACAAGTTGCAGGTGGCCTAATTAAAGCCAAGATTTATTAAGAGTCAATTGGGAAGATCAAATCATAATGAAGGAAATATTATGAATAAGATATAGTGATTTATGTGCAGAAGCTAATATAGGTAGGCAAATGTTGAATTAGTTCTCTCAAATTTATAAAGAGCACAAGAGCACATTCTCCATTCTCCCATTTGAACCTTCAAAGAACCCAGCCTGACACACAGAATTCATTCCTATTGTAGCCTCTTTACCTCTATTTCACCTGTAGTCTAGACCTGTTGTACTCCAATCTTAGGTGTATCTAATGATCTCATTCTAACTAAAGGAATCTCTAGTCTTTAAATGGTTCATGCTGACACACACCCAAAACACTCAAATGCTACTGGAGGCTCTATATCTGTCCCAGGAAGAATGTGAAGACACCAGATAGTCTGGCAAAAGCACAGTGCTTATGAAGAGTGACTTTAGGCAAAGTGCAAAGGCTGGCATATGCTACTTGCACCTGTCAGTTTTGGTGGTGACTGACATAGGCTGAGGAAGAAATACATTCGGAAATGGAAACTGAAATAGATGCTTCAATGATGACAACCCAAATTGTGCAAAGTTGTTTGTTTGTTGGCGTGCCACACAGCCTGCACATGTGTTGGAAATGTATCTGTCTCGTGGCATTCAAAAAAATAGGAAACAAAAGGGAGACATCCTCATTATGTGGCATGTTGCCTCCTTTATCAGTGTTTCAGTGTGATGCCAGTTATGTTAGAGCCTGTAGCAGTGATAAGAAATAAAAATACAGAATGCCCTTGGTAAATCCTCTCTTTTCTTTCCCCTGTTAAAATGCACAAGGTGAGGTAAATTGTTTAAAATGTATAGATTGTACAGATGGGCAGATTCAACTACATCAAGAAAAATATGATTAGTTGCTATTCAATGCAGTGTGTTTTGCACTGAGCTTTTTTCCACAGTTTTCTCTTTTCATTTTCAGTTAGCAACTGGTGTAACTGATCCTCATCTAACTATGGTCAATGGTGACGATACCTGTAAGTGCAGGCATGTATGGTTTCAGGATAAGACAAGCTTATATGCATCTCAGAAAAGACCACGTATCACAAAAATCAACATTTTGCATTATTTTTTTTATTGGCCAAAATATGTAGGTGTTGGGTTTGTAAATCAAATAAGAATCCATACCACAAGACACTACGCATTCCATTTGTACTGTACATAATCTGAAAAGGTCTGGAGTGTGGAGGACACAAGAAAAACCGTTTTAAGCATGTTGGGAAATGCTTGGTCCTATGCCTTATTTACAGTCATATTTTTGTAGACCTCTTCCTGAGGATTAATATTATTAGAAACAGTATAAGTGGAGTCTATAAAGAGGGTTTAAAAGGATGACGAAGAAAATCATGTTTAAATTACTTTCCCTGTGTGACGACCAACACCATGCAGTGCCTAATAAGCTCTTGTGACATTAAAATAATTTTTACAAAATAAATTAATTTTGATGCATAGTTCATATTTCCTTCATCTCAGACAGTGAAGCCAGCATGTTCTTTTTGTTGGTTTAATGTTTTTATGCCTGATTATAATGCTAACGATAGTTGCTAGTCCTTCAAGCTGGTCTGCGTCTTTAGGCACAGCCCTGTGCAAGAAAAACGGCACAGGTTGAAGCACCACAAAAGCAGCCCTTAGAGGCATTGTGCATCAAGGACACTCCTCCTCTGCTCATGTGTTGGGTGGAGGAGAAAACAGAAAGAAAACTTACAGCATGTCTTAAAAAATAATAGCTCACTGCCTTGGTCACAGTGGTCAGGTTTTCTGACTGTGGAGCACGTGGGTAAAGATGGAGCACTTTTGAATGGAATTCTCTTTTAAATTGATTTCATTTTCCTTCTCTAAGGTTGTTTACTAGCCCAGGCCTACTTCAGGAATCCCAGGGTACTTGCTCTCCTTTTTGCCAGTGAAGTGAAAGGAACAGACAATATCACAACACAGTGAGTGTTTAATGTGTGATAAAATTGGTCTTTCAGCCTCAACTCTCATTTCTAAACCCAATGTAGGAACCATATAAATTACTTAATGGGCATTGAATAAAGTCTGAAACTTTCTCTGTGGTCTTTTCTAATTCCTTTAAGGTCCTACCAGCTCCCAAAGAAGTGGAAAACTTTAATTCTGATGGGGGGAGAAAATTGAAACAATTAGAGACAGTGCAAACTACAGCATAAGTCTAGCTGTGCTGGTGTCTTTGAGAAATTAAAATCCCACAGAATTGGTAAATTGTGTCTCTTTGGGTCTAGATCCCACTTTATATCTGTGGTAGTTTGCAGGACCAATAAGGCCAATTCCCCTTTTGCATTTTTGTGACATCTGTCCAGTCACCATAGAAAAGACTGTCCTGTATTTTGCATGCATACTGGGCTACGAATGATATACATTTCTGCATTAAGAAGGGTTGGATTTCTAACTTCTAACCAGCTTCCCAAGAGGGCTATTTTTCCCTTTTCTTTTGACTGGGGTTCTCATCATACAACTGTGCAGCACAAAGCAGGTTTTGTGGAGCCATTTGCACTAGTGTGGAGAGCAGAAGTATGTAGCTATGCTACCCTGGTTCTTCTCCAGAGCAGATACATCCTGTTGCTAATGATCACTAAGTACAGAGTATTGAGCTTGTGCACAGTACTGTAAAAATGAATGTTTAATCATATCTCCTGTACGTTATCTAACTTGGTTGTCTTTTCACAGTATTAAGTTCTGCCATATAGTTATATCTAGAGGAATTTAAGGATTGGAGATTCCAGACATTGAGTGCTGTGTCCAGTTCTGTACCCCTCACTACAATGAATACATTCTGATGCTGGATCATGTCCAGAGAAGGGCAACAAAGCTGTTGAAAGGGCTGGAGAACAAGTCCTATGATGAGCAGCTGAGGAAGGTGGAGTTGTTTAGCCTGGGGAAAAGGAAGCTGAGGGGAGACCTTATTGCCCTCTATAACTATCTGAAAGGAGGTTTTAGCAAGGAGGAGATCGATCTCTTCTCCCAGGTAACAGGCAACAGGGCAAGAGGAAATGACCTCAACTTGAGCATGGGGAAGTCTAGGTTGGATATTAGGAAAAATTTCTTCACTGAAAGGGTTGTCAATAGGCTGAAAGGGTTATTGGAAGTTCTTCACTGAAAGGGTTGTTGGAATAGGCTGCCCAAGGAAGTAGTTGAGTCACCATCCCTGGAGGTATTTAAAAGACGTGTAGATGTGGCACTTAGGGACAGGATTTATTGATGGACTTGGCAGTGGTGGGTAAAGGATTGGATTTGATGATCTTAAAGGTCTTTTCCAACCTAAATGATTCTATCATTCTATGACTGGCCTGAGGGAGCTTGGGCAGAGTGAGGAATCTCAGTTGTCCAATTCCCTACTGGTCTTACTGGTAGAAGGACTTTTCTTCCGCTAATAGTTGCAGAGAGCACTTAATAGAAATGGAATGTCTATAAAAATACAGTGTATTCTTATTTATAATTTTACTTTCCCATTTCACAAGGAAGAAAGATCCTTTCTTAGATAAGGCATGATGAGTTGACTAAGGGACACAGATAGCTTCTTGGCTCAAATGTGGAGGAGGCAGCACTGTGACTGCAGTTACATATTTTAATAGATTCCCAAGGAAGTCTTCTTCGTAAGGTTATTATTTACTCACCATAGCATAAAAGGCTGTTGCATTCATTCCAAAGTAACTTTCAAATTTGTTTTTTCAATATGATTTGGATGCATAGTTCCATTATTTCTTAAGAAAATGATTCCACTAAGCTGCATAGTTCCATTATTTCTTAAGAAAATGATTCCACTAAGCTGACATAACACACATAGTAGCTATAGAAAATATTTTTTAAAAATACTACTAATCCCTTGCATAGAGAGAAGATCTTATGCCAGGAATAATATTGCTGCCTCTTTCATCTTTAATAACTGAAGTGTGGTCCCTGGAGACTGAAGGTCACTGCATGTAATGTTTTATAATGTGATATGCAGTCCTAGCACATAATGTTTCAGCCTGATCTCAGGGGCAGATGGCAGGAGTCACAGGTACAAATATACAATTTCATGCTGTTTAGATCAAGATGAAATGCTGTGTGATGGCACCTGTTGTCTCTGAAGTCTTTGGAGATTTTTCCTCTGCATTAAAGATGAAGAGACTTATAGCTCAATAGACTGTTAGCTGCCTTCCTTTTTTTCTTTTTTTTTTTTTTTTTGTGATTGTTCTATCTCTCTCTGCAAGTCATTTCCCCCACCACAAATACATTTTGAAGTGACTGGCCAATTTTCCCAAAATTTTACTGAAATGAAGTCTTGAAGACATTAAGCTCCTAAAAATTTCATAAAAAGCAGTGGTAGAGTAGAGGAATGACATCAGAATAAAAGCCCATACTGGCAAACGTCCATTTAAATGCCTGCACTGGCTTATATGTGATCTGAACAATTATTTGTTTGGTTTGGACTCTGACTGGTCAGGGACCCTGTGCACAGGTCTGCCTGGCTGCAGTGCAGAATAGCTGGCGAAGAAGTGCTCATCTAGGGTAGAAAAGGGAGCTGGGGGCTTGAGGACAGGAGCAAAAGTGGGGAAGAGAAACCAAAGGGGCTGTGAGTACAGTGCCTAGGGACCAGAGACAACTATAGGGCACTACAGAGCCAGCAGCCCACATGGTGTGGGTAAAAACTTTTTTGGAAGGATAGGCCATGAATGTACATCAGCTCATGACTATAACAGAGGAACCTTTGGAATGTGAATGAAAAGAGTTCTACTGCATTCAGAATAACTTTTAACAACTACAAATAGCAACTATGATTTGCATACTTGCAGCTGTCCTGTTGAGCTTTGACCAAATTTATGTGATCAAATTCCTAAATGAAATCAGTGTAACTACCACTCATTATAAACATTTGTGCCTGGCTGACCTAAGCTGATTGCCAGACACCAACCTGGCTGCTCTTGCACTCCCACTCCACAACAGGACAGGGGGAACAAAACAAGATGAAAGCTTATGGGTTGAGAGAAGGACAGAGAGATCACACCAGTTATTGCCACAGACAAAACAGACTCCACTTGGGGAAGATTATTTTGCCAATTAATGGAGTTCTTCACCAACTTCTCAAATGTGGCTCTCTGACTTGAGTGTTGGTAGGGCTGTTTCCCACTTCTTTTTGTTCCTCCCTTCCTCTCTGTCAGGCATTGTGCCCTTTCTTAGATCTGTTTCCCTGAGGTGTCAGCACCATTGTGCCCGAAGGGATTGGCTGTGCCCTGCAGAGGCCAGCTGGAACTAGCTGTGTCTGGCCTGGAGCAGCCCTGGCCTGTCCTCACAGACCCTGCTCTGCAGCCCCCATGGGCAGTGCCTGGGAACAGACACCCTGGGCAGTAAGGGGTTTGAGTGCTTACATACACTTAAAGATTAGGGCTTAACAACAAATTCCAAAACAACATTGATTCAATAACAATAGTCCTAAGAACAGTAATACTGTGTAGAAATGAAGTAAACATTTTCACTGGTAACTATCAGGCAAAAATTCAGGATATCCACAGCTGCTAGATCACCAAGTGGTTGGGGACAGAGTTTGTGGTTATGTACTGTCTTAAAATTTCAGACAATTACCTGAGTCTAGAGGTTGGAGTGCCTTTTGTGGACCATGTCATTGGCGCACGTCTTTCAGAAATACTGTGTATACTGTTCCAGCACCAAATCAAAGCCTAGCCCATAATCCTATTTGCTTCAGCCTCACTCTTTACAAAATGGAGGTGATGATACCTCTCTATGTCCTTAATGTTCTAAGGTTCCAACGGGAGAGGGGAAGAGTTTGCCAGTATAATAGGCATGGCATTCATTTTAGCAGGTGTCCTACAATGTGATCTCACTCGCCTTCCAAACCATGATACAGATGTCAGTTTCAAACTGGCTCGTAAATGAAAGGATGCATCCAGCTACTTAAACATGCTTATTTATGACCATTTAAGATATTTTTCATTTCCAAGAAATCTGCAGGGGGCTTTTACCTTAGACATCCCTCGTGGCCTTCTGGATTGGCAATGGCAAGTGAGATGCCACACCAAAACACATCTCTAATGGTGGTCATGTTCTACAATCAGGGAACTGAATCTGACCTGGGGCATCTGGTGTCTTCTCTGCCATAAAAAGAAAGAAAGAGTGACTACCTAACTCTACAGCCAGCCTGCCACTGTGTTTCATGTGCATTGCAAATTAGAAAACAGTTTGACAATCAAAGTAATAAAGTGTTTGAATCTTGATGCAACAATGGTGTTTAAGTCTTAAAGGAAACAAGATCTTTGGCGTATCCTGCTCGCTGCAGAAGGTACTTCGCACATCCTACCTGTTAAGCAAGCTATGATGACCTCTGTGGTGGATTTGAGATGAGAAAAGTTAAACTGAAAAGAGGATGGCAAGCGTTGTTGCATATGGTGAAAATGTCCTTGTCCTAGTTGATGGAAGAGGAAATGCCAATGCTAAGGAAGGAAGGAGCCAGGACCACTCGAGGACTGTCCTGCTTTTGGTCCTGTTCACTTTGCTTTGTTTAACAGCCTGGCTAATAAACTTGGTTTGCTTTCTTGTTCTTCTCGTACAGTGAATTAGCAACAAGGATGACTTGCTCATCCCTGAGTTTGCCTATGCTTCCTCTGCAAAGCCTAGGTAAGCCTTCAATTATTTTCCATCTTTGGATGAAAGTCTTTGAAAACAAAAATTCAATATGAATGTCAAAAAGCTCTGCAGTGTGTGAGGTGTGTTGTTTATGCACCATTTTGGTAGAAGAGGTCAGCATATATTTTACACTCCTTTTCAAGTATAAATATGTTACAGGTCTCACATCATTGAAGAAGTTTTTTTGTTCTCAAGCTGACTATTAGAACTAAACATTAATTTAATTCAAGAGAGAAAAGAGAAGGAAGACTATGCAGAACTTTATTTAAAGCACCTGACTGTTGTTTATCTGAGTTATTCTATTATTGGAAATTTATTTGAAATTCTGTTATTGAAAATAATTGCATTTATTATCAGAGAACAGTTACGACTTGCATCTACACTGCATCACTATGGACAGCTAAATCCTTTGTTAAGCAAATGAAGTTGGTGATGGCAGACATAAAAGTCAAGGGATTTCAAACACTGTTCACATCACTTAAACAAAACAAATGCTGCTGAAAGCAAAGCCTAAAAAAATTGTCAAGTTTAAAAATACAAAAAGCAAGCTCATCTAGCTGTGAATCTACCAACTAAACTACACATTTCACTATAAATCCTATAAAGAACATGGGATGCAAGCATGTAGAAAGGCTGAATGTTTTGTGAAGGTCTATTGTGGTTCTCAGTCTAACCAAAAAACAAAATTGCTCTGCCATATGCTAATGTTCTGAATGTGGACAGAAACTGTCTGAAATACCTTGCAGATGCAATACTGTGTTTTGCTAATGTTTCTTCTGCATCAGGAAAGCAGCCTCAGGCTATCGAATTAATGCTAGATGCTAGATCAGCATTTTCTGTACTACCTTGATTTACTTATAGTGCTACAACTTGCTGCTTTCTGAGCCTAGGGAACATCTGTGGGAGGAATTTAATACCTATGTTTGACTTTCTTCAGGTGAATCTTAGATTGGTACGTACTATTGCCTGATACATTCACAACTGTTCGTAACCATATTTACACTCTTGGGCAGAGGATTCTGGATTGCATCAGCTAGTTCAGGAGCTAGTGGCTGCTCAATGTCTTTAGAGTCCTGAGTGAGGATTTCAATGTCTGCTGTTGTAAAGGCAGTACAAAAAAACCCTACATTTTCTTTACAAAAAGATTTGCCTGCTAAAATGAAAGCCAATCAAATATGATGTTTGGATGACAAATGACACCCCATTAGAAAGAGAGAGTTTTTACTCCCCCCAAAGCAGATGAACCAAAAAGACTGTGAGTATCTGTCTAGTTTTATGGATATATGTCTAGGGTGAATGAGAATCACTTACAGATATGAAAACCTTTCTAAGACATTGCAGAATAAATTTGTTTTTTCATTTCACTTTTAAGTAATAGCATGTGAATTATTACATTATTAGGACAGCATTTGTTGCTCCAAACTGCTTGCTTCTGTTTGGTTTTATATGCGCAGAAGAGATTTGTACTCCATGCAATTAAAAATATCTGTAATTGTTTAGTTTTATCTTGATCACAGAATCACAGAATCATGGAATCAAAGAATATGCCAAGCTGGAAGGGACCCACAAGGATCATCAAGTACAACCCTTAGCCCTGCGCAGGACCATCCCCAAGAGTCACACTATATGCCTGAGAGTATTGTCCAAATGCTTCTTGAACTCTGTCAGGCTTGGTACTGTGACCACTTCCCTGGGGAGCCTGTTCCATTAACCAGTCACCCTCCGGGTGAAGAATCTTTTTCTAACCATCCAACCGAAACCTCCCCTGACACAATTTCAGGCCATTCCCTTGGGTTCTGTCCCCTGGTCACCAGAGAGAAGAGATCGGTACCTGCTTCTCTTCTACCCCTAACAAGGAAATTGTAGACCAAAATGAGGTCTCCCCTCAGCCTCCTCTTCTCCAGACCAAGTGACCTCAGTCGCTTCTCATATGGCTTCCTCTCAAGGCCTTCCCCATCTTCGTTGCCCTCCTTTGGCTGTTCTCTAAGATCTTAATATCTCTCTTACATTGTTGTGCCCAAAACTGCACACAATATTCAAGGTGAGGTCACACCAGTGCAGAGCAGAGCAGGACAATCCCTTCCCTCGACCGGCTGGTGATGTTTTCCTGATGCCCCCCAGGACACGGTTGGCCCTCCTGGCTGCCAGGGCACTACTGACTCAACTTGTTGTCGACCAGGACACCCAGGTCCCTTTCTGAGACACTGTTTTCCAGCACCTCATTCCCCAGTTTGTATGAACATGCAGGGTTTCCCCATCCCAAGTGCAGAATCCAGTACTTTCCCTTACTGAACTTCATATGATTGGTGATTGCCCAGACCTTCAATTTGTTGAGGTCTTTCTACAGGGTCTCCCTGCCTTCGAGGGAGTCAACAGCTCCTCCCAGTTTTGTGTCCTCTGCAAACTTGCTTAGTATCCTTTCCAGTCCTGTGTCCAAGTCATTGATGAAGATGTTGAAGAGCACTGTGATGAAGATGGAGCCCTGTGGAACCCCACTAGTGACAGATCACCAATCTGATGTTACCCCATTCACTATTGCCCTCTGTGCTCAATCCGTGAACCAATTACTCACACACCACATGACATGTTTATCCAGCTGTGTGATAGACAGTTTGTCCAGAAGGATCCTGTGAGAGACAGTATCGAAAGCTTTACTGAAATCCAAAAAGATTACACCAGCTGGCTTCCCTGCATCAAGTAGGTGAGTTACCTTGTCATAAAAGGACATCAGCTTTGATACACAGGACTTTCCTCTCATGAAGCTGTGCTGACTGTGACTGATGACTGCATTGTCTTTAAAGTGTATTCAATACCTCCCAGAATAATCTTCTTCATGACTCTACCAGGCACTGAAGTGAGACTTACAGGCCTGTAGTTTCCAGAGTCCTCCTTCTTGCCCTTGAAATTTCACCAGTTTCCAGTCAGCTGGGACCTCTCCAGATTACCAAGACTGCTCAAAAATCATTGACAGAGGTTTTGCAATGACATCAGTGGGCTCTTTGAGGATTCTTGGATGAATCCCATCAGGCCCCATAGATTTGTAGGCATCCAGTTGGAGCAGCAGATCCTGCACAGTTTCAGGGTTGACTGGGAGTTGGTCATTCTCACAGTCATGGTCCTCCAGTTCAGGGAACTGAGACACCCTTGGTGTGTCTCAGCTGAAGACAGGGGCAAAGAGGCAAATGTTAAACACCTCTGCCTTGTCTCTGTCCCTGTTTGTGAGGTGACTATCCTCATCCTGTAACATGCCAATGACATTTCTATACTGCCATTGTCATTTGAAAAAACTCTTTTTATTGTCCCCTGCATTTCTGGCAGTTTCAACTCCAGCTGAGCTTTAGCCGCACAAAGTTTCTCCCTACAGCTGTAAGCAGCATCTCTGAATTCTTCCCATATCACTTGACCTTGCTTCCACTGGGCATACACCTTTGCCTTATTTCCAAGAGAAGATCCTTTCTCAGCCAAGCCAGCCTTCTGCTTCACCTGCTTGACTTCCAACATTTGGGAATTGCTCCTGTACACTTAGGAGGGGACATTTAAAAAGTGATCAGCAATGATGGACCCCAGCACCTGCAAAAACATTTTCTCAGGGGATCTAACTTACTAATTCCCTGAGCAGTCTGAAGGCTGCTCTCATGTCCAGAATTGAGAATTTGCTAGCACTTTTCCTCCTGTCAACAGAGATTTTACACTTGATCACTTCATGGTCACTGTTTCTAAGACAGCCACCAATCTACACTTCACTCAAGAGATCCACTCTGTTGACAAACAGCAGATTGAGGAGGGCATTTTTCCAAGTCGGCTCCCTTAGGACCATTTCTGTAAAGTTGTTAACCTGGTGGTGTGTAAGACTTTTAAAAGCTTACTGTGCTGCATTATTCCTTTGTAACTTTTAATGTCCTGCCAGACAACTGGCTGTCTATATTTTTTAGTGACTCAAAACTTTTGCGGACTGCATTGAAACCTTACCAGTGTCTTGCTGCAAGCATTATTTTTTTGTCTTAGGCCTTTTATCACAGGATGCAAAGTTGATTCAGAATTATGTTCCAGTTGCTTAACTCTCTAGATCACTGATTTGTAATCTTTCAGGCTAGTCCTGGATTGCTATTGTGGAAGATCCTTTGGAAAAGCTCAGCCAACACTAAGACTAGTATTCTCTGTTTTTATCTCATAGTTGAGATAAATTACTCCTCTGATTATGGACTTCTTGTCCAGTGGTGGCAGAACCACTGAAATTCATTAAAAAAACTGACTGAAGAGGAAATAGAAAATGTGATGTGGCCAGGCTTACAGATGAATGGCACGGAAGGAACTTTTTGTTTGACATACTCATTTAAGAGAAACTAAAAAAATGCCTGACAATCCAATGGTTAAATGTTCTCAAATGTCTTGACTGATTTTTAGTACAGTTCTTTGTTCTAAAAAACAATTTTCCTTACAAGATGGATGTATGAAATCAGGTGTTCTTTGATTTACTGCCATAGAAATGATAGAGGTAAAATGTGCAGTTGTTCTACACTGGATGCACTGCTATGCACTTGATATTGAAGGTAAGGTTGCTCTAAAATTTTGCTGCATGAAGGTCACATTATGGAACAGTAGCCATGTGTTGCACTGTCATTCCAATTTGTTCTTTTTCCTAATTCATTGTAAGAAGAACTTGTGAATAATACCATAGTGCCATTTGACCTTGCAGATCATCTTCTGATAAATTACTTCAGGAAGGGATCAGACATAGTGCTTATGTTACCACTCACTTTCAGCAACCATAAGTGAATTCTCCTTTAGGTGTCCTGTGAAGCCGGAAGAGTTAGCGTCTGACAATTGCAACATATATCCCCAGGATTTGAAGCTTTTCTCAGAGAGAAGTATTGCAGGAGATTGGCGGTGTGCACTTTTAAAGATGGTGGAGGAATTGAACGCTTCATGTATATGTTTGGGAAAGGTTTACTGAAGGTGATCTAGGAGAGCCTTGAAAACCTTTGCTGCTGATTTGCTCTATTCTGAGTGAGAAAATTAAAAAGGGAGAATGAAAAATTCAACACTCTTCCCTCTGGATCATGCCAGTATTTTTACTTGATTGTCAACTGCACAATTTCTGGGACTAGGGAGCAGGAAAACTCATTCCTACCTTATCTTCAAATGACTGCCCAAATCTCAAAATCACAGTGCTGGTTCTTTCCTCATCTACTCATTGTTTGATCCCAAGACTATTGATGGCTTCTTTTTATACTGACTTTGCTTTGGTAGAAGGGGTAAAGAGCAATTTTTAACCTATTGTTTTTGTCTTCTGGGAATGTTTGAAACCTGTCAGCTGGAAGAGAGCCTAAATTGCATTTTTCACTTTCTAGATGAGTGATGCAGTGCTATTCCGAAGAATGTGGAGAGCAGCACCAATGCTAGGTGCTAGTTTCAAACGCAGGTGCAATCAATTAAGCAGCTACTACTAGAAAAGGGCTCAGGCTTTGTAGAAGAGTGGCAGAATAAAATCACCTGCTTCCTGATGGTTTGTTTTGGCAGACTCTTTTTGGCAATACCTGGGCAGGACTTTCTACTTACTTTCCATGTAGTATTTAAGTTGTCAGACTCCAACAGCTTGCTCAGTACAGGAGTCCCAAGGTTTGAAGGTACATAAAAGTCACAGAACGTATTCGAAATGAAAGCTTTTAATTATGCTGGACATTCCCTAGCCTATTGCCATCAGTGGTAGAGAAGTGACAGCAATATGCACGGGAATGCCAACTGTAATTAAAAATGCTGGTTTCAAGTAGAAACTGTGATTTTTCTGACATCTGCAATGTCACAGTCTTTAAATGGATCACATCCCGTTTGAAGGCTGACAAGTTACCTGAGCCTCAGGAGAAGAGAATCAACTAGGATAAAATGAGAACTGTGCCAAATTTTTGCTCTTTGAAATTCACACTACAGCATAGTCTGAAGTCTGAAGATGTTCCATTCACACGTTCTCCAACTGGCAGTAAGCTGGGACAGTGTGTTTTGTCGTGGAACAAAGATGGTGCTGCTTGCCCATGTGCAGTGGGTTGACCTTGACTGGACACCAGGTGCCCAGCAAGCTGCTCTGTCACTCACCTTCCTAGCCAGACAGGGGCTAGAGAATAAGATGGAAAACAACTTGTAGGTTGCAATAAGGCAATTTACTAAAGTAAAAGCGAAAGTTCACATGCGCACAAGTGAAGAGAAAAATAACAAGGTTTATTCTCTACTTACCATTAGCAAGCAATGTCCAGTCACTTTCTGGGAAACAGGGCTTCAGCATGCGTAGTGGTTTCTCAGCAGGCAGACATATGTAAACAACAAATGCCTCACTTTCCTCCTCCTTTCCTTGGTTTTATTTCTGAGCTGATGTCACATGGTATGGAATATCCCTGTGGTTAGTTTGGGTCAGCTGGCCTACTTGTGTCCCCTCCCCAGATCTTGCTCTCGGTTTGGGGAAGGGATGTTACAGTGTTGATGCTGTAAGTGGTTGGCAAGTTCTGTGTTGGCAAGTTCTGCTGTTGGTGTCTGCTGCTGTGTGGAAGGCCAGGGGGTGGCTGGGCTCCTTCTTCCCCCTTCTTCCTCTGGAGCCCTGCGGCCCCCCCCAGCTCTGCCTAGCCCAGAGCAGAGTTAGAGGAAGCATTTTTGAGTGTGTGCAGTGAGGGAAGAGACTCACAGCACCTGACCTGAGGTGAGAGGAGAGAGGCAGGCTTTTAGAGCCAAGCCTTCTCCCCCCTCCTTTTCTACAGCTAAGCTGTGGAGGGGGGCTTTCCTTTCCCTCCGCTGGAAAGTGGAGGAGAGGCTCAGCATTGAAGCTGAGCCAAGTGGACGGGCCGTGGAGGTAGGCCTGGCGCTCGTGAGAAGAGTCCCAAGCGAAATTGGAGACGGACCCCCCAGAGAGAGAGAAAGGGGCCCGGAGGATGTCTCTGCCACGCAGGACAACCGAAAACCCGAGGAGAAATCCACATGCCAGGACGTGGATGCTTGATAAGCAGAGCTACACTGCAGCAGCCTACAAATCGAGGTATGAGAGAGAGAGAGATCACACAGCGGCAGGAGAGCAAGGACTCAAAGCTATCTTCTTGGACTTCATGAGGAGGAGAGACTACAACAAAACAACTGGAACTTGGTGAGGGGGAGCGTTCAGGCCCAGAACGCTCCCACAGAGAGACTGGTTACTTTCCAGCCTTGAAAAGGCTCTTTCCTGGACTAAACTTAAAGGAGGGGCTTGAAAGGACTGGTTGATAGAAATGTAATATATATATAGTTGTCTTTAGCTTGTATAGTATTTATTTGTGTAAATAAATGTATATACTTCCCCCTTCCCCTATAGAAGCCTCTGCCTGAAAGTTTCTCTTTGGTGTTGGCATAAATTGTGGGACGGGGTGGAGAAGCCTGAAAATTGGATTTTTTTGGACTTCTAATGTGGCTCAAACTGCCACAGGGTGCCTTCCAACTGAGCTTATTCTGTGATTCCATGATTTTGTGTTTTTAGAGATAACTAATGTAGACTAATATATTTGATGTAGTCAGCCTTGACTCCCATCATAGTCAGTAGAGACAAACAGATGCACTTGCAAGGATTAAGTTTTCTGATCAATTTTGTGAGCATACTTTAGGATGGAGGAATCACACACCAGAAGAACCTATTCCCCCTCTATGAACAATAAAAATTACAAGTCCAGATATCTACTTTGTAAACATTTATAGTGGTGAATCAGATGGATCTAACTCCATGACTATGTAAGTGTGGTGTTTTCAAACAACTGATGGTTGCTTAGGTGAAACCTGTGTTCAAACTGTATTTTTCTACAATAGTCACTGTATATGCCGGAATGTCTCTTAATCCAAAGTTACTCTGAGTGTGGAACTGAACCCTTTGCTTTAAATTCTTTTATATCTTGTATAAGCGCGTGAACTTTGACAAAACAGCCTTTCAGAAGAGCTTGGGATGATTTGTCTTCTTTTCCTTTGAGAAATGTTAATTCTTGTTCAAGATATTACCATGCTGGCATTGGATGGACGTAGCAGGAGTGAATGTGGGGAATGAGGACCCACAATGATGTAATAGTAATGTCTCGATTTATGAGCAGACAGGTTAGGATGAAATTAGTGCAGCCACCCTTGCAGTTTGAATCATAGAATCATAGAATCAGCTGGGTTGGAAGGGACCTCTGAGATCATCAAGTCCAACCCTTGATCCACTGCCGGGAAGAGACTTTATTCTTCTTAAAGACTCGTATGTTGAAGTAAGAAGGTTTACTGTATCTTTTTAAAGTTTGAGCCCTGCAAAATGCTCCAAGACCAATCTAGAACCATGAAACCTTATGAAGACATTATATCGCCTCCCACAGCAAAAGTTCTATCTATGCTGGTGCTCTAAACACTTCAATGGCAATAATTGGGCTCCTGTTAAATATTGTCCAAAATAAGGCTAAACTGTAAGTATTTTTCAGAATTTCTAGATTTATACAAAAAAATTAACCATTTAAACATCCCTGCAGGAACTTTGTTTGATTTATTTATTAGACAACTATTTATACAGTAACCAGAATTAATTTTAATTTATTTTCTTTATTGCATAACTTTTGCACCATCGGATTTGCTAACAAGCTTGTCACCTACATACATTAATGCCAAAGATCTATGTCAAAGACATGTACCATGTTGGTACAGGCTGTGCAGTCCAGAAGATTATATACTCACTCTCTGAGGTAGGCATCTGTCTAGCCAGTGAAAGCAGCATACCCTGCTGTCATTCCAGAGGGAAAAAGTGCTAAGTGACAGCTTAACAAGAATTGAAACAGGGAGTGAGGAATAACAGAAAACAGGAGAAGAGAGAAAAACATAACACATAGTTCATCTGAAAAACTTCTCCTTATGTCAGGAGAACCCTCTGTGTGTCGCTGTGTCGTTCACTTCTTGGGGTCTGCTACTGCGGTGTGCCAGCAGTCTATCTGAAAATCCTTTACTGATGGCCTTTTGCTCATCAGCAACATTCTCAGCTGCATTCAGTGCTTTATTTTAAGTGACTCTTTTTGATGATCTTTGTCCCTTCTTGGAGCCCAACAGTTTATTTGCAGTGTAGATACAGCAATGCAGGCTTTATTCAAACATAGCAAAAGTCTGGATGCATTATCATGGTGGTCAGCATATGGACATAGCCAGAATTTGTCTGCTTTTGCTGGAAAAAAAGCCCATATTTTCTGCTGTGATCAGACTGCCAAAAACATTCAGGCTAGTTAGTTAGTTAGTTAGCTAGTACAGTATAAGCTACAACGATGTAAATCTGCAACTGCAGTGCAGACATAGCTAATGTTAGATTAACAATTCATGTATCTGAAAAGCTGAAATGCAGTGCTGATTTTATTTGATATTATCGGTGTTCATTGGAAATCTACCTCCTCATGAGGCATACTTATTTTTAAATAAATCTCATGTCTTGCAGAGAACTAGCACAGCAGGGAGTCACAACAGTCTCTCTCAGTAGCTTTTGCTGAATAGGCTGTAAGCACACATCCACTGCATATTCGGAGTCATATTTACTTTGAGTTGTGCCTATTCCTCATCCTAAGGTTGTTTCTTTTTTATTGCTCATTTTCTTTGTGTCAGTTGTAATTTTCCAGGTCACTCTGTTCAGGCACCTTTTACCATATGCATACCATATGCAAAGAAACTGCAGATAGGATATACTTACAAGTTTAGAATCATTATTTAGTGGCTAACACAAGTACAAGATAGCAATGATTACAGGCTGGACTTCACTGCTCACTGAAGCACATCCTCAGAGGTGGTGAGCTGCTGTTTTCCTTTAAGATTTTATACCTTCCAAGGTTCATATTTTTCCTCTTGAACTTTCCTCACTGAGCTGCTAAAAACCTGTCTCACCATCCCTGTGTCTATGATTTTACCTTCCTTATCTTGCTGCTGCTCTTCATACGTTCTCAGTTCTCTTTCTCACAGCTTCACAGTTTCCTCAGCAGCCTGACCAAAGACATGGCTGGGCTGTGTCAGAGCTGTGCCTCTGATTGCAGAGTGCTGAATCCCTCAGAGGGGTGGGATTCATACTTCACCACATCCCTCTTCCTGTTAAAGTGTCTGGCCATTTCTAGGACCAGCTTATTAAGAGCTCTGGAGATTTTCCTGGGAAGGCTTAGGCTTGCTAGAAGATATATGTTAACTTCCAACAGATTCTTTTCTGAACTTCCAGTCCTTTGTGCTTTATTATTCACTACTGACTCTCTTGGACCTTTTTACTTATTCTATAATATGATTCAAAATCCAAATTAATCACGAGTATTCCTCCCTCAAACAAAGCAGTTGCACGTCTTATGTTCATTTATCACTGATGAGAGACAGCATATGGCTACCCAAACCTTTACTCAGTCTTTGCAGTTCATAAGCCTACCCTTTCCTCTTCCTCTTAGAAAGAAGAATCCTGTGGAGTCCCCAGAGCACTTGGGCTGCTTCTATATCTGATTTCTCTCTGTGGCATGGAAGATGGCTATGCTGGGATTCAGTGATACTGCACTATGTCTTTTAATCAAGATGAGGTACCACCTTTAACCAAATACAAATTCACACGTAGTTCTGTGGAGGCCTTTCTAATGCTTTTTGGGAGCACTGAACTAACAGGGTTAGAGCGGATTTGGTGTGTTGCACATTTCTTTAGATGTGGTTCTGACCTAATGCAGAGGGATTTCCTCTCTGCTCACTCATGGTGGAGACAAGACACTATATTGATCTTAAAACTTGGTCAACATTGAAATCAGCATGGACTTTGGTTTCTATCTCTCAGTAGGTTTTGTAGCAGGACACAGATTGTAAGGCAACAGCTTTTTCAGGTCTGTGTGTGAAATTTGGGAAGAAACTATCTTGTATCAGTGTGTTTAGGACATGCGTCTTATGTTGTGTCTGTAAAATGTCATTCAGCACAAGAGACTAATTAGCCTTGGAGGTTTCCTTCCAGAAAAAAGTGTCTTATACATTTGCTTGTATGCATTCAGCTTCCAAGAATCTCTATCTCTGATTCACTAGAGATAAAAGAACAAGTATTTTCTTGATTTCTACTTGAAAGACACAATGCAAAACTAAATTGTATTTACTCTATATTGAACTGAAATGGCACTTTTCTGACATATATAGTAGTCTATATCTGTCTAGATATAGGAAGTGTTCCATGTATTTCTTCACATATTTTCATATTTTTCCAGTACAGCATTTACTCCAAGGGACACATCAATTTTACAAGCTCCTTTTTCAGCACATACTATAAAAATGGAAGAAATCAGGTTTTGATAAGAAACATTTGCTGCTGTAAATGGGCCACAGTGCCAGTACTGGTAAATACTTGACAATTACATTAATCAGCATGAAAGAGCAGTCTTATGCAACCAGACACTGTGCTCTGGAAGTGCTTGGGCAGGCATTCCCTTCCGAGATGAATTTGAAGTTGAAGAATGGCTCATTGCTACTAGTCATCAGTGTACACTGTCCATTTTGAGAAGTGCTTTCAGAGCTATTCAGCCTCAATGAATCCTGACAAGCAGAAATGGAGCCACATTCTATTTTCTGAAATGTCTTCTCTCATTACACTTTGGTGCTCCTTTGACAGCTTCTCTTCCTGCTGTCATAGCTTCTTCTGTCATTCATCTTCCAATGGACTCAAAACAAAACTCTGAATTTTTGCTAACTGATGACTGCTAATATCCAGGACTACTGTACTCATTATCAATGCAGAGTTCTCATACTTCCTTTTTTATACCATGACGGCACAAATGCAACTTTTGTGGTAGTGAGTTTCTCTGGCTTTCCACAAATCTTATTATACCTTTCAGTACTGTCCAAAGTTCATATGTATCAGATGAATGTCACTGTCAATACAGGCCAAAGCATTTCAGCAGAAGATATTTGAGGTGCTACACCCAATCTGAGAATGACTGACATCAATCATATCTCTGTCTTCAAGTAAATAGCATATAAAAGTCTAGTTAATTAAAAAAGTAAACCAAAGTTGAAATGTGTATTTCATACCAGTCTCCTTAGGCATTGTTACTACAAATTTTGCTCAAAATTTGATGATAAGATTGGAGGGTATATTTGACAAGGACCTTTTTTTTTCGTGTCCTATTCTGGCAGCCATATGATAGATCAAGATATTAAGTTAAAGTAACAAAGTAATATATAAAAATTACTATTAAGCTGAGTCATTCTACTATTTTCCAGGTGAGACTATGAGACAATTCCAGAAGCATTGCAGTTGTCCTAACACTTCCCAGCTTTGCTACAATAAATAATTGGAGAGTTCTGATGAGGTCAGGGCCCAGGTAATTACCATTTCCTGTTTGAATTGTCTCACTCCTTTCTTCAATTTCTTCGTTGAAGGACTGGCTTCTTGATCAGACCCTTCCTTTCCTAATTCTGATTCTCCTCATCATTCCTGTTTGGCAATTACTGTAGTTGTTGTTGTTTGGGTCCCTATTTTCGCCATGGTGTCCTCAGATGCAGTTTGGGTTCCTGCCTCAACTACAGTCCTCTAAGAGTATTGAAGTGTACTCAGCCCCAGTACAGTTCTAGAGGCTGCTGGTTTTCACTGGGGTGGGGTTACACCCCGGTCTGGAAGCTCCATCCTTTAACGGGTTGTACACTTTAATTTTAGACTTCAAGAGATTTCACCCATATGAACCCTTGCAAAGCCTTTGATTCTTTGATAGCTTGAGTTCATGTCCAGAGAAAAACTACACATTTTTCTCTAAGAGATTTCTTTTAATTTGGTGAGAAAATAGGCATTTTGGCAAAAAGGCTTTAACAGAAATCACATACAGATAAGGAAAAGCATTTCACTACAACACTTACTATAAAGAATCCAATTCACAGGAGCACTGCATTTAACAGCAAGTTACTAGGCAAAGACTACCCCAAACTTAAGTGAATTACCAGAACTTAGGTTAAATACAGACAATAGGTGTTTTAGTTGCCCACAAGAGGAAGGAAAGAGAGATAAGAGAAGAAAGAATAAAGACAGAGAGGAGAGAGACATATTTACCACTCTGGAGTCACATGTTGACAGGTCAGGAGGGCAGAAGCCAAGGGGGAATGTTTATAGACTTTGGCTATTGTGGTCACTCCCCGTAGGTGGGACCTTTGGCTCACTGCCACTCCCTGTCCCCCCAACCAAAGTGAGGGGTGCCACAGCCACTTAGAGGCTCCAGGGGGTGTGGTGTGGGTGGGCCACAAGGTGGACCTTGTTGACAGCCCAGCCACATGGCTTTCTCTGCCATGTGCTCTGCATGGATGTGACCATGTTGGCTACAGGCCTAGGCCCAGACCTTCCCCCTTGCCCTGCCTCCCCAGACAACATGATTTATTCAACCCATCAATCAAACAATCCGGTGAGATACAAATCTGATCTCTGACAGGTAGGCAAGGCACACTTCTTTCAGGTGACATGTCAATTTGCCAGGGCTGTTTACCTGTTCAGGTGTAAAGTCCCAGGCAATGGGAGGTGATAACCCCTCTAGGAACCTATCTAAATCCTTCCACACACCCTGCCACCCAAGGACCAGCCACTTCAGGGCATATTTCAGTATCTCCTTGCACAAAATTTCTTTTCTCTTGTACTGGGACAACACCATATTGCACAAACACCATAATACACTAACAGTATCAACTAACAGTATTAAAATGCTCACTTAAGGATGAAAAGGAACATGGGAGCCTGCATAATAAAACCATCAATATCAATCCTTGGTAGGGAGAGGGAGATATGTTCCCCCATCATCTCCACAAGATAGCTCCCCTGGCATAGCAAGGCCATCAATATAAGGGCAAAGCACATAGCCATTGTTTGTATTAAAATGTTTCCAAACTCAGCAAAATAAAGAATTAAGCAGCACAGCTAATAAACTCCATGTCCCACATGGGAGCTTGCTACTTGATAACTAACTCTATAGCATGCTTAATATAAAAGTCACCCCACGTTGGGCACCAAAAAGGAATGTGGTGATTGACCTTGGCTGGATACCAGGTGCCCACCAAGCTTCTCTATGACTCTTCCTTGTTAGCCGGACAGGGGAGAGAAAATAAGATGGTGTGAGAGACTGAAACGGTTAATGGCTTAAACATGGTTAAGAAAGAAAGACTTCCATCCACTGTAGAAAACTGTGCAAAGAAGCAACTGCTCACTGAAGACCATCCCTACCTGAAAATGCTTACTAATTTGGACTGGGACACGAATATTACCATTGTCCAATTATCCCAGGAGAATGTATCTATAAGTGTGAGAGACTGGAATGCTAATGACTCAAACAATTAAGGTGTAAGATGATGATGTGCAAAGTAATTGCCCAGGTGCTGAGGGCATGCACACCCACCACCTCAGGCTACAAGCTGGGTGTTGAACAAGAGAAGGAAAGAGGCAAATCCTGCGAGGTAGGTAGTGTTTCTCTAGCCTTACACAAATGACTCAGCAGTAATAACTCCCCTCCAGGGAAGTACCAAACATTCATGTGAAGGCTCAAGGTATTCATCTCTGCTCATGGGACATAATGGGCCACAATGGGCCACAATGGACTCAACTGTGCTGATGTAACAGGCAGCTGTAACATCTTAGAAGGTGTCACAGACTCATGAAATGTCCCATAAAACTCCCTGCCTCAGGGGAGGTACTGGGGGCATTCCCATCTAGCCTAACCATAATAAAACTCCCATGTGTTTCATGGATTTCCCTTACCACTCTGGAACTTCTTTCACCATCCTGGGCTTTTTCCCTCACCTCTCTGGGCTTCCCTTGACAGATTAAAACTGCACCCATCATTTTGACAAGACAGAGACTCTCACCACCATGAAGACCACAGAGGATCAATGGAACACCGCTGAAATCCACAGAGTGGTGATATTTTTTTCTACCTAATCTGTCTCTCTGTCACGCTTTTTCTCTCCACCCCCACTCTTGTCCCTATTTCTTTCTCTCTCTCTCTAGCTCACATTTACTGTTAAATAAAAATCCATGCTATTGACTTTGGCATATGATCTCGTTTGAACCTTAATTCAGGCAGAGGCATCTCTAATAATTTTAATAACTGGATCATAACATATGGAAAACAACTCATAGGTTGAGATACGGACGTTTTCTAAAGCAAAAGCTAAAGGTTTTGTAGAGAAGCAAAGGAAAAAACCCAAGTTATTCTGTACTTACCCACAGCATGTGTTGTCCAGCCACTTCCAGGGAAGCAGGGCTTCAGCACATGTAGTGTTTGCTTAAGAAGGTAAACATTGTAAATAATGAATGTTCCCCTCTTATTCCCTTTCTTAGCTTTTATATCTGAGCCAATGTCATATGGTATGGAATATCCCTTTGATTAATTTGGGTCAGCTGTCCTAGTTGTGTTCCCTCCCAGGATCTTGCCCACCCCCAGCCTACTAATGGGGGCAGAAAGTTGGAGAGACAGTGCTGATGCTGTGCCAGCGCTGTTCAGCAGTAGCCAAAACATTGATGTGTTATCAGCACCTTTCTAGCTACCAATGCAAAGCACAGCATGGTGAGGGCTGCTATGGCAAAACGAACTCCAGCTCAGCCAGACTGAATATATCAGTGAAGACAAAAGTGGCTCCATGGGCACAGGAGTCCAAACTGGAGCAGTTTTGTTCATAGGAGCTGTAATCCTGTGGGGAACCCACACTAGAGAGGCTTGTGAGGAACTGCAGCTCGTAGGAAGGACACATTGGAGAAGTTCATGGAAAACTGTCTCCCATGAGAGGGATCCCACACTGAAATAGGGGAGTCCCTGAAAAGGAAGGAGTAGCAGAAACATGTGATGAATTGACCACAGCCCCCTTTCCTTGTGCCCCTGCACTGCTGCAGGGGAGTAGGTAGAGAATTGGGAATAAAGTTGATCCCAAGAAGGAGGGAGGGGTGAGGAGAAAGTACTTTTAAGATTTGTTTTTACTTCTCATTATTATTCTCTGATTTGATTGGTAATGAATTCAATTAGTTCCCCAGGTTGAGTCTGTTTTGCCTGTGACAATAATTGTTGACTGATCTCTCCCTGTCCTTGTCCTTACTGTTCCGGGTGAGAGTAGAAGGCTTAGACAAATTTTATTAAAAACCCCTGCCATTAAGTCACGAGGTGCAGGAAGGACTTCCTTGCTTTCTAAACCCCTTCTCAGAAAGAAGTCTGGGTGCAGCTGAATCCAATCTTAGCCTCGGAGTACGTCAATGGTTTAAATTTAAGGAATTATAGAGGTGTGATTGAACCACTTTTGTCCCGCAGGTTTTAATGACTGGCAAAATGAGAATATTTATATGAAATGAATCATTTATTATTACAAATGATCAGACAAAAAATCTTAATCAGAATTATTTACTACACAACATAATCACTAAAACGACAAGTAGTATAGTATCAGATAGGACAGTGCATTATATTGAAGCAATTATAGAAACAATGATATTGAAGCTAGCAAAAAGGAAATAATTGCTAAGTAAAGATTTGATGTAACTCACCCGTACCAATGCTTGTGGGAAATCTCTTTCTCTCACTCTTGAGGGATATCCTTGGAGAGCATCCCCAGCCAAGGGAGGAAGTGCTCTGTTAAAAGAACCTGACTGTATGGAAGGGGACTGGACTTTTATAGTATGCAGTGATTGACTATTAGTCACACATTTACAGACTAGCTACTAGCTTATCTGATTCGAAGTCTGGTGAACCAGGATAGTTTTAGCATAATTAACACCAAGACAATACCCTGGCAGCAGCAGTTGATCTTGCATGATAGCTTGATAACTTTGCATGATGGCTTTGCATTGTATACATTCTCTGATTGGATTTTAGGTCTTATCAGGGTGGGACTGTCCTGCCACACTGACCCAGGAGCCTTTCATTCTTTTTATCTACCCTGTTCGGCTGAGGAGGGCAGCAACAGCACTGCTTTTGTGAGCACCTGGCATCCAGCCAAGGTCAAACAAACCGCCATGCATGTTAAACTGTTTCTTATGGATGCCAAATATCGCCACATATTTTCATTACTTGTCACCCCTGTACTGACACTTCAGATCTAGTCAGTGGTTGATATATGACCTGAGGAGTTACTGTGATGGGGGAACTAATCACCAGAAAATCTAGAGTATGTTCAAAATGTTGCTACACCCTTTGTGAATTAAAGAAGCAAGCAAGGACAGGAACGATTACAGAGAATATCCCACTCTTAAATGCGGCCTGATTTTTAAAGGATTTGAACATTCGAAGCTCCATTTGGCTTCAATAGGAATCAGGGTTATTCAAATCAGTGGAATGGAAGCCAATCCAGCAGAAACTAGACTGTGAAAGTCAGTATCCATTTGTGGCTGATTACTTCCCAAATCATGTTACAGAGTAAAACAATATTTTAAAATGAGACATCTTTCATATTGACAGAAATGCTTAATGATTTTTTTTTGTGAAAAACTGGGATTTTTCAGCCCTACTAAAGTAAAAACCTATACAAAAGGTCTTATTGAAGTATAATTAACAGAAACAAAATTTGGTCATATAAAAATACTAATTATTTCTGGCTATTGAATTACACAAAACAATGAAGTATCTCATAATGTTTAGCCTATGACAAGTGGAAAAAGCTAAAGTTTGAAACTGATAACAGATATTTCATGGGAAAAATTATTGAACCTGTATTCTAGGATTTTTTGGAGGCTTGGGGTCACAAGATGTTCTGCACCAGGTGTGATAGGGGGATGTGAAGAAAGAGAGAGAGACAGTGCAGGACCCTTTCTGCATCTTGATGAGATGCATTTGGCAAAAAATGGCTTCATAAGATAACTGCTGCAGTCAAACAGAAAGAGAAGAGGTAGATAAGTGAATAAATCTTAGGTCCCTTCAGATTCTGGGCACCCTGCAAAGGTGATTTAGTCCTTGGAAAGGTACCTGTGGTCTTTTTGCTGCTCCCCCGTGCTGCTTTCAAATCCACAGGGGTCACAGGACTGGAATGGATAATGAGCATCCACTACCACACACCCCTTCTGATGATAGTATCCGGAGGATCTTCAAGAGCTTTCTGCTTTGTTTCTCTCCCATGAGTTTTCTTAACATTCTAGCCTGAGGTACATAGATGAAATAACACAATGCCACTGTAAATGCTTGTTATGCATTGGCACTGCAGTAACTGAGCTACCCAATTTTTGATAGGTTAGAAATTGGTATGAGTTACTAGGACCCTATTCTCCATGCCTGTTCTGTGTAATGATTGTTGAGTTAGTCTGCTTGTGTATGGTGAGGAAAAACCAGATTTTTTTTAACCTAGCTCTAAGTTATGCTTCAGGCAGACAGGAGCATTTTCTTGAAGCAGCAAACGGCTGTAATAAATAAACAAATATAGATAAGGCTAATCATGATGGCCTCCATCAGATCTGTCAGTCCTGCACTTACTGCCTAAATTATCAGAACAGCATGGATGTTTCCTCTTCCCTAAGGCATCTGGCTTGCAAAGTAGTTTGATTTTGAAAGTTTTAGTTAATTTCAAAACAGGAGAATTCTAGCCAGTAACATTTTAGAAAAGTAAATTATCTTCCTGGATAGCACTGGGACAGTTTATTGCTATTGTCAGCATGTCTAAACATTATTATTCTTCCATATAGGTTCCAGTGCTGCAATTATTCCCATTTAGGAATTTTTTACCTTGATTTGTTATTGATCATAACACTTTTACACATCCATTGCTCCTCACTTAATCCAGAAATTCTTGAGTATTTAAATTAAGTAGAGGTGAGCCCAAGCCACAGATCTGAGACTCATATCTGAGTTTTGTTTCCTTTCTCTGCTTCACTGTGAGAACTTCTTCTGTAAGGCTTTGGTTCAGCTACATCCTACTAGCCACATATAATCATAATTTCAATCAATTCAGAAGCAATTCGGATGTATAGCAGGTTTGTGTAACAGGCAGTTGCAGAGACAGCTTTTCTGGTGGGGCAGAGGATATGGATGAAATGTCAGCAAGAAATATGTCCTGTGTTCATTACACGGTATTCCATACCCTGACAGACAATGATACAGCACAGATGAAAAGACCTGTCAATAAAGGAACAGACTGTCAAGACTCGTATCTTGTCTCCAGCAACCATCTATTCTAATGTTTTGAAGGAATGTGCAAGAAACCTTGAAGAAGAAAACTACAGTTCAAAGCATGCAAAAGAAAGTTTCTCCCCCAAAAAAGACTAGTTTAAGGATATCTTACACAGAAAAAAGGTACTTCCAGTAATTCTATTTGTAAAGTAGAGTTTGGATTCATAGAATCATAGAATGGTTAGTTGGAAGGGACCTTAAACATCATCTAGTTCCAGCCCCCCCCTGCCATGGGTAGGGATGCCAGCCACTAGATCAGGTTGCTCAGGACTATCCAATCTGGCCTTGAACACTTTCAGGGATCCACAACTCATCTGGGCAACCTGGTTCAGTGTTTCACCACCCTCACAGGAAAGAATTCCTTCCTAATACAAAAAGCAAACCTACCCGCTTTCAGTTTAATTTCAGGTTCATAATTTTTGACATTAATTTTAAAACTTTTTTCTCTAAGAGCTCTTTAAAAATATATCAAATTCAGTAAAAACACTTAATCTGGAAACTGACTAAAGATTAAATGTTTCTACTAAATTTATTTTAAAATATTCAGTTCACGATGCATATTAATTTCCTTTGTTTAGAGCATCTAAGTTTAATTTAAACTTCATCATGCAGTTTATCCCTCAATTTAATTTTATATTTATCCTTAAAGTAATGTCTTTTTGTAACTTCATAATGCATTACATAATTACATTGTTCATTAATTCCTATTATGTACATTTCATTAATGAAAAAATCCTTACGTTTGTAAATGCATTATTATTATTCAGTATTCCAGATCAAAGTGTCTCTTATTTAATAAATTATAAAGATATTCTGACAAAGGATTTCTTAATCTACCTTATTGTATTTACTACATATAGTACAGGAACCAACATTTGATTCTTTCCCTCAGGAAAAGTGAGAATGGGAGGAAGGAATCAGTGTTACTCAACCCAGATTGTATACTGTGTTTATCAGCATTGTGTCTGTAGCACTGGATGTAGATAAAAGCAGTTGCATTTTGATTTATATCAATGTGTAAAATAACTGAAAAGGCCACTGATTAATTTAAGAGGAGGCTCAGATAAGCAATTTGTCACAGCTGTAAATCTTGTATTGCTGGAGGAACATGGAAACAATTTTACCATTTTTTCAAAAGCAGAATTTTTTAACGGTCAATGAACTGTGGCATATTTAGTTGCTGTGCATTAACAGGCAACAAGTATACTTGAATCTCAGTGGGTATAGGTAATGCCAACTCCACATACCTCTCACCTGCAGCCTGAAGAGATCTCTTGCTGTAGTTTTCCACCATTCTGTCCTGGAGGTTTTTCAGTGAAAGAAAATGACCTGAGCTTATGCTATCTTCAGAGTGACTGCAGATATTCTAAAGATACCAGCATGTCTACTCAGCCCTGCTTGTGATGACTTAGAAAATAAAAAAGAAGGACAATATAACAGCACCACTATTTTAGTATGTTTCTTCTTTGTTTTCTTTTTTTTCTTTTTTAATATAGTTTGTGATTCTGAGCAAGATGCTGGGTTGAAGTACCAGATAGGTGAGAAGCTATGACCATCTTAGTAAAGACCATGAAATCTGGAAATTTCCTTAGAGAATTAATTCCTGTGTTATTCTCAGACAGGATTTGAGTATATATCTTGGACAGTTTACATAAACAGAACCACAGGTGTGCCCATTACATGCAAAATCTTTGACAAGTGCTTTGAAACTACATAAATTCAGATGAATCCCAGTTCTTGATTTTCTTTACAGGTCCTGGATGCCCAAGGGGTTAAATCATATTTTAAAAGTTCCTCTCTGTTCTTGCAAGTACCTAATTTTTCCATATGCTGCATTTTATTTTTATTGACTATAGGAAAAGCACTCCCTTTTTTCTCTCAATGGCTTTTGGAGGAGGACACTTAACAGTGCATTAATGGCTTGCAGCTTGGAGAAATTTTCTCATCCCAAGGGCACTGGATATTACAGCAATTGACACAGAGATGCTAGCATCAGCAACCCTGTGCTTCTCACTTTCACTGCTAGTGGCATTGATGGCCAGCTTAAAGGGGACTAGAGAATACCAAGTGAGGAGTCTGGGAAATGAAGTGGCAGCTTCTTTTTTTAATTTTAGATTTATGCATTTTAAGTCAGTCCTCATTAATGTCTGGGAAAAAATCCTAGCAGGAAATACACAAAAGTACAATGGTGGAATTTACCAACAAGAATTCCTGGTGGTGACAAGGTCAATCCAAGAAAATAATTAAGTGAATATTGCAAGCACCATTTTTGCCTTCCATTCCAAGCTATTGATCCAGCAATGAATTTACTATGCTCAAGAATGTGACTCTGAAGGAGAAGAGAATGAATGTTTCTGGTTTGCTTCTATTTATTCTGTATAGAAAGCAGGAGGAGTCAGTAATACAGTTATTCTTGATTCTTCAGTAAGGAAAGGTCAACCAGAATTTGCTTATGTTGATTTTTCTTGCTCTTTATGTATATATCACAACTTTTATAAAATTGTCACAAATGACAGATAACAGTGATAAATTAACTTATAGGCTAGGTGGATTAGAGGCCTGGGGCAACATAAACTAGGACAAGCATAGAGAAGTCAAAAAGGGAAAAGTGATTCCCTCAAGATTAAAGTCAGATTTGCAGAATTTTATTCCCCCAGTCATCTGGGGTGAGTGATTATTATTATTATTAGTGATCATTATTATTTTTTTTTTTAGTGAGTTATAGATTATCTTCAAAGCTTCTGCTTTGTGCCACAGTAGCCAAAAGCAGAGATAGTGAGACACTTTTTCTGTCACTGAAGCACATGATGTAGATTTTCAGCTAGGAAAAGTGTGTTCTGTTCTTCTTTAAATACTTGTTTTGTTCATAATTTCTTTATCAGCTAATCATATGCATGACAATGTGCTGTGGTGCAATTTAATAAAAAATATTAAATTATTAATTACTCTTAATGATCAAAGAAGAAAAAGATGAATACCTACAAGTAATGGCTCCAGTTCCCCTTACTCTTGCTTGAAGATTGTGTGTTTGGCTACAAACCAGAGTATGATTTTGGTCAGACTCCTGAGTTTGACAGTATCAGGTTGGACTGCTGTGTTCACTCAGACCATGGTAGGAATGATGAATATCTGTGGCTGCCACCTTCTCACATGACAGGAGTACTGCAGCCTTGGATTCAGAGTAGGGCAGAGTATTTGTGGCAAAATACAGGACTTCCAGAACTAAAGGAAGGATCCACAATGGCTTGAGAAAAACATGAAGAATTAGGTATGTTGTGATGTAGATATTCACTGCTGGGCTACTAAAGTAACTGGAGAATTAAGGGCAAATATTTTAAGTTTTCAGTAGATGGAGTAGAGATTAAGAGAGTTTTTATTTCTCCTCCGAGCGACAGAAAATGGTATTTGATCAGTAAGCGATTTTTTTATAGTGATTTCATTTAAAATAATAAGGAATAAAATAACTCTTTATATTAATTTTGGTTATTAATTAATATCCAGTACTAGATATTGCTTACAGGTTTTTTTGGGTATTGGTTTTTCAGCAGTGAAGTATGTGATGGGTATACAGAGGTTTTTCTGGATTTTTTCTGTTTAACATAAAAATTCATATATGAGCCAAACTTTTATGTGGCTGCCACTATGGAAGAGAAACATGCTGTGCATATTGATCTGTGGATCAGCAACCATTAGTGCCAGCAGCAATAAACTGCCATGAGAGAAAGCACACTTACACTGTCAGCATGCTGGCATTGGAGGGCCTTTATTGAGTAAGAAAAAGTTTTCCAAACCCGCTTTTCCGATGAGCAGTTCTTTAAAATGTTGTGAAAGCCTTTTTAGCATTGAAGAGCTTTTACGTTTGTGCTACTCAGATCAAATAATGCAGTAGATGTCGTTTCCTTTCCTCAGGTAATTTGCCTGGGAAATTATGTTGAGTTGCAGTTGCCTTAACCCGCTCAGAGATAGGTGTTTCTAAGGTTAGATATGTAATGACACAGCACTGCTTACTCAGGAGCATGGCAAATCTACAAAGCAGGACTCTGGAACATCCTAGCAAGTGCTCAGCTCCCTTGCAGAACAGAGTGGAGGGAGCTGTGCAGGCAACACAGAGGTGGCACCATACCGGCCAAAGGAAGCAGAGGTGTCCTCCAGGGGCCATAGGTGGCGCTGAAGGCTCTCAGGCGTGCCATGACTGTCTACGGAGTTTATTTATGTTAATTGATGTAAGACAAAGTACGATGACTTTGCCTCACAATGCAGCATGAGGGTCCAGTTCAACCATTTTCTGAATCTGTGTAAGCTAGAGCAATCAAAGAACAGGTAGCATCATTATTATGGAGACCCTGCACTCCTCTTATGTTCTCATGATACTTTGTAATCACAGTCCAGATTTACACAGCAGCAGGCACCGTGAAGCCTCTCAGTACATTTTGCATTTTGTCATTTTCCTTTTCTTATTTTGTGCTGTTTTATATAAGAATATACTGTGACAAAACATACAGCAACCAGTATGACACTTTTACCATAGAGCAATTTCTATTGAGGTGACTGTGGTCTACAGGCTCTGAATCACGTTTGCTGAGCAAGGAGCTGTAGTGATTCAGGACACCGTGGTCCTGCAGAGCAGAATAACCTTCTGCTGGAAGTTGTCAGAGCACCCACACTGGCTGTCAGGAAGCAGCCAGCTTGGCTTATCTCTTGCAGTTCACAAAACCGTGTTTTAGCATCCTTTCAGAGGCAGTTTAAGCTGTTTGAAGCCCTGTACATTGGAGTGGCTGATGCTGGGAGAGGGCTGCTTTTTAGCACCTTTGCTATTCTCGCGGCAGCCTTCAATAGAGGCAAGGAAACAAACAGCTGAAGTTGACAATGTTTTAAGTCACCACAATGAGTTATCAGCAGTCATCTGTTAGAGCTCAAGCCCCCTAGGGATTGCACTAAATGGTATTACAGAAAGAAAAAAGTTCTTCTGGGGGCTACAACATTAGAAAAAGTGATTTTCTACAGATTTTGTGTGCTGTTTCTATTAAACATGCCTCCACTAGCACTTTCTTAACTACTTCACATGCTCCAATGCTTCTTTCTCAGTCTTCAGTATCTCTCCACAATGGTCTTTCTGATCACATATTGTAACTGGGATTGCAAATTCTTCCAGATAAAAAATGAAAAAAAAAATTCATGAGCAGGAAATATATTGTACAGCTTGATTCTTCATCTGGTCTGATAGCTTGATACCATTATTAAATTAAAAAACCAAACTGTCGAAGCGACCTTTTTTTTAATAGGAATGGTGTTTTTAGATAAATGAAGTTAAAAGCTATTGAATTCTGAACAATTTGGAGGCAGAAAGCATCCCATGATCATCTTAAAGTCTGTCTTGGCAGAACAACAGTGTCTCCTAGTTCATTGTTAAAAATAATGTAGAAAAAATATGTTGGTTTTAGTCTTTGACAGAAAAATGCATATTTTCTTTTCCAGAGGGAAAAAAGTACTTCTAACTAGCTCTACCCATTTTGCCTCTACTGAAATAAAAAAATTGAAGTTGAAACAAAACTAGGAAAACAGATGGGTAAGGATGGAATTTACTGAAGTATCCTACAACAATCCTATCACACTAACTCTCAGAAAAATGCAGTGCTGCACCTTATGCAATATCATGATAACTCACTTCACAACTGCAAAAAGAAACAGACTTGAAGCAATTCGTCCCCCCTCTTAGAACTCTGTTTTGTAGCAATTCTTTGTGCTTTTCCATATTTGACTCTTTGGAAACCAATAGCTGCAAGATGAGACAGTCTGCATTTTGATCGAGTGAGACTGGCTTGGAAACTTGATCCAAGTACAAATACCACAGACCACTTAGTGAAAAAAGGCATTTGCTTACTTATTTCTGAATGTCTGTGTTTGTATTAAGGTCAAGAATAACTTCAGTTTATTTCCATTTATACAGGCGTAAGTGTTGAATCTTTCAAAAGGATCGGAAAAGGAAGATAACAGGGAGAGGTGGTGGAAAGAGGCATAGAAGGGAGAGAATAAAGAAGGTAGATGAAAGTAGACAAAAATGTGAAAAGGCAACTCTATGGAGAGAAGTTAGAGAAAGGAGAGGCATGAAAAAACAATATGGAAATAAAGCTTTCTGTTATAAACTTCAGATTTAGTATTTGTTGTGTGCAGCAACTGACGTGATTCGATGTCAATAATTTTTGCCTCTGTTCGTTTAGCTCACAGTCATGGATGGAATGGTCTGATGAAGTGGGAAGACAGAACAAAAACATGTCTGTCCCAGAGTAATTGCAATCTGAAGTTAAAACAAAAGACAACATATAATACAGACAAAAGAAGAACACAAGGAAACGTGTAGGCAGCAGTAACTGAAAGTATTGAACAGGCCTGACTCATGTTAGGTGTTTCAAAATGTGGCAAAACAGGGCGATTGAAGTGGGAATGTGAAGGACAATGATGAAGCTATTGGAAGGTCTTCTCAAACATGAAGAGCAATAAGGAAGAAAGACCCTGGGTGTAAAAGTTAAGAGGCAATTGTGGCTGAGTGGCTAGAAGGTCATGAATGACCTTGAAAATTGAGATGACTAAGTTTTATATGAGTTTGTAGAGAAGAAAATGCTAGTGGAGAAATAAAGAATTGAAAAGGCAGAAAATTAGGTTGAAATTTGATTTTTGCTATGATAATCTAACTGGACATGAGCAGTACAAAACTGACGAGTGAACCAAAACTACAATTAAAAAAATAAAAGGAAGGAAATAAAGGATTGATGAGGGTTTGGGAAGACTGTAGGTACTACCATAAGTTTTATTTTGCACTGTCACAATAATTTTCTTTGCCTATTTTTCACTGCTTTTTTTCTAAAAACATTTATTCAGAAGTGACATTTTATGCCTCATGCAACTATTGTACATCATCCTGTGGTTGGAAAACAGTGGAAGACAGGTATGAACTGATCATCCTTGAGCAATTCTGCCATTCAGTATAAAATATAGGTATTACAGAGTTGCAAATTCTACACATTTGTAAAAAGTACTGGCTACACATTTTTGTTTCAGACCTTAAAAGGAATATTTGCTTTGGGTTTGTCAATCTTTCTTTTGTATTTGTTTTTAATAGATTTTCATGTGCATGGAATGGTCCAGGATTGGTACATCACAGGCCTCAGTATTCACAAGTGGAGAGGTACATATTCGTAGAATAAAACTACCAAGACAGAGGGTCAACATACTTCTTAGGACCAGTTCTTAAATCCAACCACTGGGACTGCAGAAATAACAGGATGACATTCCTTCCTCCTTGAATGGCAAAAATATCTCTTTAAAGAAGTCATCAAGTTAAAATATCATCTTAACACTCCCAGACCCTTTTCTTGCCTTGGTTCTGTATACGTTTTGTGCACGCATACGTGCACAAAAACCCAATCCTACACTCATTCTTCTTACTTTCTGCAGCTGCACAGTTATGGCCTTAGCAAACTCTAGAGCAAAGGAATCCAGAGTTGCAGTTGTTGCAGCTCCCTAGAACAAGACTCTCATATAGGTCCCAGTTCTTGTGTACAGACGTTGATCATTGCTAATCTTTGTGTCCAGTCTCAAGATTCAGAGGTCAGTTCTTCCAGACTCAAAACATACCTCCCACTTTACTGCGTGTATAAACAGATAACTGACAAATCAGGTAATGTTGCCCTTTTCCTTCTCTGATAAAGCCATATCATTGTATTGCATGGGGAATAAGATAAAGTAGCTGCATTATCTGCCATTATTACTTGTTACCTGATTTACTGCTTATAATTTACATGATTATGTCTAGATAAATTAAATGAATGATTAAAACAGCAAGTTAAGTGAGCCAACTGAAGGGGTGCAATCACTGTTAATTAAAGAAGAGAATGAAATTCACTGGAATAATTACTTTTTCTTTTCTAATGAAATGTTTTTCTTTACTTTCCTCTTGTTTTTCTTTCTGCTGTTGGCAAAGCCTTACTTAAATATTCTTGAAGAATGTTGTTTGTTTTTAAATTGAATAAACAAACACAAATGGTATGCATTTCTGTAATTCATCATTTGTACATTTTTTGTGAAATCTTTGTGTGTACTTTGTGTGACACGAAGTCATATGTTACATAAACAAAATAACAGCTACATTAAAACCTACAAAGAAATGTGTCATACAGAGGTCAACAGCATTTAGAAACTGAGATATTTGCAAAGCTTCATTAATTTCACGTTTATTTCTCCAATATTAATAGATATGTGAACTCTTTGGGTACTATGATGATACCTTTGAAACCTCAGATACAAACTCCCTCACAAGAGTTTGTGGGGCACTGTCCCATTTCTTATTTGGCTCAGAATTCGTTTCTGCTCTATTTAAAGACAGTAACTCGTATAGCCTCTGTCCATTCCCATTCCTAAGCCCACTGTTCCACACTTGGCACCTACTATGCTGATATATTTGTCATGAAGAACAATAAAGAAAGTCTTTTGCATTACTTTTGTTTGGAGAAGTCTGCAGCAAATCTCGAGATTTCATGCCATTTGTCTCCCTAGCAGCATTGCAGCCCAAATAACACCCCCTTTCTTTAAAAGGCTTCTGCTTACCAATTTTAAACAACACTTTTTGATATTTTAAGTGTGTTTGCAAAGTTTTAATGTTACTGGAATTTTAAACTTGTTTGAAAACTGCTGCTCAGTCTTCTGTTTGCCAGGAGAAATTTATGCATGTATATCCTTAGCCTTGGAAAGTTATTAGAGAAGTTGTAAGGAAATACACTGAGGTCTGTCTCTGTGTGGCTTCATCTGAAAACAAAGAATGGAAAAACACCAGGTGAAAAGTAAGCAAATGTAATTTTAAGCACTACAAGTACCAGCTCAGACTGTAGGCCAGTACACACGTTAATGGGAAAAAATATTCTGAATATTTGAACCATCCACAGGGTTTGCAGAAGGGAGTGTACTGAATGATCCACCTATTGTTTTGCACAGATGTTCATGGACAGAGAATTTTTAAAAAGCATGTGCATAAACAAATGCTATTCATTAATCTTAATTCTATGTTAAAAAATGTCCCATTATAACTAAATACAAAATACTGTCTGTTCTTCGTGACTATTTCTGGGTTCCATACTGGGAGCAGTGATATTTAGTATCTTCATTAATGACATAAACAGAGGAACTGAGTGCATCCTCAGCAAATGTGCAGATAACACCAAGCTGAGTGGTGAGATTGACACACCTGAAGGATGAGATGCCATCCAAAGGGATCTGGACAAGCTTGAGAAGTGGTCCCATGGGAATGTCATGAAGTTTAAGACCAAGTGCAAGGTGCTGCACCTGGGTCGGGGCAACCACCACTATCAATACAGGTTGGGGGATGAACAGATCGAGAGCAGCTCTGCCAAGGGGACTTGGGTGTGCCGATGGATGAGAGGCTGGACATGAGCCATCAATGTACACCTGTGCCAACTGTAAGAGAAAGCCAACTGTATCCTGGGCTGCATCAAAAGCAGCACGGCAGCAGGTCAAGGGAAAGGATTCCACCCCTCTGCTCTACTCTGGTGAGACTCCCATCTGGAATGCTGCATCTAGCTCTGGGATCCTCAGCACAGAAATTACATGGACCTGTTAAAGTGAGTCCAGAGGAGGGCCACCAAGTTGATTAGAGGAATGGATCACATCTCCTATTAGAAAAGGCAAAGAGAATTGAGATTCTTTAGCCTGGAAAAGAAAAGGCTTCAGGGTGACCTAATTGCAGCCTTTCAGTACCTGAAGGGAACCTACAAGAAAGATGGAGAGAGACTATTTACAAGGGCAGGTAGTGACAGGACAAGGTGGAATGGTTTTAAATGGAAAGAGAGTAGCTTTAGATTAGATGTTAGGAAAAAAATCTTTACTGTGAGGGTGGTGAGGCACTGGAACAGGTTGCCGAGAGAAGCTGTGGATGCCCCATCCCTGGAAAAGTTCAAGGCCAGGTTGTATGGGGCTCTGAGCACCTTGGTCTAGTGGAATTTGTCTCTACTCATGTCCTTACTCATGGCAGATGAATTTTAAGGTCCCTTCGAATCCAAGTCTTTCTATGATTCTATGATTCTACATCTTCAGGAACAGTTGGTTTAAAGTGATCTATATAGACTTTCATCAGTTCTACAGGAGAAACTGCCTGGGGGAGTTAATCAGCACATCTTATGAACAAAAATAGTATATAGCAATTGGACTAAGCACAGCAGGAGCTGCCTGGAGGAAGTTGCTGTCCAAAATTCCCACCCAGAGAGTTCCTGTAAGGGTTAGTCAAATGCTTTGTTGTGAAGTTCAGTCAATCACCTTCTTTCAAGTCAGTATTTGTATCAAATAGTGTTGAACCATTTGTCTCCCCTGTGCAGGGAATAGTTGAGGAGTGTCTGGGCCAACCAGGCAAATGATAAATGCCCTGGGTGTGCACATAGGCACAGCCCTTACACTCAGCTACACTGAAACAGGAACTTGAATTTTCTCCTATATCACAATTTTAACTTCAATACCATGAAATTGTCACAATAAACAGAATTCCAGAGAAGAGTCCCTTATTGCAAGTATTGGATTTTGTCTCTTTAAAAAAACTCAAATCATGACAGGTAAATTTACCAGTGTTCAGTCTGTCAAGGACTATACTCTTGTCACTGAAAATATTTTAATTGTGATTTTTAACTGGTTCCTAAAACACATGCAAACTCTTGAGACATTGTATATTAGCACCTGTAATACTAATGACTACTTAACCATTAGCCTTGCAATTCAAGCTATTCACTAGTCAATGCAGATTGTGTAATGGTTACACTTAATACAAGGGCCAACTATTGCTCCTGTGTCTTCCGGTGCAGTGAAAGGTTACACCCAAACATGCCCAAATGTAGCTGCATACTTCTTGTTTCCATAGGAATTTCCTTTCATCCTAAAAGAGCAACTTGAACTGACATATCCATGTCTATAAAACCCTAATTCAGATTAGGTGGAATCTTAGAAATATTTACAGACACACCTACTTTCACATTTAACCCCCAGAGAAAATCCATAGTACCTTCAATTTAAGCAGATTTAGGAATATTTATTTGTTTATGATGATGAGAGATTCCAACTGTATTTCTGCAAAGGGACATTTTATGAAAAGAACATAGTTTCTGTATATGTTTAAAAATTGGTAAATAATCTGTGAAATGCTGTACTACTAAATGCATGCTTGATGTTTGAAAGTTTCAAGGATTACAGTTGTCCATTTCTTGATATTTAATTATTCCAGTGGACTCATTTTTATTGTTTCTGTTACAACAGTCACCGAGTATCAAATTAAAAAATAGTATAGTAATTCAGTTGTCCTCTGAAGAATTAATTTGTTAAATTTGGTCATGAAACCCAGCCCTTAAAGTGTGAAATAGTGAAATCTTTCAGATCTCAAACTATTTAACTATGACATTCCTACTGATGACTTTGTAGTACACTGTCTCATACATTATACTCTCTGCTTTAAAGATTTAAAAAGTTATCTAGTAGCAAGTGCAATGAAGTTCATGATAGGGTTCAAAGTACAACAAAAGTAAGTTATTATTGAAGAAAGAGAGTATTTGTTTTGGAGGCTGATTTAAAACACTTTGCTTTGTCTTTCATAGGAATCCTAAGTTTGCTATGTAGGAGGCATTCCCAAGGCAGATGCACTGGCATAGGCATAGGCATAGGAAAGGTAGTCAAAGGGCAAAAAATTGTAATTTATTTCTTGTCTGTCATCAGCTTACTATCACACAGATAAAATGTGTCTCTCACTGAGCCAATAACAAAATCTCTGTAAAGGCAGCATGTGTTTGTGTGTCTTTGTACATGAGCTTAGGCATGTGTGTATACATTTATGGACAAACACCAGTAGGAGAAGTTCTGATCAAATAATTTTAATGATTTTAAATAATAGGTGGTATGATATAGTTTCTGCCCATGTAGTCAGTGCTAAGTGACTGAGTATGTGGCTGCATTTCAAGTCTTGTAGACCAGCATAAAACATGTTTGCAGTTTTGGTACGGTAGATTATGCGTATATGAATAGCAATTACAGGCCCAGTGTTTTGTATTTATGTGTATGTGGAAGGCTAATACATTACAAATATGTCACAGAGTGATGCCATAAGAAAAACTCCTTAAGAGAAACTCCTGTTCTGAGTGCTACATTTATAAAAGTAAAGCCATGTACCTTTTTACAGCTGATAGTGGTCACAGTATTGCTTTGCAATAGTGATAACAAAAGTGAAGCAATGGAAAACTATCTGATCTTCAAAGAGCCTGCCTTTATTTAGACACTGCCCATGGGTATTAAAGCTGCCGTGTGTAGACTTTACGCTGCAGTGGGTCTGTAGGAAGCTTTTATCAATATGTAGAGATAATAACAGAGAGGTTTGATTCTCATTTTAGATATCTACCAATGCACAGAGTTGACTCACTGACTTCAGTGGGATTATTTACAATTGATGTCAGCATAAACACAAGAGAATCACCCAGGTTGCAACCTAGGGTTACTGTCTGCTGTCTCTTGGGTGACACATTTTTCTGGAAAGTGTGGCAAAATGAATCCATAGTCAAAGCAGGTCAGTGGTACTTTGAAGCATCCATTTTTTTATGGGAGACCTGGCAGGGCAAGAGAAGAAGGTAATGAAGATAAGTTACTAATGGCAAAGGAAGGAGGTCTAGCACAAGAAGGAGATTTAGAGGGACTGTTGACCAAAACCAGTTAAACTCAGACAAGTGTGCTTAAAAATATTTCTCCATCTTTTTAATTTTGCAGTTTAACTCCACAAAATTTCTATGAGAAGAGTGAAGGAATGATATTTGAGAAAAAGATGTCAAACAGAACAAAGGAAACCACCTAACAGAAAAGTAAACAATAAAGGCAACAAAAATAGAGAAAAAGAAAGACAAAAAGAAGGAAAGGAATAAACCATGGAGAGGTTGAGGAAGGTGAGAGATTTTATCTTTTCTGCCAAAACCAATATATCTTTTCACTCAGTTCTGGGAGTGCTGTCTAGAGAGCAGCTCAGTAAACATGACAGGAGGTTTCTTATGTTGCGTTTCAGGCAAATAGTTGCATTTATATACAGTGCAAAATGATTTTGCTTTTGACCTGCAGATAATATCTACAGGTCTATTTATAGTCGAACACATCAACAATTATTTAATTTATATTTCCATAGTAACTATTAGCAGAAACTAGGCAAAGAAAATGTGTGCAGCCTTTGTTCAACAATTACACTGCAACATACCCAGCATTGTTCTGTTGTATTCAGCAGTTCAAAAATACACACCTGTGGGGTTTTTCCCTACTATTATATCATTCTTTCAGGGTAGCATCTGGAGTTTCTGGCTATAAGATATAAAAAAAAATGAAGGAAAAGGGTATTCTCCAATCCAGAGGGTCAGAAATCCAGATTTATAATAAGAGGGGAAATGCATGCAGATACATAAGGAGTGAGGACCTAAGGGAGGGAGTAAGGTGACAAAAACCATGGGTTTTCTTACACACATAAGTGGCTTATGTGGTCACATAAGCCACAGGTGCCACCCAATGTACCCCAAGCCATATGCCAGTGGCCTGGCAGCATTGTGACAGGAAAAGCTGTAATGGAGGGATGTAGAACACAAGAAGTTGAGACCATGAGAAACGGTAATGTAGGGTTTGTTTCTCTTAAACTTAGATTCACGAGGAAGTTGAGGAATATTACTAAGGACCACTGTCACAAAGTAAAGAAACTACATCCTTTTACAGTGATAGGAAAATTCTATTTGGTCTTGTTTTCACAGAAAGTGCAGGACAAATGGACAGGCATACTCTGGGAGTGGCCGTGGTAATCAAAATTGTACTTTCCATAGGATATTGGTAAGGTTTTAAAAGGAATCTTTGGACCTTGCTTTCTGCTAACCATTGTGGTGAAGACTGTATTTCAGTCCTGAGTTCAAGGGTGAAAAATGGTGACTTTTTAGTGCCATACAGTGTCTCTGCAAACACAAGTTCCTTTTTTCATCATCAACTGTCATTTTCCCCTCACTGATCATGAAAAGAAGTGGTTGCTGCAGGTAATTATTTGTACAGGAAGAAATTCTCACTGCATTCTAAATATCACCAATAACACATTTAAGTGATTTAGTGTACCTTGTAATTGGTTTTCTGAAAATATGAATATTTTACTGCCACTGTGGCAACTCTCCACAGCATCTATAATAGTGACATTCTGCAGGACATGACTAATGAGTTTTATTTTTTGCTCTGTCTAGAAGTAAGAAGGTTAGAAGTTCTACAATTATTTTCTTTTAGAGAACATGCAAAAATATTATAATGCTACATCTGATGAATATATGAGAGTTTTCTGAAGGACCGAGCAACCAAAATAACCCAGCAAATGTTAGAAGCAAGCTAGAGGAAACCCGTTGTCCATAAAATAATACCATCTTAGTATCATACACTTCTCTATAGCTAATTTGGGGAGAAGGATTTAGCCTGCTCTCACGATGTGAGAGCAGGAAAGCAGAGATGAATGTCTGTGAATGTTGAAGCCTACTTTACTCTGGTGGGTGCCTTTGGAATTCCTTACAAATTTATGTGGGGCAAAATACTACAGAAGTGAGGTGAGCCTCTTGGTATTCCATGTAAATATAAAAGAAATCACCTTGGTAAAGTACATTGAAACTGAGATGATGCCAAACACTGAGTTTGACACTTGCCCTAGGAGGTTTGCAACCTCGAGAATATATTTTGTTATCCTTTTCTCCTTGCTTAAAACTAGGAAAAAATAGAGGATGAGAAAATGAACCCTTTCTGTTGAGAAGTCTGTGTGCTGTTTTAAAGAATCTAGCCTCTAGATCACATTAAGAAAGTTCTTAAATGGAATTAATAATAATGTGAGCAATTTCAGGTTCCTTAGCACTCAACATAATTCACAATCCTGGGTGAGGCACCCGTGTTCACTTACATAATGCAGAGAGAATGTTTTAAGCCTAAAAAAGTGTTTTACTAAAACAGAAATAAAAAGGAGAGTAGAATTGTTTGCATCCTGCCTGACAGGCAGTTAACTTCCCTGAGCCAGAGGTGAGAACATCTTTCATAACGAGGAACTGAACTTACTTATTTTCAGAATTCAAAGTGAAGTTGTTTATTCCAAGAGATGACTGGAAAAGCAAGCCCTAATGTCCTTTTAACCACTAGACTGGTAGCTAGGGTACTTATGAAGGTATAAGAGACTTAAGCACTGGCCTTAGGGGTTTGTTTTGAAAACAGGAGGAGGTGGTTCTGCATTGTCTTTACCACTATTCCCCATGAAAATAATCTGACTTTGCATTTGTGAATTATTTACAAGCTAGGTCATAATCATATTTGCCTCTTCTACTATGTACCAGACAGTTGAATTAGAGTAATCTGTAAAGAATTGTAGGAGTCGGGTTTCAGAAAGGGTGCCGAACAGCACCCTGGGAGATGTAGTTCCCAAGTACTCCCACACATATGGGCAGTGAGATGCCCTTGGTGGTTGGTCACGGGAGTCACATGTTACTTTGAACCCATGGATATAAAGTGTTGTTTGACTTGAATAAACGGATTTGGCTGTGAACCCTCAAGAAGCTGGTCGAGTCTGTGTAATTTATTTATGTATTATAGTAATACGCCACAAAGAATTAGAGCATTTCAAGGAAGAGGAAAAGTTGTAAAATAGGAAAAAAAGGCAATGAGGGATAAAGCATGACAGATCATGCCAGACCAACCTGATATCTGTTTTTGTTGACATGGCAAGCATTATGGGCAAAGGAAAGAAAGCAAAATCTTAAAGGATAAATTCACCTGCTCCTAAACACAGTTTGCTGGGGATGATAAAGCACAACACAAGAGCTGTAAAACATGTAAAAACTGGCTAACAGGAAGAGTGCTAAAAAGAGAACAGTATTGTTGGAATAAAGTCGGTAGTGTAATTCCTCATGGATAGGTCTTGAGGCCAATTATATATAATGTTTTATTGGTGACCTTGACACAAAGAATAACTGTGCACTGATGAAATCTGCTAATGACACAAAGCTGGGAGCAACAATCAATACAGTGGAGCATCAGAATATCATATGGGAAGAAATGGGTGACCTTGAGAACTGGAGCAATAAGAAGGATAACAGGTTGCAAGGTCATGCAACCAGGGACTGGGAAGAATCATTGCCATAAACTGGAAAATAAGAAAGGAGGGCAAGCTCGCAAGTGTTAATCACAGAATGCCTGTGAGATACTTAAAGGATATGACTGTCAAAAAAGTACATGCAAAGTATTTCCAGTGATGCTAAAAATGGAAAAAATCATTACTCAAATGATTGAAAAGATTTTTTTAGAAGATATTTAAGTATGTACATGGAAATTCCCCTAAAAATTAAAACTGAATAGCTACTGCAATGAAAGAGGAGTCTTGGATATGGACATGTGAATGAGTTAATGCAAATTTGGGAAGGATGTAGATTTACTAGTTACCAGCTACTCTACTGAATGTTTGCCTGTCTGCACTCACCTCATGGTAAGTTCATGGTAGTTTTCCTTCATTTTCACTGAAAGATAAGCTGTCTTGAACTTGCCAAAAAGAAATATTATGGAAGCTTCCAGGAGGTAGCTAGTGATATATATATAAATGCATGAGTTCTTGCCTAGCCCTAAAATAAGTTACTTTGCCCAATTTGGCCAAACAAGATGAAATGGATTCAAGAAGACAGGATTGTTTCTGTAAAAATGCAAAAGAAGTAGACACTAGAGTTGAAGAAAAGTTCTATGAGTTAAAGAACAAAATAGCCTCTATATTTATTAGCATTTGATTAGCTTTATTTTGAATGGAAATTATGAAATAGAGACCACCACAGGAGGGGTGGGTGATCACAAATTTTCCAATAAGAATATTGAGGGCAAGAAAACCAACTGGTTTTGGAGATCCAACCTGAAAATATTTTATTAATGACTTCAAACACTGTGTTTGTTAGTAAGGAGTTGGCAAGGTGTTTCATGTGTGTAAAATGCATGAGATGGATATTTGGGTTGTGAGAGTGTCTCAAGGCAGAAGGCAATTCTCTGGAAAGCATTTCTTCTTTTTTCTGCTTTTCTAGTACTTGATTATGGCAAATAAAAACTCAGTGCAATGCACTTTGGTGTTTTTTTCTATTACTTTCTTCTAGTTCCTGAATGTCTTATGGTGCTCCAGAGCATTGTAATGAAAAGAATATATGACTTGAGCCTATTTGACAAAAATATTCTGTCTACTCATAACACAGTGGGTAAATGAGCAGTGAGTATATGACTGAGCACAGACGAACTGCACTGTTCCCTTACATATTGGTGTGTTTTTCTCATTTATATTTTTCATCTGATTTTTAAAAAATAATAATAATGAATCTTCTCTTTCCTGCCCTATTGAAATGACAGAAATTGTAAATATGGTCACTTGTTAGGCTGATATTTATTCAAATGTCATGATAAAATTGTGCACAACTATAAATAATATAAAATAAATATAACACATTTAATAATTCCCTACATTATTCTACAGGATGACCAAATGCACTTGGGTAGCATGAAGATGATATAAAAATGAAAATTTCCATAAACACAGATGAAAAGCAGATGCTCACATTCTTTGTTCAGGTTCTCTGACCTGAAATGTAGAGGAATAAGAAAACTTGGCAAGCACCACCAAAAAAAGATATGTTTCTAGGAAGCATGTGCATTAATACAGCTGGATAAACAGTTGTCTGCTGGAACTATCTCCACCCATCATGTTTCCATGGATGCAGCAAGACTGTAATTATTCTTAAGGCATATATTTTTGACTGTTTTGAATTGAGACCTCAGTTTGGGAAAGCAAATTATTATCTGCTCGATTTTAAGCACAGAGCTGGATGACTAAATAGAGAAAATGAAGGTAAAGAACAGATAATTTACATGACTTCAAAGAGAGTTGTCACAAAACGAACACAGGCTACAGACAAACTTTCTGTCTCATTGTAAACAAATAGGACTCTTTAATTACAAAGAAAGCTTCAAACACCTCAGCAAAATGTGTGGACCAAGAACCAGGAAGAAATGTCTGATGCTTATTGTTGGGAGTGTCAAAAGAACAAAAGCAAGTTGCTGAAAGCTCAGCACATTGTTTTTTTCTCCTGGCTATGAAGATCAGAAACATAAGTTACTTCATGCTTCAGTTTCCAATCATCATTGGCTGACTGATAAAATTATTAGATAGTATCCTGTCCTTTTTCTCCTCGTTTGTCTGAACTGGTTGAAACTCTGAATTGATGACTTGTGAACAATTTTGATATTTTAAAGTTTGTTTTCATGAAACATCAAAAGTATATTCAATATTTCCCAGAGCAGGGAGTTTCAAAAAACTTAACTTGCAAATTCTATTTAATTTAATGGAAATGTCTAAAAAGCAATCTGTATTTCTACATGTTTTTATTACATTTTTGTAGAGTTACAACACACAGTATTAAGGAAGATGCTGATAAATAGAGATTTAAAACCCCTTTCATTCCCTTCAAGTTGTTTCTCTCCTATTTATTTTCTAATAACATAGCTTTATAGCACAGTTTCCACCAAATCTGTTTTGATAAAAATTTTTGACCAATTATAGGTAGTAAAACCACTTTGGAACAAAATGATGACAGATAACCTGTTGATAAGCAATTTAGTTTGCCTGCTTTAGAAAGGAATTTCAGGAACTGATAGCTGATGGGTTTCTTTTCAAATAAGTCAAGAGCGGTCAACATCAGAAAACAGGCAAAAAATTTAAACTGTAGATTTTACATTTTTTAAAAAAATTTTGTGCTACATTATTTCTCTCTAATCCTTGTAATCTAATACTTAATACTAAAATTTATGGGAATATTACCAAAATAAAGACAATCCCACTCAGTTTATGACCAGCATTTTTAAAGTAATAAATGTTAATCTGTCAAATCAATGCAGTAAACAACCTGATTATTAAAAAATACTGTGTGACTGGCATTCTTGGCATGACTGAAAATCATACAATTCTATACTTGCTTTTAAAATTTTCTGTCTCTATAAATTAGGTACTAGGCAGGTGGTATGATGTTCTTGCTATCAAAGTGCAAACTTTACTCCTATATCTTCATGTTATATAAACCCACAGAACTAATACATGAAAAATGTTTTCCTAGAAGAAAACAGGCTATGCCTCAGCTTTATTAGATAATTACAGTGCTTTTAAAAGCAAAATTGTGCTTCTTTTCAAAATGACTTTCTCAATAACGTGAGGTCACAGAATATACTATAAATCAGTTGGGCCTAAACAAAATTTGACACTGTTTGAATTGAATTGACTCATACGCCACAGAATAATTAACAAGAAAAAACATAGAAGATATTTTCTCTTTATTAGTTACTGACAACAATGGCTGTTGTAATGTTTTGAAGTAATCTTTTGTTAAGTAAAAGAAGGGGGTTTTTTTAACCATGAGAATGTATTTGGTGATAGACTTTTTAGCAGGGCTTGTAGTGAGAGGACAAGGGGTAATGGTTTTAAATTAAAGGAGGATAGATTTCTATTAGATATAAGAAAGACATATTTTAAAATAAGGGTGGTGAAACACTGGCACAGGTTACCCAGAGAGCCGACAGATGCCCCATCCCTGGAAACATTCAATGTCAGGTTGGATGCAGAGAAACAGATCTAGTTTAAGATGTCCCTGCCTATGACAGGGAGCTTGGACTAGATGACCTTTAAAGGTTCCTTCCAACACAACCTATCCTATGATTCTATGATTTATTTCTGTTCATGAGTCCAGGAGTTAATTTATAGATTTAAAACCATCACGACAGAATAAGAAAGGACTTACTTAGTATTTTTTTTTTCAATTTTCTAAAATTGCAGCATTGTCCTTGACCTATCAATAGAATTTAAAATATTAATTTTTTACCTCTTGTGTGTCTGCTGTGGTCAGTCTCTGTGATGCTCATGAGACTCACAAACCATGCCAGAAGCTCTCTGGAGGAGCACAGGCTGGCGCAGACACAGGCATTCCTGAAACTGCTATGGCACGAGCATTGGCACTGCTCAATGCAATAGTATCAGTGTAACCTCAGTTCCCAATCTGCCAGCTAAGAGAACTGCATAGCTGCATCTGGTCCTGTGTTGTGGGCAAGATAAATGATCTCTTAATATCCCTTTCTGGCTCCACAGTGACACGTAAAAGCCTTATCGTAATATAATATTAAAAACTGCTTACCTCACTAAAACCTTTATTGAGAAAAATTGAATTAACTCATTCTGGCACTCCAAATTTCAAGCATTTGAGTCCTGGACAACACTTCCTTGAATGCCCATTCGTGATTGCACTGCATGCAAGATTTTGGAGCAGGGATGGTTTGATTCTGTAAGAAATGATCCACGTTTCCTACTTGCCACATTTTTATCGTTATTTTTCCTTTTGAAAATTACTTATTCCACACCTTGAGAATCACAAAACTAGGACAATCCAAGATAAATTTGCATCAAATGCACAAAATCTCACTGGATTTCAAGTTTCCTCTGTAAGTGATTGGGAGATAATTTTGTTTGGGGGACTGAGAATGATTCTAGAATTCAGAACTGGTAATCACAGAATTTCAGAAAAAAATTGTGACTCTTACCAGGGGGCCAATGTCACAGGCATGAAGAGTGCTGAGGGAAGGAAAGAGCAGGTCCCCCAGGATGTTTTGGCATTCTAGTCACAAGCTTATTTCAATGCATACTCCAGAATCTCCTATGCAGAGTCAGGCTTGAGCCAGCCAGGGGGGACCTTGACTTTTAGTCTAGTGGCAGCTGTACCAGAACTGTCCTTCCTTGCATTTTAAGAAATACTTGGCAATTTTGTTCTCATGTTTCTGAGGTTGAAAGACCTTTCAATTTTATTATGAAATTGATACAAAGATGGTATTTTTGACAAGAAAATGAAGACGAGTGGTATCTGATAAGGCAAGGCTCTGTGAAACAAAGCTGTTGTCTGATGTTTGTCCCAAATGGAAGGATTTATTTTCACATCCGAAGGCCAACCTAAAGGACAGAAAGTGTCAGAAAAGGGGCAGTTTCCTGTGTGAGGACAAAAATCACCACTCACAGTGGTTCTAAAAGACTGAAGAATACTTTAAAAAAGTTTCAAAATAGTACTGTTAATATATATGTGAGGTATAAAAATACTTTGAAAATATGCTTCTTCTTATGCAGTACTTAAGTTCAGAAAAGTCATCACTATAGTTCAATATAACTTAACCAACCAGCTTTAACCAACAGATCAAAAAGTCCTAATTCAAGTCTGCAAGTCAGTTTAATATTGCAAGGGATGCAAAGGGTCTCCCCTTCCAGAAATTTATCTGACTGTGCCTTGAATGGAGGCTACTCCAGATCCCTGTCCCCAGACCTGATCCTGACCTCACTTGCTGACTTGAGGCTGTGACTCACAGCTGAGATCCTGCCCTGCCTGCCCTGCCCTGGTCCTCAACTCTGGCTTCTGTGGGGACCCTGGACCAGGAGCTGCATGGAATCTTTTCCCCATGGCGTCCCACATCTTGTTTGCCCTCCAAACCCTTCAGAAGCTGTGGTCGATGCATAGGTACAGATCCTGACAAATATAAGCTTCTTATAAAATGTTGGTTGAATATGTACTCACTCAAATGGTTTCAGAATATCTGTTGCTCAACACAAGAAATTAAGTGTTTCCCAAATGTGGTCAGATGTAATGGACTGGAACAGTTGAAAAGGAAATTTTCTTATCCCTCATAAATTATGTACAGTTTAAAGTTCTTGTGTAGATTAAATTATAGTGCTTTCATCTAGGAAAATTTTAAAGACAAATATAAAAGGTAAAAAGGTTTTATTCAAGTTTACTTCATAACTGTCTGCTTCCATGTCCGTTTCAGTTTTATGAGCTCATGTCAGTTTTTTGATGCAAATTAGGCACAGTAGTGTTTACATTTAATTTATATTAAATGGAACATGGTCATTAAAATACCAAGTTACACCTTCTACTGCAGATCTGCAATGAGTGGCTGCACCTACTATTTTTAGAATCAGGCACTAAGCTAGATTTGATTGAAATTCACCTGTCTGCTGGTGCTTGCAAACATATCTAGCCAGATACAAAACATCACCAGCGAGATGCAGCATAAACAGCTCACAGCCTCTATTCCATATCTCTACTAAGACAAGAATTTCACTTCCTAGATACAGCATTCCCATGGAAATCAATCTATGGATCCAATAAAAATAACCTCTCTCTGCTGAATACAACTCTGTTTAGTTATATGCCTAAAAATTGTCAGGCCTAATATCCTTCTATTTTAAGGCTCCTCTAAGAAGAGCCCTTAGAAAACTTACCAGGACGGCAAGCAGAACTGAATATTGCTGTCTAAAAGACGACGAGCTAAGGCTAGATCAGGCTCGGGTTCCTTCTTCTACTAGAAGGGGAAGGCAGGACACAATAGGGCAAGTGCTGAAGGAAGAACGCCAGAAATTCAGAGTTGCTGATCAGCAGCTCATGGGAAACCTCTAGGGAAAGACATCACATGGACAGACCATCACCACTGTGCCCTACACAATGACTACTCCTTCAGCAGCAGCAACCAAGGAGTTACCAGTGCTTTTCCACAGACAAAGTAGGGACAGGAAATTCTGAAAAAGCTGTTTCCCTAAGCACTTGTGAACAATAAAACCACTCCTTAATATTTAACAGTGTTTTGATTAGGGAAATTCAATGTTACCACCTGGTTTTAGATATCTGTTGGTTTCAATTATTATGCCAAGTACCAGCAAGCCTGTAAAGAACAATGCTTCCAGGAGCTGTGTTTTTCTTTTGGCAGATGAAGAACCAGCTGGTGTTATATCTCTTTTCACTTTAGCAATATCCAGTTCAGTCTCACTACTCCCTGAAGTACTATAAATCATGGCACCTTGTGCTCCAGCTTATTGGCAATCAAAATATCTAACTTAATCACAGCATTTGACTCTAAATTTTCAAAATGGGGAATGTCATACAGGCTGCAGCACATTTCATAGATATCTAGTCCAGTAGGATTATTTATGGGGACTTTATGTGGTGATGGCATTAAATGTGAACTATTCAAGCTAGCCTGTGAGCTAGGGAACTGAGAGGATTTACTGTGGTCCACCATGAAAAAGAGACAGAATGAAGATTCACACTGGATTCAATACAAAAGATGCCACTCTCTTCTATGCTCTGGGACATCATATAGGAATTGTGGATTTAGCACCTCAGTTCTTGTGAAAGTTTAGGCATTGCATGCTGTAATGTCTCTGTATTTCTTGAAAATGTATTCTTGGGCACTTTAACCTTTCAGCATATTCCAGATGTGGTATTAGTAATGGTGTATTTGTATGTCTGAGAATAACAGCTGTTTGAGCAACTAGAAAATGTCAAGATAGATTATTATTAATTTTAAAAAAAGCAAAAATCTGAAATAGATGTTATTCATATGATATTGTTTAGCCATTTATAGAGCTGGCTTAATAAAGGACTATGAATAAGTGATGTAAAATTGCCAAAATTTACAATGACTTCTTTATAAAAGATATTTTCCCTATCTGTAAAGAGAATTTGGTTCTAAATCATTACCAGAGAATGCAACATGAATACTGAATATGAAGGGCTCGTTTATATCCACTGCCCTGGATATCACTTCAGTACTCTAGATAAAGGATTGAATATACTAAAGAAGCAGGTGATAGGTATCTAAGGAGGAATTTAAGATGGGCTTTATGAGTTTATGTTTCTGACTATAATCCTTGCTCCACTACAGTCCCCTCTCTGCCTGCACAGGTACTATATTTTTCATTTTATTGTGTCCCAGGCACTCTAGTAAAGTTTCTGAATGTACCCAAAGTTGTCCTTATCTTTTTTGAAACAAAGCCTTTCACTGCCTGACAAAAAAGAAGAAAACGAGTTTTTCCACCCTCCCAAATGGACTCTGTTAGCCATTCTCAATATAATTAATGAAATGACATATGGATAGGTCCAAGCCAGTACGAAAGAGAAAGAGTTATTGTGCTGAATATCTTTCATGCAATTAATTCAATGTCCTAAATGAGAAACTTTAGGCTTCAGTGTCCTTCCAGGTCCCAGGACTTCTGATGTCTTTTACTCAAAGGACTGTGGTTCTAATGCCTGCAGAAACACTGCTGTGCTGCCTTACACTGTCAATACCTGAACCTTGTTTTTGGGCAGGTACATAGATACTAAAAGAGACTGCGTGTTAACTAGCTCTGACCGTGCTACAGTCCCTCAGAGTAACAGTAGAAGTGCCTAGTTGAGAAGAAAAAGCAAAGAGTGTCACAGAGTCACAGTGTGGTGTTTAACATCCTTACTCATCTTAATTTCGCTTTAAGATTTTTAGCTTTCCTATTCCAAGAGGATGCATAACAATTAAGACATCAGTTATTAGTTATTCCATGTTGGGACTTTCACATCCTCTCTACTCTAGCTCTTCCAGATTAATAATAATAATCAGAGAGGAACCTGAATTTTGTTATCCTACAGACCTGAGGGACTAATAACCTTATTATTACCCTGAGATTCAGCTATCTGTGACCACGAATAGGAGGTCCAGCTGTGAAATGATCCTTATGCATAACCCTGGTTCAGACTTCTGAGGGAATCCTGGAGGCCATCTCTAACCATGGGGATGGGGCAACCAACCCAGATGTATGCACAGACTGGGGAATGAGATGCTGGAAAGAAGTACCTCAGAAAGGGACCTGGGGGGTCCTGGTCGATGGCAAGTTGAATATGAGTCAACAGTGCTCTGGCATCCAGGAGGGCCAACCATGTCCTGGGGGGCATCAGGCAAAGCATCACCAGCTGGTTGAGGGAGGGGATTGTCCTGCTCTGCTCTGCACTGGTGTGGCCTCACCTTGAATATTGTGTGGTTTGGGCACCACAATGTGTGTATGGCCAGTCTTCGCGAACGAAGATTTTGGGAAAGGTCTTTTACCTTTCAAGCCTGCACAATGGATTTTTTAGGTGAGACACAGCACGCGCTGAACTGAGCCCACCCTTTAATCCTAAGGTTCATCTGCCGGGGCCAAGCAAGCTTGGACAATGGCAGTGAGGTCCTCAGGACGTAGGTTTGTTTAGAGTGACCTTTTCATAGATGGATGGCCTCACAGGGCTAACGAGCTCCATCTGCCCGGGGGACTGGGAATCGAACCTGGGTCGCAGCGGTGAGAGTGCCGCATGCTAACCACTAGGCCACCAGGGGTCCCGGACACCACAATATAAGAAAGATATAAAGCTATTAGAGAGTGTTCAAAGGAGAGCAATGAAGATGGGAAAGGGCCTTGAGGTGAAGCTGTATGAGGAGTGGCTGAGGGCACTTGGTCTGTTCAGCCTGGAGAAGACGAGAGTGAGGAAAGACCTCATTTTGGTCTACAACCTCCTCGTTAGGGGAAGAGGAGGAGCAGACACTGATCTCTTCTGTGGTGACCAGTGACAGAACCCAAGGGAATGGTCTGAAGTTGTGTCAGGGGAGGTTTAGGTTGAACATTAGAAAATGGTTCTTCACCCAGAGGTTGGTCGGGCACTGGAACAATCTCTCTAGGGAAGTAGTCACAGCACCAAGCCTGACAGAGTTCTAGGAGCATTTGGATGATACTCTCAGGCACATGGTGTGACTCCTGGGGATGGTCCTGTGCAGGATTAAGGGTTGGACTTGATGATCCTTGTTGGTCTCTTCCAACTCAGCATATTTGTTATTCTGTGATGACAAGATGATCAGGCATAGTCAGCATGGATTCATTAAAGGTAAATCATGTTTGACCAACCCGATTGCTTACTATGATGAAACAACTACCTTGATGGATGAGGGGAAAGCAGTGGATATTGTCTATCTTGACTTAGCAAGGCTTTCGACACTATCTCTTGCAATATCCTCATAGACAAACTCAGGAAGTGAGGCCTGGATGAGTGGAGAGTGAGGTGGATTGAGAACTGGCTGAATAACAAATTGCAGAGGGTCGTAATCATTGGCACGAGGTTTAGTTGGAGACCTGTCGCTAACAGAGTCCCCCAAAGTTCAATACCTGGTCCAGTCTTATTTAACTTATTTATCCATGACTTGCCTCCTCAGCAAGTTCAATGATGACACAAAGCTGGAGGAGTGGTTGATACCCCAAAGTTCTGTGCAGCCCTTCAGAAGGACCTCATCAGGTTGGAGAGATGGGCACAGAACTGTCTAAAATTCAACAAAGGCAAATGCAGTGTCTTGCACCTGGGGAAGAATAATCCCATGCACCAGTACAAGCTGGGGGACAATCTGCTGGAAAGCAGCTCTGCAGAGAAGAACCTGGGGACCCTGATGAACAGCAAGTTGTCCATGAGCCATTAGTGTGCCCTGGTAGCCAAGAAGGCCAATGGCATCCTGGGGTACATCAGGAGGAACATTACCAGCGGAGAGGGAGGTGATCCTCCCTCAGAGAGCCACCAGGGAGGCTGGTGCACTGCCAGCATTGCAGGGAGGTGATTCTGCCCCTTTGCTCAGCTCTGGTGAGGGCACATCTGGAGTGCTGTGTCCAGTTCTGTTCTCAGTACTGGAGAGACATGGAGCTCCTGGAACGCATCCAAGGGAGGGCAACAAAGGTGATTAAGGGACTAGAGCATCTCTCTTACAATGAAGGGCTGAGGGAGCTGTGCCTTTTCAGCCTTGAGAAGAGATAACTGAAAGAATACCTCAACAATGCCTGTAAGTATCTGAAGGGAAGGTATCAGGAAAATGAAGCCAGGCTCTTCTCGGTGGTGCCAAGCAATAGGACAAGAGGCAATGGACAGAAACTGATGTGAAGGAAGTTCCACTTGAATGTGAGGACAAATTTCTTTACTGTGGGAGTGATGGTGCATTGGAATAGATTGCCCAGAGGGGTTGTGGAGTCTCCTTCACTGGAGATATTCAAGAACCTTCTGGATGAAGTCTTGTGCAATGTGCTCTAGAATGACCCTACCTGAGCAGGGAGGTTGGATCAGATTACCCACTGTGATCCCTTTCAACTTTACCCATTCTGTGATTATGTGATTTTGATTCTGTGATTCTGTGATTGCAAAGTGAGGAAGCAGTTCAAGAAAGGCCATGGAGTCATGCCATGAAAGACAAAAAAAAAGCAGAGAGGTGTGACATTTTTGAGACTGGGCACTTTAGCATCTCAAGGGTTCAGGAAGAGAAACCCCAGCTTGGAAAGACAGATGATTCTGAAGGAAAAGAAACGTGGATTTGGAAGATGGCAAGTCAGTAGCATGGAGGATCTGCTTTTGGGACCAGTGGAAGCCAGATCTTCCCCATCTAACTAATACCTACTGGTTCAGCAAAGATAAATTTCACAAGGATAAATTTCACAGAATCTTCTGAGTTGGAAGGGACTCACAGGGATCATTGAGACTTTTTTGGGGAGTGATAAGCTCATTAATTTCTGATTTTTTTGTGTGTCTTGACCAATAAATAGCTGTTTTATACTTGACCTGATGCCTAACCTGCCACAAAAATCTTTTGTACATGAAAAAAGGCACCTAAATGAAGTGATATAAAATGATTTCATTATATCCCCTAAATCCTACCCAGGAAAGTCAATGAGCCTCTCTAACTTCTCTTTTATATTTAGCTCTGACAGTAGCCTCATGAATATGTTGCCATTGTATGAAGTTCATATTTTCATGGCTAGGCTTCGCGAACGAAGATTTGGGAAGGGCTCTACCCACGTTTCTTGCAAGCGCGTTGGTGGCTAAAAAGACCAATACGAGAAAGGCAAGTCCGGTTGCAAAAGACACAGCAGAAAGACTCCTTAGATGGTATACTCTGCAAGGCACGATTCTTTCTGCGTTGTCTTTTCTCCTCAAGGGTGATCCTGCGAGCTTTCTCAAAAGCATCAGCAGCGTTATAGATGGTCTGTCTCCAGGCCTCCCGATTGGAGGCCAGAGTAGACCAGTTATGGTGATCAATATGCCCGAGGCTGAGTTGTTGCTTCAGGGAGTCCTTGTATCTTTATTGTATGAAGTAGAACAGTACTAAATGTAAAGACTTGAGCTTGTAGCTCTACTTTGATTCAGGAAGGAAGTTTGAAACCCACTCCCAGGGAAGTTTACAAGCTGGCTCAACTCTCAAAGGAATCTGTCTTGCTGTGTCCTGTGGACATATTTGCCAGAAGAGAGTCAGCTTCACAGGATCCCAGTTGGAGGAAGATGTGGAGAGAGCCAGTAAGATGCTGCAGCCAAACATCTCATTCCTTAAGCCTAAATAACTCCTTATTCACATGGCTTTAAGGATCTTTTTCTCCATCCTTGGTACTCGCACTCCAAAGTACATTTGAGTTTTTTTCTCTGATCTGATAAATTGTTTATATGTATGACTTGCCTTAAGCATGCAAGGAATATTTGTGCATTTTAAGTTACCTACATGATTAGAATCTTCACTAAATGAGAACTGCTATATAATGTAGTTAGCAAATTAATGTATAACTTGATCCAACCAGTAAAGGGTCCTGTAAACTTACTTGAGTTTAAATAAATGCTCCATAACTAACCTTTCGTTTAAAAATGTTTAGTTTCAGTGTCTTAACCTAAATACTGTTAAACACAAGATTTTTTTTTCTTTCCTTGTATTAAGGCACAGTCACTAGTCTGAGTCACTGTATTTCTTATTTCAATGATGAACTGGATTTGACAGCCAACTTGCATTAAAGCTCTAAAAATAGGACTGCATGATGAAAATGCTGTCAGACCCTTATCTGTAGTAACATTAGTGGGCACCACTTTAACCAGGAAAATTACTTTCAACTTATTTACTGAATATGAGATCTGGTGACCATTTTTAATTCCAGTTAAAATATGAAGTCATGCGTGGGTATGAGGCTTAGGTGGCCTTTTAATAACGTTGTAATTTGGTTATCTGCCTGAGCAGACTTAAGACTTTATCTCAAACACAAAATTTATATTAATTTTTTTAATGTTGAAGAAACTACTTGGAAGGACTTTTTTGTTCGAGTTATAACTGTTGGGTTTATCTAGAGCACTTTTTAAGTTTTCATTATTGGATTTCAACTTATATAGCTAGGATTCATCTAAATTGTAAGCTTTCATTATCACTGTTACATTGCCTTCTACAAGCCCAAGGCATAACTGACCTTTATCCATGAAGGAGGCATTTCTTTTCTCTGTATTAAAAGGTGATCCATACGTGTTATTAAATCATTAAAAGACAACATTAATTGACCTTACATTCACAAAAGAAGAAAAAGCATCACCAAGATGGAACTATAGAATTATCTCTACCTTTTTATCACTGTTTGTTCATACAGCTATTATACATATGTTGTCATTGGATGCTCTTGTATGCAACATGGATCAAATCCTTATCTGGCATTTGGAGGAAAACAGTAGAGATGTTGTCTTATGTCCTTATATATCTTGAGAGGAGGTTAACAAAAAATCGGAGAAAGAAAGCCTGATTTTTCACTCTTCATTCAATTAAAAATAAATTGCTTCGTTGTTTTCATTTCAAAACTGAAGGTATATTAATAAACTGGAATCAGGATTACATATTCAAGTGGTATTAAAAATTCTTCTAATATTTCTTTAAATTATATAAGCATTATAAATTACCAAAGCAAAACATATTCTCTTAAACCTGTAAATGTCTTTATTCTGTGTACCATTCAATTCTTTTTGTATTAACTTCTGGTCAATTACCAAGTTTGCTTGTTAAGAAACACTGTTTTGGTTACATTACAAAACACATGACAATCAGAAAATAGTTGCTAATGATGTGTATGTAGACATTTTATTTTTTCCTTGTCAGAGCTTATGATGACAAGGTCATTAATTGTGATAAGTAATCCTATGAGAAAATGATATTTTATATTTTTTCCTCTATTCCCTTCTACCCCTCTTTCTCTTATGTGTCTGGATTGTATTTAGCTCCCTCAAGCCCTTCCAGTTTTGTAAAAGAAAAAAAAAGAAAAGTATTCCTTTCTTCATATTTTTTGTTTAATTGATTTTTGTGAGACCTTAGGTGAGCACCTAAAGCGCATGCAATTGTTTTTTGGAAATCAAGAGTGCACTCAAGATTCCTTTCTAATCTCAGTGTCCTCGCCAAGGCTTGGATGAATGCCAAGGAGGAGTACCACTTACTTACCTTTTTCTAATACTTCTCTTCAAGCTACTGGTCACTGTCAGGGACAGGAAATTGAGCAAAAAAGTCCTTAGACTGGACGTTTTCCAGAGATTTATCACTTGGCTGAGTCTGCATAAGTTTTCACAGGTTAGATAAAATTTCATGTCAGAGGTATGAATTAACTCTTCTGACTGATGTCAGCTGCCTCCCTGCAAGCGTGAGGTCAGGAGAGGCTTTGCAGTAAGACTGCCAGGCTTCACGTAGGTAAAGCTGTATATTGCATCTGCTCTCACTATTAGCAATGATTGCATCTTTTCCCAGAGAAACTAATTGGACATAGGCATCACCCAGCATGAAAAATTTTCTAAGATGAGATCTCTCTGTGCTCTTTCCTTCTCTGTGGTGCAAAGTGAGCACAACAGTGCTAGCGGGAACAGGGGATGCTACAGACTCAGGGTGCTCACTGATTAGTCGCACTTGTCAATACTGGATCTGGTCTCCCTTGATGCTATCTTCATCACAGATAACAGCATAGGTAGCACAAAATCTTCCTTAGATGAAGTCTGAGTTTATGTGGCCATCTCAGTGCAATTTTCTGAAACTATAGGGTCAGGTTGCATGCTCTGACATCTCCTGACCCATGTGGGCTGCATCAATTCAGCATCCACAGCTCCTGGATGGATGAATTCAGAGGAGGTGCTAAGTATCTCTGCCTTCCCCTAAAAGCACAGAGTAGCTTAGGACTAAGTACTAGGCCATTTGGACACAGTGCCATATCAACTATTCCTTGTCTCCTGGAAAGAAAGGACAGCAGTTGTATGGAGGCTTGCCTGAGGCTCAAGTGACTGCAGTTTGGTCTATCTTGGACTTGCGGAAAGTATGATATATATTTTTATATCAACAGGCTTGTAAAATGAAAAACATATAGTCATTCAAACTATACAAGCCTTTTATTTCATGAAAAATTTATATGGCTCATCGAGAATGTTCACCATCAATTCTTTTTTTATTCAAAACTAAACTGAGTTTCTATTAAATGTATTTTATTAGCAACATTTGACTTTTATGTCAATTACGAAAGGCCTCTTTTCCCCTCCTAGGTTAATTTTGTTTTTCATTGCATTTAAAATATTATGTTTTTACTATAAAAAGGTTACATTAATGTTCTGAAATTCAGATCAGTTATTCCACATCAAAAAGATAATATAAATAAAGCATACAGACTTGCTTCTATTTTCAAGCAAAGTATCTATCAAAATGAGTATAACTAATCATCGGTAGCCTGGTCTCTAGAAGTCATTTCAGTTTCACAATTCAGAATTTTCTCTGTAGGTTAATAAATAATGCACAGGATTCATGTGACACATGCACACACAAGAGAGAAAGAGAGGAAGCACAGAAACTCTTTTCCCATTCACATATTAATTCTGGTTCTAATTGCTTTAGTTTTTCAGATGAAAGCTGGGAACCTTTGAACTTCTTGTCACATGCACAGTATTATTAATAAATAAACCATCAAAAAGTTGTATCTCAGAGAATAAAAGTAAAATAAACAGTCAGTGCTAGAATGTTCTTTACAATTTGGTTTCATTTGGGGGGAAATTTTGATGTTTTAGTTTGAATCTAGAACACGTAATTTCTGCAAACATTTTAAATGTTACTAATTTCTCACTAAACAGTAATAGTATTGAAACAAGGCTAGAATATCTCATCAGCAGTAAGCTATTTTGTCCATGCTGCCACATTTTGCATACTGCGCAGCTATATAGAATGTATATTGATAAATTTAGGCATAGACATTGTCATGGTTTGAAACAGCCTCAAAATCCAATTCTGATTCCTAGCCCCCCTCCCACATCTCGACCCCATGTGAGATGGGTTTTCCAGACAAAACACACAAGACTCAATGTGGGGGGGAAGGAATATATTACAGGACTGTACAAATAAATACTTATACTATAATACATTACATATTATCTTAACTCTATTTCTATCTCTACCATGACAATAATATTTACAGTGGGCCAAATCTCTTCTCCCTCCAAATAAAAGTCCAGGAGAGAAGAAGAAGAAAAGACCCCTTCCAGTCTCTCAGCAGCAGGTCTCTCTCTAGGCAGCAGGTTCTCTTCTTCTCTTCCAGGCAGAAGCAGTTGCTGGCTCTCTGCCAGCACACACGAGGGAGGCCTCCAAGCCTCTCTCGGCCCCCGTCTCCAAAACGGGGGTCTTTCTGTGGGCTGCGTAAACCCAGACAAGGTCGCTCCACCACGGTCATATCACGAAGCACAGGGGTCTCGTGACAGTCTGGTATCTTCAGGGGAAATCAAGCCCCTTCACAGAGCTCCCATGCTCTGACTCAAAGATGGCTGCCAGCTTCTCTGAAGCTGCAGCAGGGGGGCCAAGGTCACCCCACACACACATATTCCTTTGGCCGTCCTGGCTTTAGCTCTCAGGAGGCCATGAGCTTCCTAGCTCCTCTCAGCAGTGCATACTGCACTCCAAGACTCTTCAAGTGAGTCCAATCATCCTCCTCTCTCATCAGAGGAGTCTCCAGGGGAGTTTGGGGGTTTTGGTTATCCAGTTCTTACCCCAACAAAGTCTGTCTCTGCTGCTAGCTCTTTTTCTTCTCTTCAGACAGCTCTCTGTCTGCCCCGGCTGCATACCGGCTTATGTTGCTCCTTCTGGTCCTTATCAGTTGGCTCTTTGCCACTGCTCTTCGGATGCTGCTGTCTCCGCTGCTGCTCCCAGCGTCTCCCACTGCTACCTATCGGGGAGAAACTCCCCCAGCTTCTCAGCCACAGGCACTTAGTTCAGTTCAACACCATTCCAAGTCCACATAGCCCCCTAGCCGGGGGCTGGGGGGGGGGCAAAGCCCCCAGGGCTCTCACCCTGGCTCCTCGTGGCCTCACCACAACATGGCCACCTCTTCTTCTAACAAGTACCACTGCTTCTTTTCCGGTCTCCAGAGATATGTTTATATTTTGCAGGAGCACTGATTGGGTCAAACCCCAAGGGTCACCACCCCCTGGGGGTTACCACTTTCCTAGTTTCAGGGGGAAAAACCTGGCTCAAACCACTACAGACATATAAATATTTGCATATCGTTGGTGTCAATTCAATTTTCTGTCAAAATCAAGTTTGGCACAGATTATTCTGGATCACCATAATTAGAGAAAATAATTAGAAGATGCTAGCTTAAAGCATTAGAAAATCAAAGGGAAAGATGCCAATAAATGAGATTAAAGTCATGACAGTTAAAATTGCTAAGCTTTTCTCTGAACTCTTGAGAACCAGAAGTTTATGTTTTTCTAATGAAACCAGAAACTCTCAGGTAATAACACAGCTCTGGGAACAGAAGGTTTGGGAAAGTGCTGTTCATCTCAACATCAACAAAAAGCCATGTAGAGCTGAACACTGCCATCTATCTATCTATCTATCTATCTATCTATCTATCTATCTGTCTTTCTTTTTCTGGCTCTTCAGTGTCTGCGTGCTGGAGGTACTCTAAGCAGGCAATACAACTGTTCATTGACTTTGCTTAAAGGTGTTACTCTGTGGTCCAGACACCTGAGTGGTAAAGTAGTTTCAGCTTCAAAACTGAGCTACTGTTCCAACCTAATATGTTAATCTAGTTGTATCCTACTTTGCAATGATTATTTTCTCTAATCTTATCTTGCTATTACCATAATGTACAAAGCCACATGACTAGCAGAATGGTGCTATTATAGAAATATATATTCTGTAAATGTTGATAATTCACAAATGGCTCTGGAAGCTTAGTATTTCTTTAAGTTCTGGTCTTTGAACATCATACTTAATTGTTCAAATATGTGAATAGTTATATTCTATTTAAATATTAGGATTGGGCATGAATTAGTGATGTCTAGTGACTCAAGATTCAAAAACAACTAGACATTTATGGGTAAGGAGTTAGTAGATTGCTAAGCTTTTCCTGATGATCAAGTCCTCTGAAGGCATCTCAGAGCCTCTCTCCCCTTGGATCAAGTTAATCTTTCCTCAGCAGGCATGTTGCTCACTGTGTTATATACTGGTCTTCAGAAGACATCAGAGAGCATAAATATTGTAACCTGATTGAATTCTGAAGAGGTATGTGGGTTTTTAAGAGCCTGGAATTGGAGCTGTCCCCAGACTGCATAGGAACCATGCACAGGTCCTACAAATGAGACCAAGGGTTCTATCTGTGGGTATTTATATAGGTTTTCAACCCAGAATAAGGGAGTATATACAAATGCTTGTATTCTCAGAGGGAGAGGAAAACCTAATGTGGTTCTTTTAGCAAAGAGGGAGAAAAGAAAAAGGAGGTGTGAATGGATAGGCTACAACTGCAAAGAGGGCAGTTTTGGCTTCCTGGGAAGACCAAAGTGCTTCACTGCCTAGACAGAAGGGGAACAGGGTGTTATTTCTTACTGCTCATTGCTGTGTGACTTTGCCTCGTTCTTGTATTGAACTGCAAATTGACTCAGCTGAGCTGTAGCTCAGCACAAGAAACACTGTGGAATTCACTGTCCTGATAGTCAGGAGACAAGATCAGTCTGTGATATTTCTATCAGATCCAATATTACGCTGTGGTATGATTGCAGCATGCCAGTAGTACCCCAATGGTGTTATCTTCATGAGGTCGCCCTAGAAGTATCTACAGACAGAAATGACTTCCCAGAGCTGACATGCTGAGAAAGGAGCTGCCGTTTCTCCATCTGTCTGCCCCTACCATGTTACTTGAAATCCAACACCAAAGCTCAGGCTAACATGAGCTAGTATCATGTCACAGTTATGCTGCCATAAATGTCTGGTTCCAGCAAGATTCATTGAAGACAAACATGTATAGAAATGAGTACTTAACTTTGCTTTGTGCCTTGGAAAAAACTTCCTCCGGTATTTAATCTTTTGAACCTATTTGTGCTTGCTTCTGTAGAGAAAGTTAAATGTGGAAGATTTATTCCAGGAGGAAAAGGAATTTTGCTTAAGGAGGTTTTTACTGCTGGGAAAAGTAAGCCTAGGAAAAACCCAGTGTGGGAGAAAATTCTTTCCCATGAATAGCACTACCTATTTTCTGCCTGTCTGTTTTGAGAAATTAACTACCTTCTTGCAAGAAGAGACAAAAGTTCTCAAAGACATGCTTGAGGCTCCTGCTCAAGGGGAGAGAGGGAGATCACAAAAGCACAGGAAAAAACACAGTCTTAAAGTTATGCGCGTGCAAAAGGTGTTGTTATAAAAGCCCCTGAATGCTGTTTTTTCACCCGGTGCATGATTTTTAGCAGCGTATTTAGGGTTTCTGATTTCGGAATAAATTTTCCTTTAATACCTTAGCCGTGGTTTGGTCATCTGTGTTTACCTGTGTGCATATTACTTCTTATACTTCAAAAGGATCTTAAACCTTTTTATATAAAGAGATATGGATGAGGAAGTAAGTTTGCAGGAAATAATGAGCTATCTACAGACATTGTGGAATTCCTGTTGTGTGCAGGCTAGTCACCAAGTTGTTCAAAACCTGATTGCCTAAGGAAAGATATTTGCTTTTGCAGAGCTGTTCAAGATGTGAACTGAGCTGCTTTAGCTTTGTGAAATCTTCCTGCTCTCAGTTCTTAATCATATGTGTAAATTGGCCAAACTTATTTTGCTCATAGCTGAGCCAGATGCAAACAGGTTCAGAAAGGTTTCTGAAGTGAAGTTAACCTGCTGATGTTGATCACCAAAACCTTGTTAAATGCATGGAGTATTGTTTAGAATGCAGATTCATGAAGAAGAAAACAGTTTTTGTTATGAATTTGGGCAGTATTGAGCATAGCAGGATATTATTCAGTCATGGAGGAGTACAGTCAACAGTGCAACGTGTACAACATGAATTCAAGATAATTTTACTGAGGCTAGTAAAATTATAGTAAATGAAATTTTTCTCCAATATATCCACACTCTGCTTGAAGATACAACTAAAATAGACCATTCAGATATGGAACCTCTTACCTTTTTCATATACTGAAGTGCTCTGAAAGAACACAGGTGCCTGAATGGATATGAAAGGAACCTGGCATCTTGGTTTATACACACTCAAATATTAAACAAAAGGGGTAGCAGCATTACAAGTTTGCCCATTAATTTAAATTTAACTTGAATATTTGATCCTCTAATTCTGGGTGCAGTGCTAACAATCATAGAATCATAAAATCATAGAATGGTTTGGGTTGGAAGGAACCTTACAGACCATCTGGTTCCAACCCTCTGCCTTGGGCAGTAATACCATCCACTAGATCAAATTACCCAGGGCCCCTGGTAATTGACATTGACACTTCCAGAGATGGAGCATTCACAGCTTCTCTGGGCAACGTGCTCCGTTGCCTGACCCTCCCTTGGTGAAGAATTCTTTCCTAACTTCTAATCTAAATCTACCCTCTTTTAGTTTAAAATCATTTGCACTTGTTCTATCACTATCTATCTGCCAGTGTGAAACAAGGGATAGTGGTTGTTTGTGAAAATGAAGTCCTCCCAAGAAGCTTGCTGGCTTACCTCAGAAGAATACAGAAAACTAAAGGGCTATATCACTGACTTCACACCCTGTATTACAGCCCTTTAGTCCATGCTGCTGCATGTACTCACTTTGACACCCCCTTCTGCCAATTGCCATGCTGGCTACAACCAAAGAAGAGGACAGGTGAGTTGAGGGAAGGACAGGCTATATTTCCTCTACTGGCACATGTGGAAATGTAGAAGAAATCGTGAAAAGTCTCAGTTGTTTTCCTCGTTGTCTAGTTTCTGTTGTAGACAGCTACACAGATTGGAAAAAAAATCTCAGTCTGGCAATTAATTATTAAGGATCAAATTCTTTCCTCCTTGTAAAGAATGGGTTGGTTTTCTGTTGGTTTGCTGTTATGCAGATGTGTCCTATCTGGGTGACATTCTTTAAGGTCTGGCTTCCACTGGAATTTATCTTTAAATGAGATTTGGATATAATGTCTCATATTATCCTGCCATTTGGTAATTGCAATGAAAAGAAGTTTCTGTATTCTCTCGGCAAGATTATAAAGTTCGCACTTTTGACTTGTTTGTCTCATTAGTAAGTTTGTGATTATGTATATATACACACACTATATTTGTATTTAGTCTATAAACCCATCATACCATTGTAACATGAAGGTGAATTTGTAAAACATGTTTTGTGTGCCTTGCACCCAGACTTATCAGAGCCTGCTTGAGGTAAAGAAGAAAATGAAATATTTTGTAATATCTTGATTAGTTAGTTATCTAATTGTATGGCCAGTCTTCGCAAACGAAGATTTTGGGAAAGGTCTTTTGCCTTTCTAATTATTTAGTTACATAAACCAGCTAAATCCAAGGTTAACAGTACACACAGTTCTGCAACTGCTTGAAGGAATCAAATGTCTGGTACTTTCTCTGCGAGTAGGTAATATACATCTGAAGAGACTTGACTGGACTGGCAGCAGGCAGGTCATGTCCACCTGAGTAAGCTAAAACAGCCTAGTTCTTACTTATGAAATGATGAAGCAATTCTTTGAACCTAACTGGTCTTGAACCACAGAAAATGTATATAGGAATGCCAGTGATTTGCTATAGAGCTTAAGGAAGAAAGAAGAGAACCACTTTTCTTTGGCTCCCCTTATCAAATATCTTGATCTCAGAGACCAAGAAAGATCAAAACCTACAGTCATTGGTGCAAAAATTGTGGCATCAGGCTTGACTAATATGATTGATTAATGCACCTCTCAGTTGTTAAAAGATAGATTGCCTATTAGTAGCATATAAATAGATTAGTGTTTGGTGTTGGCATCTGTCTCAGAATGCTCCCACATCATGGCTGTACCTAGTAACAGATGCAACACTGCCTTAGAAGCATAACTGGCAGTTTAAATGTAATTGTACATAATTCAACACAATCAGAAGTCTTAGAAATTCCCTGAATTTTCTAAGGTAGTCCTTTGCTTTATGTTTTTCCCCCTCATGATTTGACTTTAACTGATTACAGAGAGGTACTTATAAGAGGTTTTCTTTTGTTATCATCAGAATAGTCTTAAAAACATTGACATAACTAATATGTTGTTAAAAATCTATCAGCAAATGTAACCTTTTATTATGTCACAGCTGAATTAAATATTAGCATACTTTACATGTGTATCTATCTAGGTATATGATGCTGTTGTGGTTTAACCTCAGACAGCAATCAAGCCCCATGCAGCTGCTCACTCAGTCTCCCTGCAGAGGGCTGGGGGAGAGAATCAGAAAAGTGAGAAAACCCAAGGGTCAGGATAAAGACATTTTAGTAGGTAAAGCAAAAGCCGTACATGCAAGCAAAGCACAACAAAGAATTCATTTATCACTTCCCATGGACAGGCAGGTTTTCAGCCTTCCCAGGAAGCAGGGCTCCATCACAGGTAACGATGACTTGGGAAGACAAACATCATCACTCTGAACATCCCCCCTTTGCTTCTTCTTCCCCCAGCTTTATGTGCTGAGCATGATGCCATATGGTCTCAAATATCCCTGTGGTCAGTTGGGGTCAGCTGTCCCGGCTGTGTCCCAACCCTTTGTGCAGCCTCCTCACTGGTGAGGTGGGGTGAGAACAGAAAAGGCTCTGTGTAAGCTCAGCTGAGCAATAGCTAAAACATCCCCGTGTTATCAACCCGGTTTCCAGCACAAATCCAAAACTTAGCCTAGCCCCATAGTAGGTGCTGTAAAGAAAATTAACTCTGTCACAGCCAAAATCAGCACAGATCCTCATTTATGACATTTATTTTCTAAGAAAAGTTAAGAATTCTCTTGTGAAAACAAATGAGGTCATCTATCAGACATTGGTTATATCCTCAATTATTATTCATCTTTAACCTTTTGTAAGCTTTATAGGTAGTATTTGCACACTAGACTGCAAATAAACAATTGTTTCCAAGAAAATTGCTTATGAATGCTATATAGCATGAATATACATGTATCTGGGAAAGGGTTTCAATCTTCCAAAAGAATCATACTAATGGGTATAAGACCTTATAATTAGATACTATACATGTTTGTAAGCTTCAGTATAAAACTTCAATGTTTTTCAAATACTACCAAAAGGAAAGACATTAAGATGTTCTGAATAAAAAACTTAGTACTAGTGTGATATTTTCCTATTCAGCTATACAGTAAGAGTACCTCAGAGTAAGTTTATGCAAAACTGATTTGTGAATACATCATTTGAAATCTGCTAGAAATGGTGGTGGAAGATTTTATATAGTAAGTCCTTCTTCCATTTTTCGGTCATGGCAATATGTCTGAATCCACTTGTTCTCAGAGTGAACAACAGATTTCATCAACCGATTGCTGTGGTCTTTTACTGAAGCTAAACCAGCCACTTCCAGCATTCCTGATGCAGAGTTAATTTAGTAGACTGCATTTCAGCATTAATACCTGAATAGGCTGGTCTTGCTGCAGAGGCACACCTTATCAACTTTACACCTGCATCTGCTAAACTTTAGTTTCTCATTTTCCCCTGATTAGTATCATGTACTTAGTGAGCGCCACATGAAAATTATAAAAAATAAAAACCACAAAGGCAAAATTAATAAAAATACTTTTGAAGTTACATGTTTCAGTGTAAAAGTAATACTAAACTAGTAAATACGACACACCAGCCTTGACAGGTCTTCTACATTTCTTATATATTGTTTTGGAGAAATAATTTTGCAATTCCGATATTTTGGCGCAGGTAATAATGAAATTTTGACTTGATTGAGACATATGACAGCAAGGAAAAGAATAATAAATAACATCTTGAATGACTAGTGCTTGAATAAACCTTACATATTTGCTAATTGCGGCATTTGTAGCTTTATCCACTCTCAGCCTATTTGCTTTGTAAAGATACCTGTAGCATGTCTGCCATGAAAAATTTTTATTGATATTTGGATTGAAAATCTTTGTGAAAGTTCTTTGTGTAGGTAGGTCTGTGGTAGGTAGGTTAGTACTGGGACAAATGTGCTCAATTCAGGCAATATTTTTTTGTTTTGTGAAGGGCACCGCACACGAGTAAGGAAACTGAGGCAAGCATCTTATCTTTCTGTGCTGTGCTATGGTTGTCACAGGCACAAGGACTGCTTCCTAACACAGACTGGATGCAAGGTAGGAAGGGCAGGAACAGAGGATCTGCTGCATGAGTCTGGTTTACTTCCTAGAGCCACTGAAATTAGCTTTAATTAAGTGCTTTCCTATTGAAAATTGTCTTTTTTTTTTTTTTCTCCAAAATGATTTATGTTTGTGTGAAAACTGTACCATGACTTCCTGTTTACTAGAACCCTTATTTGACCAAGAAAAAAAAGTCCCTTTATCTTTCCTTCTTCACAAGCATTAAACAGCCTAGGAAAAATACCCAAACCAAATAGCCATTTCAGGTTGTTTTTTTCCTTTTCAGGTAAATGTAGTCCAAACTAAAAGAGCTTTTAAATTCTTCAAGGGAATGTAATTGTCAGTATGCCTCTAACCCACTGGAATGACACTGTGAGAGAGACCATGCAAAGAGATTGTGGGTTGCAAGAGAAGGAAAGAGCTAACTAAAACTGCTAATGGCAGCCAGGGCAGCTGTGCACATTCTGCATGGCTACATATGCTAGTCGCGTGTCTGCACTATTTCCACTAATAACTTATTGCACCTGGGGGGAAGAAAAATGCCCTCAGGCATTTTGGTCAAAGTAAGGCTCTTCTAGACACTCTGTGAATGAGGCCTATACATGAAAGCTGCAGTTTTCTCCTAAAAGTAGTTTAACGTCAAAGAGCTTAATTTGCAGTCAAAGAGAAAACCCAAGGTTTTGATCCCATACTCATTAAAGCCAGCAGGAGTTTTGCCAACTTTTGAGTAGAAACAGATTCAGGTTGCAATTGAGTCTACCTTTCCAATGACTTCTCCATTTCAAAATTCTGTTCCCTTTTTTATTCAGCTAGGAGGTTTCTGTGAAGACTGTTATTGAATGCTGCCTTTCTTGTAAAGCCTAGAAGAACTCACCCAGCTAGGTCAAACTACAGTGAAGAACTTTTCAAATCATCCAACTTGTGGAAAAAAAAAGAAAATCTTGCCAATTTAAAAATGGCTTAATGCCCTGAGACATGTTAAAGGAAAATAATGTGGGACTGATTTCTTGATATAAAGTATATTCTGAAAGTCACTTTAATCCAATACTGTCTTTTCTTCCTCTGTAACATACTGATCATAGTTCCATTCATTTAAAAGAATGTATTATTCCATATGGCTGCTGTATTAGATAGCTTTGCACTTGTATTATTCCAACTGGAGCATCCAACTTGGTTTAAGATGCGATAGTTTTGAGCCAAGACTGTGTCTTTTCTTATTTAGACATCAGCAGTACTGTGCTGTGCTGCTCCCATTGCTCTAAGGTTAAAGCCTGTTTTGTGAAGGTGGCTTTACCACGCTCTTTTGTAATCATTCTTTTCTTGGTTGTTATGGAGATAAAGCTTATGCAGTCCTTTTTTTGCTTACTTTATCATGCTCCAGGTCCAGTAGCACAGTAAACAACTTACTAGGCAACCTATTTATCTATGTCAGTGCCGCAAGTTCAGACCTCTCTTATGTAAGGTATGAATCTTTTTTCAGGTACATTTCCCTGGAATGAATTCAATTTTTTCCCCCACATTGTGTTAACTTGTGTGAGATTTTAAAAAAATATCAGGAAAACTGTTTTGGTAAATAAGTAATTTCCCCAAAATAACAGTGTCAGTTATTAAGTACAATACAACACAATCTAATATTTTGCACATAAAACAGTTGATAACACATAAAATATTCTAGATTATTTTCTCATGATCCTCAATGAATTAAAATGTTTCAGATCTTTTCATTTTCTACTAGCTCGTTATTTGCTTGAAATCCTGTTTGTGATTCGAAAAGAAATGTTAAAGGATGTTATCTTCCTTCTCTTCATTTCCCACTGAGAAATTAGACGTGGTTTTCTGACCAACTAATTGCTCAAATTTGCAGTATTCCATTGAAGAATCAATTCTCAGTAGGCCATTATTTCTAAAGGGGTTGGCTGGTTGGTTGTTTTTTTTTTTTTTTTAATTTAGATTACATTAACCCTGAAAAGTACCTACGGAAGTTCATGAATGTCTACAGGGATTCTGAATCCACCAGTACTTCCTACCTTGCAGAGAAATGTCCTGTGTCAGATATTAGTTGGTTCTTGGGTGCTACCTCACAGGAGGTGTAACTGAGTGGTGCTCTCTCTTGTGAACTGGGCCTTCTTGCTGGACTTCATCTCCCAACACAGGCTGCAGCATCCCACCATACCTCCCTTGCTGAGAGGTTCCTCCACCCTGGGAGAGGCAGCTAGACACTGTGCCCAGCCTACACTGGAGAGTATTGGTATTAAACCAATTTGAGAGGGGTTTGTGATGAAACCCTAGCTATCTGTAAGGGAAATCAGTTCACAAACACTGCTTTGGAGGCAGTTTCTGCTGAAAACCTGAGGTTTATAAATTCCTTATATCATCAGCTGCATGGGTAAAACCTCTGCTGCACTGAAATGTCTGAACATTTAACTGCATTCATAAATTGCTGGAGAGTCTTTGTTAAAGGTAAAAAAGCATATCTGGCTGCTATAAAATAAGATACATAGAATATCTTCATGGCTGTATTCTGCTCTTCAGGGATCACATTAAGCATAAAACATCAACCTTCCTCACTTCCTGAAATTCTTTAAATATAAAAGAAATTATCATGGGAAATACTTTGGGAAAGAACTCTGCTTATGAAAACATAACATTAGATCATCTCCTTATAACTCTTGGGGGGAAAAGAGAGTAAAGAACAATCTTTTTAGCTCTCTCTTTTGCTCCATTCCTGTAACTTCCATTATGGATTATTCTATTGTGAGACTTAATCCTGTTGATAGAATGACTCTCTTACTGTTGGGCTGACTTGGGTATATTGCATTATGCAGTAATTTTTTTTAATCCTTATCAAATAAAAGACATGCTAGGACAGTTTTGTTAAACCTGCTATCTATTATAGCCTTGTTTTTCTTCCAGTCAGTATCAGCAATGATGATTTTAGAAAACTTTTCCAAAAATGAATATGTGATATGTTGTCTACTGCTCAAAGCATTATTTCATTTTTTTTTCTCCAGAGGAATTTAATATAATTTGTAGATACTAGTCAGACTGTGAGGACAACTATCTTTATTTTTAGCATCAATTTTTCAATCTCTATAATGTCAAGGGAAGGATTTCAGTCTTGGTGTGGGATTCATTTGAGTAAATCAAGACTGAAGCTAATGTTTAGTATTATATTACAGTCTTGTAGATTTGGGGTGGGGGATGAGTTTAGTACTATATTACAAATTTATGGCTGCTCATAGATGAGCCAGTGAATCCAGTTCTGCTTTGTCGCTGCCACATCATAAGATTGTATAATGGAAGAAAAGGCAAGGGTAAATGTACAGACCCATCTAATTTCTTACACACATATGGCCCTACACAATACAATTGCATACATATGTGTATGTATATATGTACTTAGATATCTACTTCTTTTTATTCCTAAGGCATCGTGGACATAGTACTGATATAATTGCCAGTCCTGGATTTCTACATATCCGTGTCTACTTATGCTCTTATGCTATCCCAAAAAGCACGCTTCAGCCTTAACTGGGTGGAAATCCCTCTGAGAGAGGTGGCAGCTGGTCTTTCCACTTGTATGCAACCCTTGATCTCTCTGCAGAGTGTGGCACCAGCAGACCTGATGCTGGAATTGTAAGCATCAGTCTTAGTGATAATGAGCAAGCTCAGTCTGTTATGTCTGTCCTTTCCTGTGAGCAGGGTCTGTGCCTCCACTTCATCCTCTAGAGAGACAGCAACTCTTAATAAATATTAGCCATTAATAAGGCATTATCAATCAGGGTTCATCACTGACTGGCATTGAACCAGAGAAATAAATGCAAGTTGAAGCTGATTGATAATGATTAATCTCAGCACCATCTGTCAGTGGTACATCTGTCCAAACCCTGTGGTTCTGCATCTTGTCTAGCACCACTTCGGGTGGGGCTGAGCTGTCAACTTTGTTGCATCTTGGCTTAAGAAGAGAACCTTTTAGGAACGAGCTGCTGTACCGCTAAAAGGTTCCTGCCATTGAGAGGCAAGTGCATACCATATACTATCATTTCAGCAAATTCCAGCTTTGTTCTCTATCAACAGTCATGTAGAAATATTTCACTGAAATGAACTGCCATATAATACATCAACCTTTTCATATCTCCTAGTCTCCCTGACTGCACAGATTAATCTTGGAGAGAGGAACATATTTCCCATACATTTAAAGTTTTTGGAATCTTATGAAGAGAGAATGCATGATGGCAAGGTATACTGTTTAGTCATCTCACTTGTAGGGGTGCATATTTCTCAGGGGTGATGAAGCAATGAATAATTAGATTATATCAAGTGAATACTAATAAACATTACCTCATGATCATATATACAGCATAAGCTGTGTCTTACAGTATTTAAGACATACTTCAGAACTATACAAAATACTTTAATTCTTGAAATTAAAAACCCAGGTTTCCTCAACACAGGCTAGGAAAGAGAAAAATTACTATGTTTAAAATGCTTCTGACAGCTTTCTCATGCACTAGAGTGTCACAAGCTTAAATCTGAATTGCAAAACCTACCCAAAGAAACAAATGTTGTATTGCTATCTCTTGTCAGAGCTGATTTTTGAATCCTACTGATAGACTAATCTATCCAAGCTTTTGTTCTGTGGAGGAAGAGCACCTTTTAGCCCTCCTGTTCAGCAGACCTCAACCATCTTCTTTTCCTGTCTTTTCAATACACCAGCAGTGTGGCTTGTCTTCCCTCCGGCAGATCAGCTTATGGGGCATAGGTGACGCGCAGATGGGTAGTGTGCCAGGCTGTGGAGCTCTTCTGAGGACCCCACCAGGCTTCAGAGTCATATCCCACTTCTAGTCTTGCTTGGTGACAGTTGTGGTGGAGTCACTGCGACCAACTGAACAGCTTATGCAGTGCAAAGTCAAAAACCAGAAGGAAGGTGCAGAGCTATACCCCACAAGCATCCAAAGACATCTTTCTCACTGTGGGAGAAGCGTGGAGTCAGCTGCTTGATTCTCAAGTTTTCCTGATTCTCAGGAAAAAAAACTACATGTGTGCCAGACTTAGGGAAACAAAAGGAAACATCTCTGCACTGCTAGACATTTTCTACCTCCAGCTGCAACAAATGTCATTAACACACACCTACATTTAGCTTTAACATGAGATTTAATTTAGCCAGTTTGGGCTGCCCAAAATGGAAAGTTTAATGGGACCCAACTTTCAGAGAGCTAGTTGGCACTTTTGAATAGATTTCAGTAATTCAAGGTAGTCACTTAAAAGCCAAGCCACCATAGTACCCTTGTCTTTTTCTGAATATAAGTTTAGATTAAAGAGTGAGAAAGAGTGCTTTTTTTATAGCTTGGTTCTGGTAAGTGCAAATATTCCAGGACAGCACAGGCACAAGAGACCTATATGCGCATTTATGGGGATTGTGAGATCTTCCATAATTTAACAAAATTATCATTGTGACTGCTGCAGAAAAAGTTATTTATATGGAAAAAATATTTTAGCTGTTTCATCCATGAACTTCTTTTTTAACAGGAAAATGTGTTATAATTGATCTTTATGTTGATAATTTAGGGCTGAAACATGAAAATAAAAAGACATCATGAGGCAGGCCTGAATGAAAATATTCAGATGAACAAATGTTAAACAGCATTCCATTAATTCTAGATTTCCAAGAACAAGCATGCAAACCCTAAAATGCTTCTGAGCCATTAAGGTCTTCATATTGACCAAAAGTCAAAAGAATATAACTTTTTTTCCTCCTCAGGGCTTTTTGCAACAGCTCACTTTCTTTCCAAGAAAAAAAAAATGACCCTGGTTTTAGTTCAGTTTAAGTGTAAAAGAGTTCATTGCCATCCTTTCTCACAAAGTTTACCCCAGGTGAACTAGACTTTTAGGCTCCAGTTTAAGTGAATGAAGATCTAAGTATAATTTGTGATATTTGGGTATCTGAGACATGTGTAAGAGGCTAAAAAATACAGCACAGAGCCAACAGAAGGTCTGTGTGTGGGACTTGATTGGTCAAGTTTTCATAACGGGAGTAGGGGCTACAAGGGTGGCTCTGTGAGAAGGTGCCAGAGTCCTCCTCTGTGTCTGACAGAGCCAATGCCAGCCAGCTCCAAGACAGATCTGTCGTTGGCCAAGGCTGAGCCTATCAGTGACTGTGGTAGTGCCTCTGAGATAATACAGTTAAGAAGGGGAGAAACTTGCTGCACAAGTGGCAGCTGGAGAGAGGAGTGAGAATATGTGAGAGGAACAACTGTGCAGACATGCAGGTCAGTGAAGAAGGAGGGGAGGAGGTGCTTCAGGAGCTGGAGCAGAGATTTTCCTTCAGCTCCTGATGAAGACCAGGTGAGGCAGCTGTGCCCTTGCAGTCCATGGAGATCCATGGTGGAGCAGGGATCCACCTGCAGCCCGTGGAGGACTCTACACTGGAACAGGTGGATGCCTTGAGAAGGCTGTGGGAAGCCCACACTGGAGCAGGCTTGCTGGCAGAACTTGCGACCCTGTGGAAGACCCATGCTGAAGCAGTTCGTGAAGAAATACAGCCCATGGAAAGGACCCACATTGGAGAAGTTCATGGAGGCTGTCTGCTGTGGGAGAGACCCCAAGATGGAGCAGGGGAAGAGTATGAGGAGTCCTCCCTCCGAGGAGAAAGGAGTGGTAGAGACAATATGTGATGAACTGACCTATGAATCCTATGCTGGCCAAGGCTGAGCCCAACAGTGCCAGTGGTAGTGCAGTGGTAGGTTGATGTAACACTAGGCAAGTTGTTCTACTTTTTATTTAGCGGGGGAAAAAAGGAAAAGATGAACAAAAATTAAAATAAACTACCTCTTTCAAATAATTTTTTCTCACCCTGTATCTTGTCCTGTGTGGGTCATCCTGACAGGTGGTTTTAGTAATGGCTCTTCTTAAATTAATCCAGTGCCAACGAATCCAGTTCATTGAAGACAGGTGGGATCAGGTCCTACTCAGCCATCTTGAAGTTTCACCTGGTGAATAAAGGGTAGAGAAAGACTTGTTAAGAACTGTAGTTAAAGCAAAAGTTTGTGATTCAGCTTGTTTCACCTGAAAAATATCATAATTAATAGAAACAGGTTTTCCTTCTTTGGTTGTGATTGCAAATATACCCACTTCTTTTCAGGGCTTCAACTTACTTATATAACAGTTAACCTGGGATTTCTGAGCTACAGCAGTATATATACATATGTATACTGCATTTATATACAATTTTGAAAGTTCTATTGAGCCTCTGGGGAGTTTCTGCTACTGACTATGACCCTGCTGTGTTAGGTGCTCAGAGTCAAATAGATGGCTCAGCTCCAAAAATAGGCATTTCTTTCAATGTAAGAGCAGAGGTGATTATTAGATAAAGGGGAACAGACCTAAAGGTGTAGCTTACATGCTTTGGTACTTCAAACATTTGAATTTGTGCCATAGGACAGAAGAAAACCAGGTAAAGAGAAAAGTGGATCTCAACTGAAATACTATGGATCCCTACCCACATGTAGATAGCAGGGGCATTCACCTATGAGACTCAGAAAAATCAGGAACAGACAATCATGGTCATGAGGTATGCTTAGTGGCTTTTTCTGGCACTATCTGAGAAAGACTGTAGTTGATTATTCCCTCAAGCCATGCACGCTCACCCTCCAAGAGTTTTTCCAGTCAGAGTATGGAGAAAAAAGACTGTAAGAAAAAGACTTGTACAGTGCAGAACCTAAATGAATTTGCTGTAAATTCTGTCCCTACCTTCAACACTTTAAATACATATAATGGCTTCATTTCTCTGCCATGAGTGAGTTTTGCTCTACCATGGGTTGTTTTGTGGACCAGACAGGGGGTAGAGTGACCTCTATAGATTACAGATTGCATTTCATTATTCACTGCTTTTAAGCTGGGATTCTGCCTCTCCAGACAAGTGCAGGTACACCCGAGGTGATGGTATGCTTGTGTGGATATTAGTATTTTATTTAACCTGGGTTTGTGGGAAGATGATAATGTTTTGTAGCCCTACAAGCCCATGCATAGGCAAGTGAAATAAAACCCCATAGATACAAGGAAGAGATCTTGTATTTGATGAATCCAACAGCTGTTTTACTTCTGTGTAAACTGTTGAGTCAAGAGTCATCAGTAATCAACCTGTAAGTCAGAATGTGGGGAATTAAGAGAGTTTGATAACGTGAGTTAGGAGGACATTGAAAGGACTGAGATGCTGCCTTTTCCAGCTCTGGAGCCCAGAAGACAGGATATCATCTATATCCCAGAGAAGCCAAAAAACTATCTCTTAAAGAAACTTGTGGAGGATTGCATTTACATTGGTATTAAATTATTTTAATGTTAATGCAATATAAATGCTATGTAAATGAATATTGCAGCTGAAATCCTATTAATAGAGGTAGGAGAAGAAAAGAGCCATATCTGTGTAGGAAGGACTACATTATCTCTAGTAGCTAATTCCATCTTATTTTTGGTTGTGCAAAGCATTCCAGATAATATTTAATGTTATTTATAAAATTTGTGTATTTGGTGTTTCCTTTTCTAAGAGCCCTTCCTCTGAATACTGGCTGGCAATGATTAAGATCTGCTTAATCAGTATTTTAGTTAAGTTTCTCTGAAGTCTAACGCCATATAATGCTTCTTGAGCAGATAGAGAGCTCTAGCTCACATGCCAGCAGAGAGTTAAACAGAGGTGCAGGGAAGGGACAGCTACAGAGGAGTTTGCTCAGCAGCCCCCTTCTACATCATATGGGCATAAGGAGACAGTCAGACAAGACTGGGCAGCACAAACAGTGGCTGACACAGGATGTCAACTGTCTGACTGATGTCAGGCTCCTGTGACAGGAGAGAAGGGATGTTATCCTTTCACTGTGTTAGCACTGTCAGAAAGCATCCATCATAACGAGGTGAGTGTCACTCAAAATGCATTGCACACTCCTCAACTTTAATATTCTGTAGGTGCAGTCTTCAATTAGGCATAAGATTGATTTGCCAGGCAACAGTAGCAAAGGGCAGAGAGGACCCCAGATACTTTTCTGGCTTCAGATCAATTTGGTTTTATTCCTGTAAGGAATGAACATTAAAAACTAATCCCAAATGCTCTTGAATTTGGGGATGTGGGTGTTTAATTTTGAATTGAAATTCCAGCTTTCTTCACTTTAGGACATTCAGATTCAGCATATTAGACCAAAAGAGGGTGAACTGTCAGTTCTCATCCTTTGAATATTACACCAAGCTGGTAGGGCACATTTGCAACACTCACTGAGATATGTACTTGTCTCTTCTTCTTTCAGCTGGCAAAGTACAGAAAACCGCAACACATTTTGGAAAAAGACCTCATATTTGACCAAATTGAATGTGTTAAGAAATATTGGGTCTGATCATGGTTTTTTTTTAATTTCCAGATCACACAGGAACAAAGAAAAACGGGACTCCCAAGAGAAGCTCTAGTCTCCTTAGCCTGAACCCTCCTTTCACCTGCATGATAGTACATACTGCTCTGTCAGCTCCTGCAGCTCTTAAACAAGCCTAGCATGTGCCCCCATCTGTATATGCAGCAAGCTAACTCCCTGGGACCAGAACTAGAGAACAGTCCTGCCTTGCAGGAAGCAAGAGTTGCTGCAGACACCAAACTGTAGCCAGACTAAGATGTGTGTATCTTCCCTGCATTGGTGTTGGCTACTGCAATCAATTCCTTCACTGTAGATGCAAGATGCAGCTGAATGAACTCAAATGTGCTTGCTTCTCTGTGGTTTCTGAAACCTATGTCAGTTAGAATAGAAGAAATCAAATTCTAGTGAAAATGATGTGACATCCAAGGTGAGTGAACATATGTTGCATGGAATGAATTATAGTGATTATATGGTGAGCATCAAACTATGAAAGGTTTCCTGTCATGGTTATCCTGTAAGGCTACTGAATCAGAAGATAATTTCAACAGGAGCTCAGGACAATTGCAGCACATTAAAATGAAAGCGGCTTGTTCTGAAAATATGTAAAAATACGTGACAGTAGTACTTTAATAAAACTATGAAGATACCCTTCACCTCTGGTCAACCTTATTTTCTAAATAAGAAACCCAATGAAGTTACATTTAGGTTGTAATGCAAGCACTGAAAAGTTACAAAAAACCCTGGAATTAAGCTTTCTGCGTATTTCTGCATTTCTATCTGTACAGCCCTGGGCTGTCCCCTTCCTGCGTATGAATTTTGGCATTTTGACTGAGGATCACCCACAGTTTTTTCTGCAAGACTGTCTCATTCAGTGCCCTGGGTGGACAGCACTCAGTGATTGAGTGGCTTCTCAATATTTTTGTTTTATGGTCATATTCACATGCCCTGCGGACACATTTATTTTATGCTGCTCAAACCTTTCGATGTGTCAGAATCATAGATGTCCTCAGGGAATTTTTCTATGGTGTTACTCATTGCAAATTTCATTTTTGCAGTATTTTGGGGTGTGAGAGGTGATAGTATCTGAATTGGATATTGAAGAAAGGCAGACAGATTAAGCTTGAAATTAGCTTTTAATTTGAGGCACCAAAGACCTTATATTTTGTAGAATATTTAGTGCAATTACTAATCTAGCTTTAGGTAGAAATTTTGTGTTAGGAATAGGCACAGAATGATTGGCAGACTGTCCTAATCGCAAGACCACTCTTTCTCTTACAGAAAACCCATCTTTCTCAACACAAGCCTTTCAACCTCTGCTACAGATGCGTTGAGGGACCTTATATCAGAAATAAGCGCCATCCCAGAAAGTGGTCCACCTCATGCAAATTTTATTCTGAGCGTTTGAGTCCACTGTTTGAGCTAACAGAGGAACTGGGGTATGATGACATCTTTTATGTGATCCAGACAACATTAGAGGTAAAATATGAACATTACACAAAACTCAACACTAAATCCAACGTTTGGATGGCTTTGGAAGTTGGTCTTAGATCTAGCTAATTTGCAGTATTGTTCACTGAAGGCAGAGTAGTGTGGGCAGCAGCATCAAAAGCAAAGTGGTGCGAAGATCATAGTTGCAACAGAGCCTCCCTGCTGGGAACAGCTGGAGGGAAGCAGGTGGTATCAATTGTTCAGCATAAAGCCTTGACATAATCAGGAAGAAAACTAATGAACAGTTATTGTCACTCACCCATACTTCTACATCTTCCTATATCCTCTTGGTATTTCTTAGAGTAACTGTAGATGCCTCCTGGCAGCTGTCACATTAGCGCTTCACCAGACAAGGAGATAGGAAACTGTTATGGCTTTAACTGGTTGCAGCATTACATTTCTCCTAGAAACTTTCAACCTCAAAGCAGAGAACTTTGTTAGATCTTGTCAATATATGTTCCTCTTAAGATAATTAAATTTTCTATCAAGTCAACAGTTTTATTTAATCTGTTCCTTTCTGTGCCTTTACCCCCTCCAAAATCTCAGTTCCTCCTTGTATACCTGAAGCCTTTGACTCTTCCCACAGGCTTTTCAATGCAGGTGCTCACTGCCCAAATCTGCTTTCCCCTCAGTGACAGACACTCAGTGTCTCTGCTTCCTTACCAAGCACTACCCCATAGCAGGGCTCTTTCACACTCAGAGCCTGGTTTCTTGCCAAGTCTTTCCACTTGAATTCTGTCTCCTTATATGAGCAATGCAAAGTAGCAGACAAGTTTAACTCAGCATCACTACTCACTCTGTCAATGATGATGGTTTCTGTAGCAGTCAACAGAGAGCAGAAGACAGATGATGTGTCATTCCATGACCTGCTCTTAAACAATGAAATCATTTGCAAAAAATTTATGTGTGTCTACCAAAGAGCTGGCTAAATGACACAGTTCCTTCTGTTTATCTCTGTATCTCTGATGTGCAGCTCATCTAAAGCTAGTTATCTGTTAAAGATAGAAACAATGGACAAGCTCCTGAAAAATATCTGTTCCCATCAAGTAATTCATGATCCTCTGCCACACAGCTGACAAAATTAAGGCTGTTAACGAACAGATATAACAAAATTCAAGAAGCCAACTGCCTACCTGGACCTGCTTAAATAAAGACCAGTGTATTTACATGACCACCTCATGAAATGTTTGATATTCAAAGCATTCACACTGCAAGAGGGTGTTCTGTTTCTCATGAACAGATACTGCAGTGATGTAGGTTTTGTGTATGGATATTCTCTTATGTTTTGTTATGGATTTAAAATCAATCAAATGGCAAATCAAATTAGCAAATGGAATTATCGAAATGAGCTAAGACGCTGCCAAATGTTCAGTTAAGTGAGAGCACGAATTATAAATGAAAAAATGTGGAGCTTACCTGCTAGCACTACATTCCTTGATTCCATCCTTATCTCTTTTATGGAATGGTCTTTGTTAAAAAAAAAAGAAAAAAGGAATGAAAGGAAAATATCTAGGGCAGCAAATACTTAAAGAAAACTAACTGATTAGATACAACAGTTTACAATCTAAAATGACTGTTATGATTTTGAGATGTTGAAATTGCACTATTAAAAAAGCTTGAAAAAATGTGAAGTACAAAGCTGCAACATAAAAATATAACAGTTTCAGAGCATCAAAGCAATGATCCATCTAGTGCCAAACCCACATCTCAGCCCAGGCATGATTCTGCAGAGGGATGTGTTCAAATCACTACAATTAACAATTGCAGAATCATCAGGGATCTTTTTTCCCCAAATCTCATCACAGTTATTAGACGATTTGTAGGTGATCTTCTTCTGTAACTGCTCATCCTTCTTAATATCCTGATAAACTCTCAGATGCAATGATAGCCAGTGGGAATGTAAATACGATACATTAAAAATAAACAAGAATAAAAAACTTAAATTTTCCTTTTATCCATGGTAACAAGTTGCTTTTGATTTTCACTGAACATTTTAACTATACTGAGGTCCATGTGGTTTATTCCATTCATAAAGGCAAAGAAATTAACTTCCAAATAAAACTGGGGTGAAAACATCGGGCCAGAAATGTTCTTTTTGATATGCTGATTTTTTTACATGGTGCAAATCAGATAATCTGAACCAATAGGCCATATGTAGGAGCTGTTTTGGAGTAGGACTGTCAATATGGAGAGAGATGAATTTGATTTAGAGACTAAAGGTTACTATGCGCTCCCCATAATCAGGTTAATTACCACCATTATTAAATATTGGCATATTGCTTCCATTCTGAATACTTTTAGTTTCAATACTGGCTTTGCCTTTTTTTTCCAGATAAAATATTTCACAAACATTTTGAGAAATTGATTGTTTAATGAAAAACAGTTTTGGATGCCATCTATAATTTCTTATTCTTACAGCTGTTCTAAAGTTGAATAATACAAAAGGTCATTCTACTGCCAGCATAGCAGATATTAGGCAAAATCCTTTAAGGAAGAAATCCAGGATTCTAGGACAGCCAGTGATGCACTTGGATAGAAACCATCTGCCTGCAGCACTGCTCCAGGATGTATACACAAGAATCTGTTCCTCACTGGACACCAGGGTGAGAAATCTGAGAATAAAAAGAAATGCAAATGCAATTGACAACATCCAGGAGGACAAAACAGCCTGAAGAGCCTAAGTATGAGATCTGCCATGAATCTTCAGTACTACTGCAGAGCATTCCCCAAAGGGACAGATGGTAGGAAATTCTGCAGTCATATCTGGTTAACTCAAATCCATTTATAAAATCAATATTACATGTCCTCTGAAATTAGTTGTCACTTTTTCAGTGTTTACCATCTTTTAGAGAGCATGCTCAGATAAACTGACAAATCAGACCTTTACTACCTTTATCTGAATCTTTCCCAGGAAAAGAAATTCTTTCAAATGTCCATTTAATCCCACTCCACAGACATGATGATTTATTGTTTTCATTACTGGAAGAAGTAAATGAGAGAGGGGAACTTTTGGAATACATATTTAAAATTATTCTAAATTAAAGGTTTTTTAAAAGGTATTTTCTTCATTAAAGACCTTAGTTTTGATTTTGCATAATTTAACAGGGTAAACCCCAAATATTGTTAAAGGCAGAATATTTAATTGCATAACTGCAATGGCTGGATAATGACAGATGCTTTCAGCTCATGAACTTTAAGGCAGAATCCTTTTGGCCAGGTGCCTGGCCCTTCTCTGATCTCCGTGGTTTTTTGGTGGGGGTTGTTGTATCTTACTCTCCTAGAAACTCTGTATCAGGAATTGTGAAGTCACGTACAATGTCACAGTACCCTTTTTAGTAGATGGTGGGATTTTTGCTTGATACAGCAAAAGAACGGGTTTATAGAAAATTATATGTTAGGTAGGTGTAACAGATCTGCAGCATAGGAATACCTGAAGCTGAGGATCTATACTCCTCTCAATAATTCTTAAGTCAGGTTGAGATTCTGGGGGATGAAGGCTTCCTTGTGTGGTCCAGAATAGAACAACTTTACCTGGTTTTGCTACCTTTACCGCTACAGTCAGAGAGTCTTCCTGCACTTGGTGAATCTTAGTTGTGTATGTAGAAAAATGAATCAACACTGTGACCTTACTCACTAGTCACACCATCGATATAATGGTTTGTCTCATGTTTGCAGTGCAGAGTATTAAAAAAGCCAAAATCCAATTAAAATATGATTCATATAAAAAAAGTTGATTAAAAAAGCACTGATTCCAAGACCTGTGGTTCTCTCAGAGGAGGATGATCCAGCTGATTACATCAGTTATTTTATCTAGTCTTAGACCTCCAACAGGCCTCCTATGTCAGCCATAGCACTGTGAATGGCAATACCTTGGGGTTTCCAACATGCACCTTATGGTGCTCTGGGCACTCCTGGGTGGGGTAAGTAGGATTTTGCCCTTGCTCAAACAGTATTTCTTTGTTTTGAGCAGTCTTTATATAGTAATATTCTAAGAGAGCCCTGGAAGCAGAAAACAGAGCCTGATCATCAGAGCCTCTCTGACATCACCTGAAAGTCCTGATCTTTACACTATTCACACCTGAGTAATGTGAAGGAAACAGCTTCAACAGGAGGGACAAAACAGCCATCCCTACAAGTGACAGCCTGGACACCAGAGAAGTTTCCTGGGAAAATGGAAATGGACTCCCTTGTCCCCATAGTCGATGGATGAGTTCTGTAGCTCAGTCCACTGCTGTGCCCTCCCACCTGGACTGGCACTCCCAGTATTGTCAGCTTTCCCATGCTCTTAGAGCCATGTCTGGGTAGGATGAAGGAAGGGCAGAGGCTGTGCCAGCTCTGGGAGAGCTTGTGTCACCATCTTGGTAAGAATTAAGGAACTTTATTAATTAAAAAATCAGGTGTCTACATATTTCAGGCATTGACATAGTCAGACAGCAGCTGAGCAGATTTTTTGGGTTTCTATATTTGGACTGGAGTCCAGAGAGGCAGTTTGGTAGGATGTCAGCATGACGAATGTGACAGGCTTATATAAATCTTCACCTTCTCTTCAGAAAGACAGTTAATGGGGCTTGGAATTAAGGAGAGTGCAAATGTGAGATCCATTCCATACTGTGACTCTGGTCATCTGACTCTCATACTGGTCCTGGAGGACAATCCAGGTGCTTTGTGCTTCAAATTTTTCTTCAGATACCATCCTTTCCTTGACACTGCCAGCAAAGCTCTTCCCCCTTCCTGTTCTCCTCCCTGAGCCAACACACACTTTAAATATACAAGTACAGCTGAAACTTTCATATAGATTCCTGACGACTGGCACCACAATTATTATATCCCCAGACTGACAGTTCCTGCTGATTGGTGCCACTCAATTCAGAAAGCAATATCACTTTGATATATCAACCTGGCAACTGCCTGCAGGAAGCTATTCTAGTCCTTCTCTCTGAATTTCACTCTAAGAAATATACTCCTTTGAACAGGATTTTTCATGGAAAGAAAGGCAGAACATTTAAGAGAGGGGATGGGAAGCTCAGTATACCCCCCATAGCCTTAAACAAGAGCAACTTTTTTTCTTATTGAGGAGGTAGTAACTCCACATGAGATAAAGATCCTAGGAAGAGCCTTTACTCCAGCATTTTACACACTTGAAAAATCCAAGTCTTATTCATAGAAAAAGGAAAGGGTTTTTAAAAATTTACCACTGACCTATATGTCCTTTATGAAGAATTTGACATGTTGGTGTTTTAAGAATATGTTTTTGATGTTTCAGTTCAGGCTTTTGTGGAGCTCAAGGGTCAAACAGTCAAGATGTTAATGGAGCAAAAACAGTTGGTAGAGTCGTACTCAGCAGCACTTCAGCTGGGAGGATTAGGAGAGAGTTCCCTGGGATACTGACAGTACTCAGCTGCTGCCAAGTTAGGGGACAGGCCACTTGCCTAATGTAGGAATTGGTAAAAAGTAAAGAAAAAAGCATAATGTTTAAGAGTTTATCTCAAAGGTGGAAACTAACACAACTGGAACACAAGAAAGAAGGTAAATGAATTTTATTTAAACTGTGTAGAAGGAAGAAAATCTGAAATCAGTGAGTTACAGAAACAGAATAGAATTAGATTTCAGTCACTATGGATTCCCATACATATTACCACTGATGACCTGGTATAAAGCTAACCATGTTCTCTTGCTTCTGACAGCCAAAGTGCTTTCTACTTTCTTCCGAAAGATGGTATCAAACAACCTCAGTCATGACCAGCTCTTCCCAATCTTTTTTCTAATATAGCGGTCTCAGGACAGAAGTTTTCCCTCTGTCCCATGGCAAAAGCAATAGCTGAACTCGAGTTCCCTAAGCAGGCAGCTGGAGCTGGCCTCATGGGGGATGTACACAAGACAGTCTTAAGGGTCCATCCCTTAGGTCTCCTACAGTTCCTCTGATTAATATTTTTTAATGCTTAGAAGTTTCCCTTCAGTTTCTGAGGAAGAATTGCCCCGCCATTACTTATTTCACATAGATAGAAATGCAAGCCAGAGCCTCTGGTTCAATCTGAAAGCTCTGGGAGCAGACACGGGTCCATGCTGTGATGTGTTTTCTTAGAATTGCCAATAGCAAGAGCCCAAGGAATTTCCAGAAATGCAGATGGCTGCGTACGATTTCTTTATCTTCTCTGAATGTGATTGCATTCCCTTTAACTATTGTGTGTATCATCCTTCCATTTAGAGTTATTTTCTAAGTGTATCTGGAGGGCAGTGGAAGGCTCTTAGTGAAGCGGTATTGCATGCTTCAGTAATGCTGAATGAGAATATTCATTCAATGGTTTATTTAAGAAGGAAGCAGATGTTTGTGACATGTCAGAAATGTAAGAACACTTTATTTTGGTGAACTGCTCCTATCAGTTCCTACAGATATTTTTCGTCTGTGCACATCTCCAAAGAAAGAATGTATTTAAAAACAGCAGAGAATTCCTGAGTTCTCAAACAAGCTGCTGCAGATGGAGGTCATAGCACTCCTGTGCACTTTGTTATTAATACAGGTGTAGATGGAAAAGGTGGCAACACCCGTTATATTAAATCCTATTAATTGAATGCCTGGTTAAAACCACCCATTTTTTAAAGATTGCTGTATAGCTACTAGCTACAGTGACTTAAAAGCCAGTTATTCAGCTGGTTTCCCCAAAGCTTTGAACTGATTTCCTTGTAATAACAATGTTACAATTTCTTTATCTTCTGCCATCACCTTTTGGTCCCCTTGTTAGGATGTAGTATTTTACACTTTTTCTGTCTGTTTACATAGAGACAGAAAAGCAATTAGGTCTCCTTCTTAAACACACCTATGAAAGGAGATGCCATGATGTAAAAGAGGCTTTTTTTATCTTTCTTTTAAAGCTACTGTTGTTTGCATGAAGCTGTATTTCTGAATGACTTTACTTTCAAGAATTTAGAACATGAGGTAACTGACAGCTCTCTCCATCTGCACACCCTCACACACTCATTTACATGCATGAAAGTGAGAGGGAAAAAAGAAAAAAAAAGAGCTATAGTGTCATGGACTGTTAAGGCAGCTGCATATTATATTAAATTTTGGTGTTTGTGCTGGAAGAACATGCAAAATGTTTCTGTCCAATTAGCAGGTAAGTTGATTAATGGACTACCATCTTAGTGGAGCACTGGAGAATAAATTGGTTTAGATCAAGCTACTGGCGACAGTGCAGTCATCATGTTTGCTTGGCTGTGCACACACACTGCGTCTGAGAGGAGCAGAACTGGTTGCCTTTCCTTGAACCCTCCCTAACCAAATTATGAGACACCTGGGCCTGCACAGTGAAATGCATCTCAACCCCCATGCTAAGAACCATTTAAAGGAATATTGCAATGAAGCTACTGCCTCCTTACCAAGCATTCAGTCAAGTAAAATTTGCATTTAAAATGCAAAGTGCAGAAACCTCCCTCTCCCCTTAGAAAATATTTTGGATGGTATCAAGAATGATTTAAAGAGTCTTTTGTGGGAGAAAGAGAAATTTTGTGACTATTCTTAAAATTATAGTATCTTTCTTATATAAAAAACAAAGAGCATTCCCAATGAAAACAAAAGGATGACAAGGGAAAATGTTTCTGGGAAATGTTTCCATTTCTGTTGCTTATTCCCTTTTGCACCCTCTTTGTTGCAGAAATGTATCACCTGGTCAGATGAGTGATGCTAATACAGCTAGCAAGTCCTCCTTGTCTGACTGTTGAAGGCATTGATTTACCTCAACATGTCAGCCACGGCTCCCAGCAAAACTGTGAGATTTGCAAATTACAGGCTTTTTTTTAGGCATAAAATGAAGACGAAGATTTTTTTAAAAAATGTAAAAAAGCTGAAGATGGAAATGACCCCTTGGGTGGGACAGAATCCATGTGTTTCCTAAGCACTCCTGGAGATTTCATACAAGCAGATTGAGGTGGTGAGGCTGCCAATCTCTTCCTCCAGCTGGTTGTCTCTGAGATGTCTCCCAAACATGAGTAAGCTTCATGGTGGTACACAGTGGTACTGGACATGGTGAGAAATCCATGACGGTTTACTTGAGTCCAGTATCCCATGCACTCCTGCATTTGCCATTAATGACCTTTCTACTCAAAACAGTTGACAGTATTGTTTGATAAATTTAAGCACTAAAAACATATCTTGATAAAGAATATCCTTTTCTTCATTTTTTTCCCCCAGCATATTCTGTGAAATAGTATCAACATATTGAGCTGAACAGGGAGCTTTCTTTGAGAGGAGAAGGGTACAACATCCCAGGGAATTCTCAAAAAATAGGAAACACTTCACAATATGAACCAACAATCTGATTTATAGTGTTGGCAATATGAACCATGTCTGGGTGTAAGATGTCATTGTAGATGTCAGTCAAAGAAGAGAACAATTGATGGAAAAGAAAAAAGTGGGGGGAGGGAAAGCTGCAGAATTAAGTCTCAGCCTTTTGTAAGGGGACATTAAAACACTGATTTCACATAAATGATAGTATTCTGCTGAAAAGGAGAAAATGGATATAAGGTTTTGACTGACTGGTTTCACACAACCCAGAATTCAGTCACCTGTGAAATGTCTTCTACACTGACTCACGGGAACTGGTGCCACAGACCTGCTGCATAAATACTCCACCTATGTTTCTCTCACAGCAACAAAGAGACATGAGAGTGTTACTAACAATGTATCAGACCATTGAAGTCTTTGTAAGTGCTGTCAGGACAGCATAGCCAATTTATAAATCCTCAACAATTAGTAACTTTTGATTACTTACATGTTTTGCAACATTCCTGGATGTGGCACTTAGTGCCATGGTCTAGTAACCATGGCAGTAGTGGATCAAGGGTCAGACTTGATGATCTCAGAGGTCCTTTCCAACCTGGCTGATTCTGATTCTATGATTCTATAATTTCAGGGTTCAAACTCGGCAAAGTTCCATTGACACACTGCTTATATCTATTTTATATTATATATATACTTATATATATAGTATAAATATATATATTATATAAAAATATATTATATTTATTATTTATGCTTATATTTACTTACTAATATGTGTTTCTGGAATCCATCAGAGGCACTATCTGAGCCAGAGATCTGGTCATATTTCTCACACTTTAGAGGCTCAAGACCTGATTTACATTCACTTGTGTCATGGTTTGAAAAGCCTCAAAATCCAATTCCTGATTCCTAGCCCCCCCTCCCACATCTCAACCCCGTGTGAGATGGGTTTTCCAGACAAAAACACAAGACTCAATATGGGGGGGAAGGAATATATTACAAGACTGTACACAAAAATAAATACTATAATACACTACAAACAATCTTAACTCTATCTCTACCATGACAATAATATTTACAATGGGCCAAATCTCTTCTCCCTCCAAATAAAAGTCCAGGAGAGAAGAAGAAGAAAAGACCCCTTCCAGTCTCTGAGCAGCAGGTCTCTCTAGGCAGCAGGCTCTCTGTGTCTTTCATGAAGCAGTTGCAGCTGGATCCTTGCCAATGCACACGAGGGGGGGTTTCCAAGCCCCTCTCGGCCCCTCGACGCCAAACGAAGGGTCTTTCCGTGGGTTGCTTCACCCCAGACAAGGTTGCTCCACCACGGTCATATCACGAAGCACTGGGGTCTTCGTGATGGTCTGGTATCCTCAGGGGAGTCAAACCCCTTCACAGAGCTTCTGTGCTCTGCACCAAGATGGCTGCCAGCTTCTCTGAAGCTGCAGCGGGGGGGGGGGCAAGGTCACCCCACACACACACATTCCTTTGGCCGTCCTGGCTTATCTCTCAGGAGGCCGGAGCTTCTTAGCTCCTCTCTGTAGTGCATACTGCACTCCAAGACTCTTTCAAGTGAGTCCAATCGTCCTCCTCTCTCTCAGAGGAGTCTCCAAGGGAGTTTGGGGGTTTTGGTTATTCAGTTCTTACCCCAACAAACTCTGTCTCTGCTGCTGGCTCTTTTCTCTTTTCTTCAGACAGCTCTCTGTCTGCCCCGGCTGCATACCGGCTTCTGCTGCTCCATCGGTCCTTATCAGTTGGCTCTTTGCCACTGCTCTTCGGACGCTGCTGTTCTACTGCTGCTCTGTCTCCGCTCCCAGCGTCTCCCACTGCTGCTTACCAGGGAGAAACTCCCCCAGCTCCTAGCCACAGGCATTCAGCCCAGTCTAAACACTGTTCCGAGTCCCTGCAGCCCCCCCAACCGGGGGCTGGGGGGGGCAAAGCCCCAAGGGGCTCCGAGCCCCTTCCTTGTGGCCTCACCACAACATGGCCACCACTTCTTCCACAACCAGTACCACTGCTTCTTTTCCGGTCCAGAGAGATATGTTTATATTTTTCAGGAGCACTGATTGGGTCAAACCCCAAGGGTCACCACCCCCTGGGGGTTACCACTTTTTAGCTTCAGGGGGAAAACCTGGTTCAAACCACTACAACTTGAAAGCTTCACAAAAAAAGCAAAACCAGATTCTAGAGGCAGTGATGTTTGTGCTTCAAAAGGTGGCAGCCTGCCTCTAAATCGTAAGTGAAAGTGTGCTCCAAAGTTGAGCGAACCAGAGAGGTGGTGAACAGTACATCAATCTCAATACTACAAAGTGCTAAACACTCAAGCATTGCTCCAGTAAAGAACTTAGAACAAGGGACCAGTCCCTTCCTGAAAATGGACCCATGCAATCGTACTTGTCTGGATTGAGTGAAAGGCTTTGGTACACTGGAAAGCTGGGCCCATGCCTCCTTCTGTGACACAAGATATATAGCTGGGTTGTTTTCATCAATTCTAGTAAAAGTCTGCATAGATCAGTTTTACTGTAGTGGAGGCAGCTTATCTCTTTATCTCTTTTCAGCAGCACACTGGTGGACAGAAAAGGAAAGAAGACAAGTAACACATCCAGGATGTTATGAACCATTGACCTATATTTGGAAAAAAAAATAAGTCAAGTTTATGCAGTAGCTTAGTTTTAGAGTAGTCTGATTAAAAATTAAAATTTAGAGAAATTGACCTACATTTGCCTTATGAATATTGTCCCCATCAGATGATTCAAAATATGTACAGATAAATAAAGGCATTCAAAATCAACATTCACTTTGAACAAAATAACTGCCATAGGTATAGAATAATCTCAAATTTTGTGTTTGTATGTATAGCTGTGTGTACATAAATATATAGGTATATATATGCTGTTTTCATGTTCATGAAAGAACTTTCATCAGACATAATATGGATGATTCTGAGTGAACATTCAACACCAATTCTGCTATTCACATTATGAAAAGATAATCACATTAAGAGAAAAAAATCTGTAAGTATATTCCAACATTTTTACCATAGTTGTAAAAATTGTGATGCCCCAGGAAAAGGAAATCTCTTCACTGAAATCATACTCTGTCAGAGATGAAAGATAAATGTCTTTAATGATTTGTTGTCTTATAGACATGAATAAGAAGGAAGCTCTTTTCCAGTTTGTTTTATCACTCAAAACATGTTTGGGACATAATTTCTAGATCATGATTACCCAGATATAGTTTCAACGTGTGTTCCCTTCCCATCCCTTCCCATCTATTACTACTAAAACTGCACTGTATTTAAATATTTGAACCTTTGCTTTTTACACCTGTCTTCTGCACTAGAATCCATCAGTCTTAGGGTACTTATCTCATAAAATAGCAGATAGGAAAAACTAGTAAGTTACACCCAAGAAAGGGTAAGCCTCTTTCTCCATTCTTCTTATAGCAAGAGACCTGTTTTTTCTATTTTTATAAAAAATATGTCTTTGTAGCAAAGATTTCCCTCACCTCAGCTCGTCTTCCTTGTTTCGTGTTGGGCCAGCCAGCATTCATTATATTTCTGTGCAAAGCATCAGATCCTTTAAAGTAAAACAGATTGTGCAATTATTCTGATTATCTCAGTGCTGTTACATGGTTTTATAAAACATTTACTTTTTTCTTTAATATTAGAAATATTAAATAATACAAGAAAAAATACTGTTTATGCAGAGAAAACATCCATAAAGAAAGGTTTTCTTTGAACAATACTACTGCATTAAAGTGTCATTGCATAAATAGAACAGTTTCATATAAACATTAATCTTATAGTTCAATAAAAATGATCAAATGCCATAACCAAATGCAGCTGTGAAATATTTCAAATACAGAGATTTGTAATGTGTTTGTTTTATTAAACTTAGAGCATAGAATAAAAAGCATTCACTTCTGCATTTTCCTGGTGGTTTTTTTATTTCTTTACAAAGGGAGCATCAGTGCATGTGAAGAAAACAGTTCCACTCAGTAGGGCACATAGCTCAGAGCATTCTGTCCCATTTTCAGTGACCTGGAAAGCATGAAGGCTGTCATGCTGCAAAAAGGGAAAAAAAGTAAAAAAGAAGAGAAAAAAAAGGATAAAAAGGGGGGAAAGGGAGAAAGAGAGAGAGAAAAAATACTTACTAGTCTAGCTGTATACAAATAGTGTCTTCATCATCAACATAAATTTAAAACCTATTAGTTTCCTTGGAGAAAGCGATTATCAAGGAAATGGAAGCATGTTGCTCTGTCTCAACATGGTTTCATTTGGGAAATGCTGAGAAACAACAATGATAATGAATTTGAAAAGCAACATCTTTGTTACTGTCATAACAAAATAGTAATAAATAAAAGAAAAAAAAGCCAGACACTGTAAAAAACAATGGGACAAAGCCTCTCATAAGAGAACTTTTATCACATAGGACACCACTGACTGAAGCACTATTTTACTTCACTTTTTTTTTTTTTTTTGAGGAGTACCACACAATATAATGATACATTATTCTGGTTATACAAAATAAATTGGAATAAATTCCAGAATTATCACGCAGTGATGACAATTCCACACATCTACATTGAAATAAAGAAGACAATAGGGCTTCTTTCACTGCTATATACATAACCTTTTCCATAGTCACCCTGTCACTAAAAGATACATGTTAGTGCTTCCTCTTCTCTCCTGTAGAATGACTGTGTCACTCACCTGGCAAGCATATAGCCTTCAGGGCAAGACACAAGCACAAAAGGGCGTCAGTTTTGTGGGTATGCATGGGATGAATGGGAAGGGAATTTGGGCAGCAGTAATATTGGGTAGAGGTAACAGCCCAGATGATGAGAAAGATCACTGACCAAGCACTGTTATGGGCATGATAAAAGCTTTGCTGGCAGTGGTAGTATTTCACATGAGTTTTCACATGTCACAGAAGGTCACAGGCAAAATTTAATGAAGCTCTCACATTGGCTATGGGACCAGTACAGGAGTGGGACTACAGGACATGCAAAAGTGATTAGTCAAGCAAAAGAGGAAAAGCTATTTCTACAGTAAAAGGTCCCTCTGATTTAGGGCCATGATGATTATTTGTTACTATCTGGTTTTAATGAGACACCTTGTCGGTGACCAATGGAAAATTCTCAAGCACTGACAGCACAAGCTTGACTTGTGAATTCTGTAGTGGAAAAAGTGCAAATTAAGAGGTAAATTTCCAAAAGAGCAAGACTTGCATCTGTAGTCATCCTTTGCAAAATTTACATCTGTAATTCAATTATTTATAGAAATTTGAATACTGCTACTTCTAACTTCCAGATGGCTAAAAGCTTAAGTCATTTACATGGAGAGAGATGTGGAAGTTGAGCACACATTTCAAAGCCTATTTTTCCTTGCAAACTGGGAAAGATGGTCTTGGTCTGGCTAAAAATATCGATCAGTGACTGACACCTTCACTGTAAGTTATTCTTCATATGATAAATCCAAATACCTGTAGAAATTCATATCCATTTCTTCTAATATTACAGTCAATGTTTAGATATTATGGTGCAGTGTGTTTGACACTGGCTTCCTGCATCTTCCATCTTAATTCTAGTCTTACATAGATCTGAGAACTAGTCACTTTTGCAAAAATTATTAGCATCAGAAGTAGGTGAAAAAAAACCAGTATGATAGAAGCATCAGAAGAAATCTCTATAATACAATAGAGCCTACAAGGACTATTTTGTTCACTGTAAACCTACAACTTATCATGTTTGGTTTTAAAACTGATGAAATGTACAACAGTATGATGGATGTATTGTTTATCATTCTTCCCATGAAGATTATTCAGAAAAAGTATTAACTTCGTATTTAAAGTTATTAGCAATTAGTCCTGCTTTTAAACTGGAGAAAAAGTGGAAGTTCTATAAAAATAACATTCCAAAATAAAATTAGCTTCAAGTATTAAAATCAACAGAATTATACTACCAAAAATAAATGGCTATCACTGAAATGAGTGGAGCTGTATAAAAATTTAAGACTCAACTGCATCAACTAGGTTCTCAATAAAGTGAAAAGTATTGTGATGTGGTTTTAAAATCATGTGAAAATCAGATACATTGAGAGAAAATAGTGCTGTAATGGTGACATCTAAAATGTAAAAAGGCTAACCAAAATAACATCAATCAGTACTTAGGAATATGTGATTGCTATACTGTCATAAGCTTGTGTGGAAAAAAAGGGAAGAGGTAGAACAAAACTTACTTTAAGATGGCGGTTTAATGAATGAAGAAGTGAGATCAGAGAAGTATAATCTCTGATTAGCATATTATGTAAAAACATTGAAACTACAAAGAAGAATCTTTTAAAGAGTTCAGTGTCTGTACAAAAATCACATAACGATAGTAACCAACCTGAAGCCAAATACAGAAATCTCAACCTAGTATCCATATTCTTAATTTTAAAATGCAATCTAACAAATTATGTTTATTTGCCACACATATGTAAGACTGGAAAAGTGAAATGTATCATAGGTAAATGTAAGATGAACTTAAGCAGCAAATTCTGTCAATAGAATATGTAATTACCAACAAATTTCCCAAGATTTCTGACTGGTGTTACACTCAACACAATCCAAATTGTGCTGTCTATGTCATGAAATTCCAAATGAGTTATAACTCATAGTTACCCACACTTCACTCAGCTCTGCAAAACTACATGAGTATATTTGCACATTTGGATCAGTAAAAAGAATTAGCAGAAACATAGGAATTTACAAGAAAGCAGTAATAAAAAGTAGTGTTAGAAAAGCAACATCTGGACAGATTTAAAGGATCGAGCATTAGCTGATGTTAAAACATTCCATTGTCAATATTCATCACACTCTCCAGAATATTGATTCTTGTCCGGTTTAAGTCACTTCAGAAACAGCCATTATAAGAGCAAAAGTTGCCTTTTGGAAAATAATGATTCCATCTGGAAATTTTTCATTGTGGAGGGGTAGAATCATATACCTGACAAACCTTCAACTTCCCTTTCTACTTCAACTTTTTTCTGTTCCCCTCACTTTTCCTATATCTGTTATATATCTTTTATATTCTTTTCCTTTTTTTCTTCACATTTACTCATTTATTAAGCTCCTCTTTCTGTTTCTTCATCTTTCACACATTATACATCACACTTTACATGGTTATTATTTCCCTTCCCTTCCCTTCCCTTCCCTTCCCTTCCCTTCCCTTCCCTTCCCTTCCCTTCCCTTCCCTTCTTCTAGACTTTCTTTTCCTTATTTTTCTTCCATTAGACTATTTTTTCCATTTGCTTGTATCCTTACTTCACTTTTTTCATCTTTCTCTCTCTCCATCTTTCCAAGATGTTGAAACAAATCTTAATATGTGCTAATGAGTATTCCTAAGTGCATTTAAAATTTACCTGAGGAGGAGCAGAAAGAGAAAGAGTGAGCTGAGAAGAAAGAGCATAGCTCAAAGTTGCTTCCAGGTTGAGCTCATTTCAATGATCAGAGACAGTAAGTCTTGTGTCTATTGTTGTGGCAAGAAGGAAAGAAGAGGTGGAGTTCCCAGTATGTTTAACAGGCATCCATTCCCAGTGAGCCCTGTCCTGGTTCACAGGGGGATTTCTTTGATCTGTAGCACCTGTTGAGCAGGTTTCCCAGTACATCAGCAGGAATATGCACAAGTTTTGGATAGAAACCTTCCTGATGATCCAAGTTCATCCAAATGGCTGTGTTTTGACTGAGGCTTGCTAAGTTAGGATCCTCCTCACAAAACATTTTGGTCTCAACAAAAAAACCTTAGCCTAAGAGGTATCTGCCACTGAAATCCATATACAGAAGTAATCTGCTCCGTGGGCAGGATGCGATTCCCAAAGACTGTCCTCCCATGAAAAATCAGAAAAGGGTTTACCAAAATGTGGGAAGGCATTTAACCACCTCTCACTCTTCCACAATAGGATAATTTCTAGTCCTGCACATATAAGGATCTGGATCTGCGTTTATAATTCCGTATTTAGATTATTTTCACTGTATCCTGTGTGAGGTCTAAGTAATTTATGTAATTTTTCTTGTCACAGCTTTCCTGAACTTGCTACCTGGTTCACAAAGACTGAATCACAAAGCACAGATCCTTAGACAGGAATAGGTGTTGAACAGAATACAAATCTCAACAAACTACCTGTTATTTAATCATCATTTTCATTTTCCTGTTTTCACAGCTTCTACCAGCACATTTTCTACTTGCAGCCTGTTACCTACCCTGACAAATCAAATAAATAACTGCCAAGACTGTAGTCTTGTGAAGAGTTCCCTCTTCAAAGCTCTTTCCACTGATTTTGCTGTGGAACAGAAGGAAAAAACAGGGGCAATACAACCCTGTCTTGAATTTTGTACTGAGTTCCTTCAGAAAGCTGTGTTCTGTTGCTTTGTTTGGGTTGTTATATGATTTTTGCATTTATTTTGGTTACAATAGACTCTGTATATGAATAATTCCAGGTTGCTTAAAATACTTCCAGCAGAGTACAATATGTTATTCAGATTGTAGAAGAACTTTGAGTTACTGGAATTATTATAGTAACATCATTGATAGATACCATACAGAGCTGAGATTATTTTTCATAATAAATTCTCTCTCTTTCACTTTCTGTTAGAAAAACTGACCAAGTTTTTTGTTTCTGTGCTGTCTAGGGGCATGATGTCACATAGCATTTTTGCTAATGTAGCCATTTTATTAGAAAAAGCTTTAACAAGTAAGTGGTGTATGGAAAAACTGGGGAAATGTTTTCAAATAACCCATGTGTATGAAAAATATTTCTTCAACCACAGCTTCAATACATTTTCACACAATATTTCAAGATGCTTTCAGAGAGTTCCAAATAATGTACCCCACTTCATGCACAGTCAAAGGATCTTACACATAGCTTCTTATTTAAGAAGTTGGTGAAGTTTTCTGTATTAGTACCTAACAGAATTGCCAAATCAGTAATTTTCTCCTATCTTCACTTTTGCATTACTGAATGGATTAATTGAAAAATCTTAGTCACCGGCCCTGTTTAAACACAAATCCATGTGCATATCACTGTAGCTAAGTCTTGTCAAGGAAGAAAGAATAAAATTTCTAAGCAAGCTGAAATTGAAAACACTTGAACAACTGATGCTCTCTGGTTATCCTAACATAAAATAGAACCACTTTGATTCTTCTTGGCACCTGATAATGAAGAGGAGCTCTATGCCTTTCATGGAAACAAATCTTCGATCCAGTCAGATACGTCCTAACTCCTAATTATCCATTAAGTTGGCCAAAACTTCCGTGCAATTATCCAGCTTCTTGGCTAATCTTAGTGTTTTTTGGTTTTTGTTTCCTCACCAGCACCTTTGTAGTCTTGACTATATTCTTCCCTCAACTTATTTCCTGAAGACTTTCTTATGTTCAGGAAAGATAATGGTTGCAGTTGTTGAGAATGAGAAGAATATTTGACTATCAGAAGCATATAGCTGGCAGCTGAGTGAAACATATGTCACTTTCTCTTTCAACTAATTCACACTAGATTTTGAAGAGCACTGCAAGTGCCAGGCCTTTGAGACCTTGGAAAGAAGGAACAGTGACACATTACCTCCATTTCTCCCATATTGGCTCCCCTATCGGCTCCCCTATCGGTTGAATTGAACACCAGCATGCTGTCTTCTCTGTTAGTATTCGTTTCAGCTTATATACTCTGCTAACTCTTCGTGTGAATTCACTATCAATCTGATAGTTATGACAAAATCAATCTTAAACTTTTAAAACAAGAAACAGTCTTTCTCGTGTTGCCCCCTGAGACAGTCACAGAAAATATCTTAAAGCAGTTCTATTAATTAACTCAGAACCTCTTGCAAAATATGTTTGCCAATATACCCACAGTAAACTAGATATTTGTTCAGCAGAAATATGTTCACACCTTCTTAGCCTGCTAGGAACTGCTTTCATAAAGAGGCCATGACACGATGGGGTCATGGTCACTGAGTGACATGGTCCTTGTCTAGGCACTATGGTTGCTATATTATAAAAGTAGACACACGAGAGACAGTTCAGTTCCCTAAATAATCTAGAGACATCTGTAGTGTTAAGTATCTGAGGTGCAAGTATAAGGCTCCAAGGTTGGACATCCCACAGCTCTCTGTGTGATCTGTTCCTGTGTTTCAACATTTTCATGGTAAAAAATGTGATTCTTTATGACAAATTCAAAGAAGAATTTCCTAAATTGCAGCTTGTGACTGGTGTCTCTCATCCCTTCACTCTGTGCTCTTGAAGAGATTTTAGCTTCTCCTTCCCTGCACTGTCACATTAAACAAATTTATCTAAGATCCCCTCAAATATTTTAGTGTCTGAATGGGTCTCTTAGCCTCTCCTCATACATAATGTGCTTTGGTCTCTTACCATCTTGAAAGCCTCCCCTGGCCATGCTCCAATGTGTCCATGTCATTGTTGTTGTGAGTAGAAATTATATGGACTCCAGATGTGGTCTTCCAAGTGCCAGACGGAGAGAGGGGAAAAAATCACTTTGCCTGACCTGTTGGCTACATTCAGAGGAGACACACCACTGATTCATGTTCAGTTTGTTAACTGAGACTCCTGAAGTTGATTTGTTTGGTTGGTTGTTTTTTATTTTGGCAAAGCTGCTTTCAGACCATTCAACTCCCAGTCTGTGCTGCTGGGATAATGTTAACCTCAGTGCAGGAATCTGCTCTTGCTGCAAGATATCACATTTTATTGATGTTAACTGCTTTTTACTACTCTGGAACTACATTTCTTCATGTGAGGAGAGAACCCTTATTGCCTCTCCAGTCTGGAAATGAAAGCAATATCTGCAGCAGCATAGACACCAAAATGAAATTGTGCAAGCTTTGTAAAATACCAGCTGACTACCTCAGAAAACCAGTCATTTCATTTCCCAGCCTGGTAAACTCACAGATGGGGTTACCTGCGTTTGACTTTCTTTCAACCTCTTTCACAATACTTTCTTGTAAGTTTTTGGTTGCAAAGTAAAGCAGCCAGGAAAGAAGGGGTGATCATAACAAATGCCTAATAAAAAAGCATAAACACACAGAAAGAAGAAAGAACAGAGGCTGCAGAGTTTCAGTGCAGGCATTTGTACCTAGAATTTGGTACAAAGTTGATAACAAATGCTGGCAAATTTAATTGCACTCAGCATCACAAATCTTACTTTGGTCTCTGCAGTTATGAGGCATTTGATCACAGTCAAGATTTTTCCTGCTTTCAATAGGAGAAAGCTATAGTGGCTTTGGATGAAAACTGGTTGATCTGCCTTAGAATGGATTTGGTGAGCGCAAAGTTTGTATGACAAGTCTCTACTTGACATATTACTCACAATAAGGAATAAAAAACTTTCCCCGATGCTACTACAAAGGCATGATCCACATTTTCATAGAATCATAGAATAGTTTGGGTTGGAAGGGACCTTAAAGATCACCAGTTCCAACCACCCTGCCATGGACTGGGGTACTTTCCACTAGACCAGGTTGATCAAGTCAAGAGGTGTTTTGTTCTGTAACCCTAAGGGACAAACGTGTAAATAAAAAGTGCCAACATAGCATTAGAAGATACTGGGCATAGATGTCTATGCATTGAAAGCCATTAATAAATCTATTAAGAAATTCTTCCCATTTTCCATATTTTTTATACCTGATATTATTATTTATTTGTAACTAATTCTATGATTGCAGTTTCTTTGTTGTTTGTCCTGGCTTTTAGCCAAAGTGAAAACTTATAAGCAGGATAGGCCCTGAAATGCAGACTTGTGAGTCATGCCTTGTATAATTGAAATTCAGGCTGAAAAAGCTTGTCCAAAATATTTACATAATGCTTTTCTTAGGAAAAACAAATTCAAAATACACAGGAGAGACCTGTTTAAAAATTCTAGACACAAAAGCAGACGATTATGTCAATGTAGGTTGCATTCAGGAAAAGGCATTTTCTTTGTTGAAGCATCATATAATGTCACTCAGAATTTGCTGCTAATTTTGGTCCTCAGATAACTAATGCTGTAGATCAGTTTCCTCTCTCCAGTGTAACTCCAGTTATGCCTTATTCCAAAATACTAAACTTATACAAGCTCAGTTAAAGGAGTGTTTTTTAAAGCTTACAATTTAGCTTTAACATCTCAGGCATGAGTAAAAGGTCTGACTGAAAGCAGAGGAAGAGGATCAGCTTTTAGAGATGTTGGCAATTTTTTGTTTTAATTGAGGCAAAAGTTCAAATGGCATGAATCAAAGCATTCATTCCAGGGGAAAATGGTATGATTTAGAAACTAACAGAAAAATTGACAGAAACCTTTTGATAGACTGTTTAAACTTTTATTTAGTTTGGGAGTGATGATGAATGGGAAAGCGGTGAAGTGAAGGAAGAAGAACGGAAGAGAGTCTAGGTGGTTTGTCTCTAAGTGGTCTGAATTTTAAAGCACTTAGAACTGAATTACTGCTGCTTTAAAAACCAAGACCTTATTTTCGGTACTTTCACTTGGATTAGAGAAGATTTACTTAGCTACAGTATTCCCCTGATGTAGCAAATTGAAAACTATTTTAACTGCCCAAGCTCCAGGGAAAGGTAAGAAACACAGAACCACGACGTCTCAGACCTGGCACTTTCAAAAAGCTCTCTTTTTTAATTGAATTTGAAACTTAGAATCTGGGAGATCCAAAATGGAAGTCATCTGAGAGCTACTTGTAACTTCCTGATCCTAGGGACTACATTAAACTGGTCCAGCAAGTCACAAATTACTGTATCTTTTGTCCCAGCTTCTAGCAACAGCAGGTGAAACGGGTAAACCATTGTTCAGGTTGAAAAATGATGTAGAGACTTTCCTTAGAATGATATTCATTCAGCAGCAAGTACTCCATCCAGCACAGAAAATGAGAATGCAAACACACTGAAAGGACTCCACCACTTCAGCATCCTAAATTCACGATAAAGGAAGGCCAACTATATTCTTATGTCTTATTTTCTGTTTTGAGCAGTCTCTACCAGACCTTGCAACATTTCCAAATGTATGCACATACTTGACATGCCATCCAGCAGAAAATATGCTGTACTCACAGACATTAAATTGACAATGACTCAGAGACCTAAATGTGTTGAGATTGAGCACAGAGACCTCCTAAGCCAGACTGAAGAGATGTGTATCTAAAGCCATCTCTTGTCTCTTAAACATGCATACTGTTTGTGCCGCTTTGAAATACGTACCTCTGCAGAGGTTGAAACTCTGCAAGCACACAGGCTACTATCACTACTTTTCTTAAAAATAAATTTTAAAAAATTGTGCAGAAAAAAAGAACTTTGGGTAGAAAAATAAGAAAAAGTGATTAGATGAAGAGGAACATTCTCTTCCATCACTCTCCAGAAACGTGAGACATGTTTTTCCGTGATCACTTTAGGCTACAGAATAATAGGCATAAGTAGCTATTTAGAAGCCATTGAATTAAATTAGTGTATTCAATGGCTGCTTTGGTCATACAATCTTTTTTTTTTTCCCAATATGAACAAGACTGTCTGATTCACAGAATTGCTTAGGTTGGAGGGCATCTTTTGAGACTATACTCATGATCTTCTTGAACAGAACCTGCACATCAAGGCCCTGGGTTTTTAGTGCACCGAACTGTGCTGTATGCCATCATTTACCTGGTTTTGGTATTTAGCAGAACTACAGAGTCTGTCCCAAATAAAAGCAATAAACTTAATGAAGCAGGTAGCTCCACAAGGAGCTTGAGAAGATGATGGCCTCCTGCTTACAAGTGTTTCAGTTAACATTCATACATTAATTTCACTGTAGCTTTTTTCTGGTCTGTCATAATGGATCGTAATTGGATTCATGGTGATTGCAGATTTTCCATTACCACCTTTCAATCAACCTTTTCAGAAAGAAAAGTGTCTTTTTCTTGTCTCATTTAGAGGGGACCTGAATTTCAGCAAGGGAAACTGCAGATATTTTATCCATTTGTAACAATAGATGCTTTCATTTTAGAAGTCGTATCAACTTCCAAAGTTTCTTTGGTTAGCAATAATAAAAACTGGGACTTGTATAACTCCTATCTGGGTATATTCATATCACTTATTCAGAGTAGTTCCTTTATAACTTCTCTAACCCCTAAGTATTTTTCTCTGATTTATGAATAAGAAAAATGAATCACAGCTAAGAGACTGAAATAGGGCTCTAAGTGGCACCTGCATTTTACAATAACAAAAGGACCAGTCACCTTAAGTGAGAGCAAACTTACCTTATGTATCATTAGAGATGAGGGTAAACACAGCAGTTCAACTCCAGGAACAGGATTAAGTTCCATATTAAGACTGAAATTTAGGGGCCTGATTAATTCCCTAAAAAACAGGCATCTGGCACCACATGAACTGCAGGTATAATACAGGAGCTAAAGGTTATATGTGCCTTCCTGGCCTATCAGCTGAAAGTGAGACAAGACATTTAGATTTACCATCTAAGTTGGCACAAATGCCTATGTCTAGAGAACTGAATCAAGCACTGTGTACTAGTAGTGAAGGGAGGTATCTCCACGATAGTAATTGGTGACCTAGTCAACAGAGGGGAGCTGTTCTGGTCACCCTTACATGGACATCTAATGACTGAATAATTTTCTGGACTGCTTCAGATGCACAGGCACAATTCTGTGGCCTAAATATAGAAATATATAAATAATATATATATAAAGATACTAATACCATTTCTCCCTACAGTAAATCAGTTATAAATTTGACACCAAATAAAATGATGTAGGTCCTTCAGGAGATAGATATTCTACTGGAGAGGAAGCTGGAGGCTAAGAAGGGTGTCCAGAGTGTCTACAATGTCATCAGATGCCTACATTTCTGTTGAATCATACAACAAGACACCTCAAAGTAGATGTCTAGATATGTATGGCTATGTGTGTCCAGGGGCTAACTAGGTAAGTTAGATACTTTTAGGCCAGATGATTCTGACAAACACCACCTTAAAGAGTGACTGATTATATTTTATAGCCATTAAGAGTCACATTAAGGATAGTGTGGAAATCTCATTTTGAAAGACTAGAGAAAGGAAAATTTTTCATTTAAAGAAGACAAAAAGGAGGAGCCAAGCTATTTGAGTTAACTACAGTTCTCTCTATACCGTTGGGCAGATCATCATGCCATCTCTTTATTAGTACCTGCGAGGCAACAAGGAAATGAACATCAGCCAACATGGATCTGTCAGCAACAGATCACATCTAGCTGATCTAATTTCCTTCCACAGCAGGATGGTAGATTTTGTGGACAGAAAAACATTCTCTCTCATGAAATTATCATAAACTAGTAATGTCACTCTAACTGATAATAGAATATAAAACCATCCAGCAACTGCAATTATTAATATTTCACTGTTAAGGTAGAAGGATGCAATAGAAAGAATTTTTCAGGAGTCAATTGTATAGTTCTATTAAATATTTTCATGAAAGAATTGGGTGATAGAGCATTGAGTTTACTCATTAAGTTTACCATACAGGGAAAGACGACCAGTATGTTCGAGAATGGAAACTACATTCAAAATAAGCTTGTTAATTTTGAGGGATGTAACGGAAAAAAGGATAAAATTCCAAACAGACCCATAGAAAGTACTACAATTGGACAGGAATATTCAAATACATAAAAAACATTTGGAAAAGAAACATCTGGGGACCACAAGGCAGCAATGTCATGCTACTGAGAAATTGTGAAAAACATGAATAGATACAGAAACGGGAGTATAGACTCTAAAATATGTGAAATCATCTCCCTGCTTATCTGTGCATTGGATATTGAAAATATCTCACTGAAGTATTGTCCTGGTTTTGGCCAGGGAAGAGTTAATTTTTTCACCTTGCTGTGAGGGAGTGGAGCCTGGAGCCATGTGTCTAGGTTGTTAACCTCTACTATGGTGTCAGTGCCCCAGGGTGGAAATAAGGGACTCCCACTTCTGGGAAGAAGGGACATGGCTTCAGGTCATGGGGAGAGTATGGCAGGCAGAGGGTCTGTCTGCATTGTTTTTCATTGTCCCGGGCTTGTTGAGAATTTTTGCATGTAAATCACCCTCTCTTTGTACATTTTTATGACTAGTACTATTGCTGTTACTGTTTGTTTTCTTATTTCATTGCTGTTTCCAGTAAAGTGTTCTTACCTCCATCCGTGATCTCTGCCTTTTGTATCTTCTACTGGAGGGGAGTGGTTTGGGGGGGGGTTTAGTGTGAGTACTAAATTGGGGAATACCATTCCTAAACCACAATGAGTATCATATTCAATTTGGAGCACCATCATCAAGAAAAGTATGGACCAGTTGCTTAGTCTGGAGGAAAAGAAGGACAATTTTCAGAGGACTAATACATATTCTCCATGAAGAGAGTTAGAAAGAAGTTCAGCAGGTTCGTCTGGAGAGAAAAGGTGGAGAGGATATGTGTCATGGGTATTGGCACCTTTATCATGCTGCCTGTTGCAAGGAAAACAGAAACAACCAACTCTCCAAGTCCATGGCAAACAGGACAAACTGGGCTTAAACGGAGGCATGGGAGGTTTAGAGTGTTTTAGGGTCTCTTCAAAAACATGATAGTAATAATTAAATAAGTAAATTGTAGTAGTTTTGAAAGAGAATAAGGCAGATATTATTTTCGTATCATTTATCCATGGAAATATAAGAAATAGAATAATTAAGACGCATAAAAAGAAAAATCCTATGCCTAACAGAATATTATTTTATTCATAAGTGTGGCAGATTCACCTTGGCTGAATGCCAGGTGCCCACCCAGCCACTCTATCCCTCCCCTTCCCAGCTGGACAGGGAAGAGAGTAAGGTGGGAAAAGAAAACAACACAAATTGTGGGTTGCGATGAGGCAGTTTATATTTAAAAAAAAAAAGAAAGCAAAAGCAGTGTGTGCACGCACAAAGCAGGAGCCAGCAGTTAATCTCTACTTCCCATAAGCAGCGATGGGTGGCCACTTCTCTGAGAAGCAGGGCTCCAGCACGCGTACGGTTGTCAGCAGCAGCCATCAGAGACAATGAGTGCCTCCGGTCCCGCTCCTTGCCTCTGCTTTTATATCTGGATTGGCGTCATATGGTCTGGAATATCCCCTCGGTCAGTGTGGGCCAGCTGGCCTACTTGTGTCCCCTCCCAGGATTTTGCCCTTGATTAAATGTTACAGTGCTGTGCTCAGCAGTAGCCAAAACATGAGTGTGTTATCAACACCCCTCTAGCTACCGATGCAGAGCTACTATGGGGAAATAAATTCCAGCTCAGCCAGACCCACCACAATAAGAAAGAAGGAGGGGGAAAATAACAGGTGACAGATGTTAACAGGCTAAGATCTATTATTTAATCATTATCCAAATTTTTTAATGTATTCAAGGAGTTTTTCATGTTCTTAATAATTACCTACGGTGTTTAGGTAATGTAAAACTTTCTATTTAGAAGATATTGTAGAACTAATTAGATGATTATGGCAGAAGAAACTGAACAGCACCAAATAAGCATCCTCAGTGCTCACTGAAGGATTCAAATGTGCTTTCCTTAGTTTCTGTATTTGTTCTGAAAGACAAATGGAGGCACCTCAAGCAAGCAGTTAATGGATTTGCTTCAAATTAAAAGAATTCTTGCACTGTTTTTTAGAATCTCCATTTAATTTTAAGAAAATATAGCTACCTCATAGTTGATTATTTTTAGTATTTTTTACAGTAGGTGAAGGCAGACTGGGTGTCTTTTCTAAAGGTTTGATACAATGCTCTCCAAGCAGATGGAAGCATTTTCTGCCTGCTAGGTTTTGCAAATCTGAATGCTGGCTACTGATAATTTTACTATTATTGTTTGTCACATTACAATAGGAATCAGATGTTCTGACCAAAATAGAATATATGTAGAAATATCTACTGTGACAACAAAAAGAAAGCAAAACATGACTCCTACACAGAGAGCTTACTGTTATTTTATCATGATACCTATTATCTAGTTTATCCAAATTCCTAAACAGTAGTGTTCAGAGTTAATTGACTATTTGTCAACTAAAGATGACCAAACCACAAAGTATAATACGTATTAAGTAATTAAAAGATCCCTGAAATGCTAAAATGTCTCAAAGATTGAAGCCTTTGAAACCAAACTGGTTCTTTTCTCTCTGTTTTGACGTATAGCTTAAGATCTGCTGAACGTAATCCATACAAACTGTGCACGACATACACTCAACCACTGTTCTGAAGATTAGCAAAATAAAGCATAATAAAATAATATCAATGACCAGCAACAGCCAATAAGACCGTTTCCACAGCAGAATGTTGCAAATGTTCCAGAGAATAAAGAATATTTCAATTTTAGGATATATGTGTGTAACAGACAGATAACATAGAAAATGCCAAAAATTATGTTTCATCATTGTTTCTGCCTGTCAAAACCTTCCTACCAAAAATTCTGTGTCAGTTTTCCACCAGAAGTTCTCACCAGAATTTCCCACTGGAGTTTTCCTGCCAAAGGATCCTGCTATTGTTTATGGTTATCATATCTCTTCGAGCAGCTGAATAGGGCTACGTGCCAAGAAACCATGTACATTATAAAAGTTGAGGAGAAATTTGGGAAAAGTAGGGAGAGAGGAGTGGGAAAGAGAATTGGCTACTACAGTCGAGAGTCTCTCCCCCACCTTGCCTTCACCTTTTCTTCTGCCACCCTATGCTGCCTGCTCGTCACCAGAGACTGGGACTCTGCTGACCTGGAGAGTACTGAGAACCTCCGTGCGACACCCTGACCATATTTCTGAGGGCCAAAAGGAGTGGCTGAGCAGGACTCTGCACGGCCTGAGATACAGCCCGGCGTGATCGGCGAACCCCACATCCTGGCTGCATTCCAGAGAACTAAAGCTGTAAAAGACCCCCTGCAGCTAAAGAGATAACATCGAAAAGCTGCAGAGACAGAGAAAAAAAACAAGGCAGAAAATTGCTTCTTCCCCCCCCCCCACAGACCAGCTCGACGGAAAGATAGTTTTGGTGGTATCTTTTCTCTGCTTCTAGAAGTAATCTTAGCATTTTCTAACTTTTTTTATTTTTTCCTCTTTCTCTTAGCATGTCTTAGCAATTAATAAAATCAGTTTTGGTATCAACAGATAACTTGTATGAGTTTTAATTTTGCTCCAAGGCATATTTGAATCTGAAGTTCTTTCTGCAACATTTAAGCAGATTATAACAATGTGCAATATTATTTTGCTGTGCTAGCCAGGTTGAAATTAGTTTCCCATTTTTCATCTCCTTCTTCACAACCTCTACAAAACCATCTAATACATTAGGATTTCTATATGTCATTGTAGAAGTCTTAGAACTTTCCACCCAAAAAGCCTTGATTTAAATCAGAAACACAATGTATACTGTTCAATCTTCTTCTCCTCCATGGATTTTACACTGTTCAAACAAGTAAATTTTGACTAAAAGCAAATTGTGGAGAGTGCTTCTCATATTACTTTTTTTTTTTAATTGGAGAAATCAAAATACCTTTTTATAAGAATAACCTTTCCGAAAGCTATGTTGAGTGTTTTAGTCTTTTTTTTAATTATTATTATTTTTTTAAATTTTATGTTTAGTAATGGTCAATGGGACAAATCTAGGACCATGGCTTTCCATATATCAAATTAAAATACATCAAAGCCCTCTAGTCTCTGAGTTTTTCCAAGATTGAAAAATTACATTTGGTTTTCCTTAGGCTTTTTTATTGCAACAGTAAACAGTTTTCAAAAAACATATCTTGCCATTTCAATTATTTTTTTGCATCTATGCATAGAAACATTTTGTGTTTATTAAAAAAAAAAAAGTGTTAATTTAAAAAAAAAATTCTTTTCTTTGATTCAGCATATTTTATAGCCTGGTGTGCAACCTGTAAGTTTGCTTTGCTTGTTTTGCTAAAGAAAATTCTCCAAATGCCTAGAGAAAAATATGTAAATACTCCTTATGAATACTGCTACTACTAAGAACATAAGAAGAAACTGGAACACATTTTAGAGGCAAGTATCACTGCAGTATATCATTCAATGCTTGAGGAAAGCAGCTTTAGTGTTCACTCAGCCTTGTTTGCTGAGTTGCTTCTTAGTTTGTAGAAATAACAAGGTCGAGTGAAATGGCAAACTCTCAGTATACCCACCTTATGGTTAGGTTTTCTCCTAGCTATTTTGCAACACCTACCTTGTGTATCCTTACTAATTTTGAAGACATACTTTTTCCCTCCTATGACTCCATGAGAAAAATAATGATCCAGTTTGAAAATTTGGGGTTGGATCAGTTAAACTGACGATTTAATGAAATGTAAGCAATTCAGCTATTCTGAATTCCAAAACACTCAAAAGCAGTCCATGAAAGACTTCATCGAAATTCTCACCAATAGACTGAAAACTATCAGTAGAACTCACTTTGTGTAATTTTTGCTGTGCCACTGACGCCTCAGGATTTTTAGGATTTTTAGCTTTTTGTAGATTTTAATGCCATGGCCAGGCTTTGCGAACGAAGATTTGGGAAAGGTCTCTACCCACGTTTGCTACAAGCACGCTGGTGGCTAAAAAGGCCAATACGAGACAGGCATGTCCAGTTGCAAAAGGCACAGCAGGAAGACTCCTTAGGTGGTAAATTCTGCAGGGCACGATTCTTTCTGCGTTGTCTTTTCTCCTCAAGGGTGATCCTGCGTGCTTTCTCAAAGGCATCAGCAGCGTTATAGATGGTGTGTCCCCAGACCTCCCGATTGGAGGCCAGAGTAGACCAGTTATGTTGATCAATATGGCCGAGGCTGAGATGTTGTTTCGGGGAGTCATTGTATCTTCTCTTCGGGGCTCCTCTCGTGCGGCAGCCGGTGGCAAGTTCACCATGAAGCAAGATCTTAGGGAGGTGGTGGTCCTTCATCCTTGAAATGTGCCCTGCCCAGCGCAGCTGTGTTCTCAGCAACATGGCCTCAATACTTGTGACTGCTGACTGCTGCTTGTTCTAGAAGACTTTAATGTAGCTGTGTAATAAATATGGATTTTTAGTATAGTTGTATAGTCTCTCACACTTTAGAATAGTAAGTGTTAACTCTATTCCCCACTTCATATTGAATTTTCTAAATTCTTTAGGCTTGTTAAGGCTCCTTTCAAGACAGGACTACAGTAAATACATCTTGTTTAAGAACATATGCACCCCAGGCCAGAACAACAAGATACCATCATAGTCAAAGCACCCTTCAAGCCTGGAAACTTGGAGAAGTTCCAAAGAGAGTACGTGCTGTGAAGAAGAGGAAGATGAGGAAGAAAGGGATCTTGGGACCTCCGACTCAATTCCTGAGAGGCATTCTGGAGAGGATCTGGGGGGAGAGAGTTCTTGGATGGATAGTACTATAAAATTGTAGAACCCTTGGACACCGGCGTGCACCTTTGTGCTCCTTGCCCCAGAAGGCCTTCAATGAAGACCTGCTCTATATCCTATCTATACTAAATTTGCCTGGTGAGTTTTTCTCCTGATTTTAGGCAATACCACAAAATTCACTGTTTAAAACATTTTGCAGAAATCCTCTTTTAACACTTAAACCTGCATTATTTTGGACTAGATTACCATTCTAACTGAAATTAGACTGTGTTTGCTATATTACTGGCTAAAAGTTATGAGTAATTCAAATTTATAAGCACCAATTATTAGCAGTATCTTTTTGCTACCAATGCACTTGCTGCAAGTGACTTCCTGGCATTGATATGCAGCACATATGCTTCTTCTAAGAATAACTAAGAAAATCTGTCTAGAAATTATCTACCCCTGGCTCTATAAAGCACTGCTCATCTATATTACCAGAACTGACAGCTGGTTCCAGCCTATTTACAAAAAAAACCCAAACCCAAACCCCACTACCTTCATTACAGTTGCTGTTATCATGCAGACACTTAAAAGAATGCAAATTCTATCAAAGAACCAGCTTAGCATAACCATTCCTGTAATGAAATGTTATCATCCTAAATAATTTTATGCAAACTACATGATGAAGCTCTATAACAAACCCAGTACTTATATTCATTGCTGACTTTATAAATAAGTACCTTGTACTCATCTCTCACATGCATGCTTTACAACAAAAAAGCCATCTGCCATTTGTCACAAAATACTTGTCATATATTTTTGGATCCATAGTGATACACAGGTGTCTACCCACCATTAAATTGGCTTCCACATTTTGGACCCACATTTTCGGCCTTGTTAAATATTTGTTACCTTATCTAAAGCACCCAATTTTCCACCAGTCAACTTTTCTAATGAGTAAATGCTTGAATCTGGAGATGCATAAACACCAATCATATCAGTCTGCTGTCTGCTAGCAAGTCATAGAAACTGTAGTTTGATAAGGTATAAAGCAAAACAACCTGTGGAGAACCCAGTTAATTTTTCTTCTCTAGCTACAATATAAGAAAATCACCTGAATTGCAGTTTTGTACTTTCAAAGGAATGAGGCTGAGAAACATGTCTATAACTTTTTCCTGTTTGTACCTCAAATAAAGCAGGATTCATTGGGCCAGAGACACAAATAGAAAACTTTGACATAACAGAATGTCCATGTCAGATGTAGGCATCTTCGATTTGAGTCCCAGTTCTAGGGATAATTAGTTATACAAAAGGAAACCACTTCCATAGGAACAACAAAGAAACATTGACTTTGTATGTACTCAACTGTTCAGAAGATTTTCTGAGAGGCAAACTCTAATCTGTTCCCCAAAGCAGGCAAATGAGGATGTGAGCATATTTTTCTGCCACCCTTCATAAACATACAGAAAAGCAAACAAAAAAGGCAAAAGAAAGGAACAGTAAAGCCTTTTGTCTGTTTTTGCCATGAAATGGGACTGATGTGGTTTAGCAGAAAGACTTGCTCCTCTTGGTTGTTCAGGGTCAAAGAATGGACTTGGCTACTCGAGATGGCAATTCAGAGCACTTTACAAAGGCAGTTGATTTAAACCACGCCCTCTCCTCTTGCAATATAAACCTAAAGAAGCATGTAAAATAAATTGCTCTTAGCTGGGCAATATTGGGCAATACAGCAACCTTGGAGACCAAAGCAGCAAAAAAGGGAATAATTTTGCCTGTGGCATCCATTGTCTCTTTCTCTCACCTTTTTTCCTAAATCTAAAAAAAAAGTACTGCAGACAGATATTTAGCCCCTCTCCCCCTCAAACTGATCTCTGCTATGGTCCATTGCATTTTGGAAAGCCACCCAAGAAAATTAATTTTGCATAGGTTCTCTTGATAAAGATGATATCAAAGCCAACCATAGGAGGGAGAGAGGATCTATTTCTTTCTGCATGAGAAGAATTGTATGGATTATTGGTAGGAAAAATGTTAGCATAAAAGGTGGGATGTAATTTAATTATCTATATTGCTATAAATATGCATTTAAGTCACCATACAAAACTCCCTTTATAGCTAGAGCCTTGCAGGGAGTGACTGCTACATTGGATGCTCAGGGGAAGATAGACTTGTCAGAATACAGGTGTTCACTGTCACTTTTGGCACTTCAGATTATCAGGACACATATCACAGAGCCACGGGTGTCCCATCTATTCTGTATCTCTTCTGACAAGCCCATGCAGATATTTGGATCTCAAAAGTCTTAAGACAACTATTTTGGGGAAACTCATTCTTCTTTTCTGATGACAATAAGATGAATTGCCTGATAAAGAAGAAACCTGTTTCCATTGATTACAAAGTAAATCTGTGGTAATCTGTTTTCAGTTAGATGCCTAACTCTCAGATATGTCAGTGAGAGCAGAAGAATCTCAACTTCATGAAAATTTGGTATGAAATAATTAAGTCAAAGGAGCATGAAGAAATGATACAATATGATTTTATATACACTACTAGAAGAAAATACTATCATCAATAATGTGAGGGGGTGTTTATTTCATTGAAGACGTGTCTGCTACATTTTGAGAGGTCATAACCATCTGTTTTCCTAAAAGTTTCTGTAATCATTTACAAAACGCTAGTATGGTGTTTTATAATGTATTTTTGCGTGGCAGGAATGGATGTAAATGAATTGTTTTTCCCCTCATCTCTAGTTAAAATATAGAAGATTAAGCTACTGTTATACTTTTTCTATTTGAAAGCAACAGAATAATACAATAATTCGTTTAATGACAATTGCAATCGACCACCTTAGATATGGATTTTAAAATTTATTTCAGAAGGTGACAAAAATACTTTTCTCTGTTAGCTCTGCTTTTTTTCAGCCTCAGGGTTACACGTTTCTTAACCTTGGATTGTATCTCAGCAGCATCAACTGCTTTAGTAAATATTTCATTGCCACATCCATAGATATTCTAATCATTACAACACAGTCTAAAACTATAGGTAGGTCAAAGAAATATATGCTGTATATGCACAGATATTGAGAAATCAAGTTGTCAGCATCATTCAGTACGTCACATAAATATTTCTCTTATGAATTATCTTCTGCTTGGTGGAGTTTTGTATTTGTATTCATGTCTTCTTTCTGATAAAATTCAAGATTATATAAATTCTGTTTTTCTTCCAGTGTCTGCAAAACATTCTAATATTGTGGTGCTTTTTGCAGATCCTCTACCATGTACCTCCTTTACTCTTTTCTGAATATCATCAAAGTTCATTCCCTATTTTAAATTACTTTTCATCAGTCTGATGCAAAAACCTAGGCTTGCTGCACACTTTCTGTGGTCTGCTTCTGTTCTTTCAACCTATGCAGAGCTGCAACTTTAATTAAAGTAAAATATTAAAAATAGTGCAAATATTTACAAACATTACCTAGGTTCTGGATGTTTTGATTTCAGGATTTATACCACATTCATTTTGTTAGAGGAAACTAACATTTTAGTTGCTGTTCTGACTCCATATTCTTAAGTATTTAATTCATAGTAATTGCTATAAAAATATCTGATGTTTGTCCATACACAGTGTGGTTAGACTAGAGAGCAAAAATATCACTCCAGTTGAGCAATCAATCTTTAAAAATGTCTTAAAGTTTTCTGCTGTCTTTAGAAGGACAGATGAATTGAATTTAACTCAGAGATTTCTGCAGTTCTTTACCTGGTACAAATAATGTTCCTGATGGCATTCTGTGGTCTCCTCTCTTATCTCAGAATAATGATGACAATTTAGCTAAAATTACCAGAATATTCCTGCACTTTTGTCTTTTTCGGAAAACTAAGCTATGGTAAAACCAATAGGTCAAACCCTTATCCACATCTCAGAGAGACAAAACCACTCTGAAGAAAAACAAACAAGTGTGTATACTAGGCAGCAGTTCTCTTCCTATCGACCCACCATTCTTTGCAACCTTTGGCATATTTCCCCCCATTTTATTTTATATTTGTAAATTAACATGATCATTAAATGAGAATATCTTAATATTTTTGAATTTGGTTAAGGTTCAGCCCACATTGTTTAAATCAGGAAACGTGAATCTGTATTCACATTCACAATGTACCTCTCTTTACCTGTGCATTTTCTAGGCAATAGGAGTTTCATGGATAACTTTCGGGGCCACAGTAATCACACACACCTCATTTTCAAATGCTATATCTTCAGAGAAGTTTAGTTGTTTAAGGTGCTGTGCCAACTTGCCACTATGGCCTGTATGGATTTCTGTTGTACCCACATGGAGAATGAAAGACTTAAATAACAAACAAAACAGAATGGCTGAATAATTTCAGTGCTACACACTTCAAGCAATTTTGTTGTCTAAGAAAAACTCCTTCCAATCTAAATATTTTTACACCTCATAAAAGCTGAAGAAGTTCTGCAGGTGCTGCTAGCTGATAGCTGTTTATAGAAATCTAACTAAAGGTGATATTTCACACCACCAAAATCCAGTTTAGCTTAGTATAGCCCAGATATAGAAAGAAGATGTTCCCAGAAGAATATGTGGGCTGACTGAGACATGATCTTCTCCATTTCTCATTTGATTTACAGTGGGAGAGGTTATACTATAGTGACTTCACAACAATTTGGAGTAGCACCAACTTGGAATACATCTCTATGTGTGATTAATACATGAGGTTCTCACATCAAGCATGAGCACACTAATAATGATTAATCAAATGAGGATCACTGACACACAAAATTTGTGTTTTGTGGTACACATTAAAAATATGTTTCCTTTGTAGTGATAATTTTGAACCTAATCACAATTTACCATTTCAACTGAGATACAAATAATGAATTTTTAATGAATTTCTTACAGCTCAATTGTATCAGTAATTCAAATAGTTGTCCAGTTAAAACGTACTTTTTGTAATTGCAATAACCATAGATGTGTTGAATTCAGAATGTAATTAATTTCAATATTTGTATTTTTTTCATTGTCATCCCGGTCTCTCTCTTTCTTTGCTTGGTTTTGTATTTTGTTCCGTAGTCTGCTGCATGCTAGCATTCTGGCATAACCCTTGAAAATCCCATACTGTAAAAATAATTCCTTTAGAGAGGCTTTACACAGAGCCAGTCAATTCCCTGCCAGAAGAAAACCTGAGTTCCCTGGTGTGGTGCTGGAACCAGACTGAAGCTGGTCATGTTTTTATAGCTGAGAGAGTGCATGTGTGACTGGATGTGGGGGTGGGTCTGCCATTCCCTGCCTACATTATGGAAGGTCATTTCTCACTGCGTGAAAAAAGGTAAACCTCTATATTAGCCACAGAATAGGACCAGTTTTTCATCTAGACAGTAAAAATCAATGAAACAGAGGCATTTACACAAGGAAAAAAAAAGTCTTTTGAAATTAAGATCATTTTACCTAGAAATTTCCATCTCTCCCTTTTTTTTTTAAATTTTGTCAGAAGAATTAAAAAAATGGAATTAGAAATTAAAAATAAGAAATTGAAGAGAATTATTTTTTACTTGAACCTCCCAGTGTTGACTCAGACAAAGTAAGAAAATTAGTATTTCCCAATATTAGAGTTTGATTACTCAATTTTCCAGTCTATTTCTTGTGAAATATGCATATATATCAAATACTGAACTCTTTTGTATCGATATTATTTATCTCAGTAAATATGAAAGTTTAGCTGTTATGAAGACTTGAGGAGATGAAGGAGCACCTCAGAGATATCTGCAAAACCCCTTTCTTTCTTGTGGCAGAGATGCTGGGGAGATCTCTTTTTGTATTCCACGGTAAAGAGGATTTCTGATTCTTTTGGGGAATAATGCTTCTTTCAGCCACAAACATCAACAGAATTTCTTTGGCGCATGCACGTAGCCAAAGCTACTACCATATGTGAGTAAAGTGACGATATTGTAGCGATGAGACTGAAGTTAGAGCAAAGAATTATGCAATACTGCAAAATTAATGGCAGCAAGGAAAAAATATACTTCCTAAGAGCTGGCAGTAGTGGTACCCTTACCGTGTGTTGACCGATTAGCCTCCTGTTTGCCCAGGGGATGTGTAAATGCATGTGTTCTATTGGATTTAGGTCTGTCCATAGACAATCGCTCAACCAATAAGGTTGATGTCTGGATAAAGACTTCTTGATGTAGACTTCTTTTACTTTGTGTTATCTAATATATTTTTACTAATGTATTTATACTAATACATTTAATATTTGCATATTAATGCAAATTGAAAACAGATATATGATTGTATTCTCTCTTTAAACCTTTTATCTCACCTTTGACATAGGTTTGTCATCCAGACAACAAGCACTGTGAAACATTTCCCTGCTATGGCCTTCACATGCTCTTGCCTGCACTTTCTCTTGTAGTATTGATTTTTGTTCCTCTCCTGGAAACATGTCTCGACAGGTAATTCTTCCAAATCCTGGTGCTGCAGCACTGAGGTTATTTTTTAGCAGTGGTCAGGGAACATGAGTTACAGCTTCTGACTGGACAGAGCTGTGTTAAAGGGTCTTTTGAAGCACTGTACTGAGCTCATAAAATACAGCAGATCCAGCACATTGATTTCCAAAAGAACACTTGCAGCAAATTAGCCATAAATTCCATACAGTCCATACAGAAATTTCCAGGTTAGCATCCTCACACCTGGGAGGGAGATTTGGAAACCTTATATTTATTAGTACCTAATTAACAATTTTCACTTGCTGGTCAGAGTGGCCTGATACCAGCAGGTTACAGAAGTTTCAGTAAGAAAGAAATAGTCCTAAATATTAGTATTTTGTCTTCATCCATCTTGAAATACAATTAAGTGCCTATAGATTAGTCCTTAATAATCTCTTCAGATCCTAACTATTGTTAGAGTCTGCAGCTTATAATACATTAAATATCTTATTTTGTAATATAGATAATATAAAGATATCATATATTAAATTATGTATTTATATATATTTATATATATTTACTGTATTTATATATAGTACCATGTCCCATTATACAATAATACATGATATTATTTATTTTAATATACAATAAATAATATATATCACACATGATGTAATATAATAAAATAAATAATATAATATGATATATCATAATATGAATCTAAGGTAACATGGGTCTCTCCCCTCTTACTTCTGGAGAATATTGAGTTCAAATTTTCAAACAAAAATGATGTTGAAATCAATATCATCCCTTCACATTTACCTGCTCTAGGTATTTCTTTTTCAGTTGTCCTTTAGTAATTTTATAAAAATAGAAGTCTTCCTCTTTTATATTTGAAGGAATATAACAGCGACAGTGGTCTTCTGAACCAGAAGCAATATTAACATCTACCTGCTTCTATTGTTTTCAGTTTCCAGAGAAACAGCATTTAAAGTGTGAAGTACTCCATCACATACCTCTAAGATGCGGCAGGAGAAGAAGAACCTGTCATTTTCCAGTCCATTCTGTTCTCCAATCTTTCCATAAGTCAGTATATTATTTGCTGACTCTGCATGCTTAATTGAAATTCAGTTTCTACAGCTTTCACAGGCTTATGTAGATCCCAGCATTACACAGGAGACTGAGGAATGATACACAAACAAAAGCTAGTGGATAAGCTCCAGAATACAGTAACAGATGGGAGGATGCAGGGGTGCTACCTTAATTAATCTCAAACTTGTCAAAAACTTTAGCTATACATAAAAATAAATTATATAATGTTGTTAAGCAGTTTGATTAATTGGATCATGAAGATCAAAATTCAGAAAAAAAATCAATCTATTTTAGAGCCAACAAAACAATTACAATTGCAAGTGCAATATTTTAAAAGGGTCTAAAGCTTGATTTACTTGACCATTTTTTATATCCAAATGGGGCTGCTTGTATAGTCACATGGCAGTGCTGCCACAAACATATGTATTTCACAATCAAAAATAAACTTTGTTTTCTATGACTGATGACATTAAAATGAGTGCTCCTTAGTGAGAGATTACTGGCTGATTTTCTGCCACTTCTTTCAATTCTAAACAAGGCAATTACTTTCCCTGAAGAAGAAATAAAAGTTTATTTATGGTCTTTGGAGCCAGGATATTCTCCTTAGTGGCATACTGAGTGACAGTCTGAAAGATTTTAGCGTAGTCACTGTAAGATTTCATTCTTTTGGGTATTTGTGTAAAAGGTACTCTTGAAACAGATCTCGGAATACATCTTTGAGGCTTTGAAAGTCTAATATCTCTGAGGGTGCATAAAAAGAATACAGAGTATTTCATATAAACAAATTCCTAGCAAGACCTTACATAACACAAGCACGATACATAAATCCATTGAAGGATGAAATTGAACTAGTTAGATGCAAGTCAAAGCACTTGGATAAGTCACAGCTAATCAAATACAAATAAAAATAGGTCCTGAATTTTTAAACAAGATTCAGTTTATTAGAATGGGATCATTTCAGATCACTCAGGAGTAACAATTTTATGTAAGGTGAGCAAACATCAGTAATTTTCATTATTCTTTGGTTTTTTAGAAGTTTACTTGTGTGTGGGTTCAAATTTTTCTTTCTTATTATTATTGCTGAATTTAAGAGATAAAACATTACAAACTGGGAAACACTGATTACAACAAAATAACATTTAAATACAGAATTCAATATAGAACTGATGACTTCTTATTCGATATCAGGCTGGAAGAAGCCATTAATAAATGGAAAGGCACTGCAGAACAGAATTCAGTCTTTACTGCCTTGTGATTGGATTATCATTAAGTTTCCTCATCCTCCTTGCTAAATCCTCTATTTGACATCCCTCTTTCAGTGGAAAACAAAAGCAAGAATAATTTGCTTTATAGAAGTTAACCTGTTTTTCAGATATCTCTTCAGTCTTTTGGCTTTGAATGCTCTGCTTACAGAAGGAGCTCTCAGTACACTCTCCAGGACCCAAAAAGTTTCATTCCAAGCCTTCAAGTTCTCTGCACAGGATAGAAAATTTAAGTTTGAACAGAGAGTTAGCCTGCACATTTTTTGAAAGTAAAGCTATTTCTTACTGTGTTTGCCTAACTCCACAAACACATTAAAAAGCCAATGATTAATAAAAATTAATAAATCATCTTGCAACACAGATGAAACAAAGTTTATGTGTCCAAAAGATTATATGTTCCCATTTGCAAGTACACCGTAACTCTCGTTGATAAAATAAAACCGTCAGAAAACGTATGTCAAAAATGCCAGTGAGGGATGAGAGTTATTTCTAGTTGTGGAATCAGTTGGGAAAATGGCACAGCAGGACCTACCACACCTGTGTTATCTTCTGTTTCTGTTATTTCCACAACTCATGCTACTGTTAGACTCCTGTTTGGGCATATGTCTGGTTTTTTTATCTCCATCCAAACCAACATGACAGAGGAGGTTGGCTTGTGAGTGCAAATAGAGTGTGTCTTTGGATTTATCTCCTCAGGCGTAATCCTAGATGCTGTGTGTTGTATATGGCCTTTCAAAGAAGGATAATGTGACATTTGTTAAGTGTTTAGCAATGTGGATCATCCCTCATAAATCAGGACCTAGAAGACAAATCTCAGTTGAAAGGAAAAACGTTATCTCCTTCAGAGAGGTGCCTTTTGGGTAGTTGTTATTAACATCTACAATGTGCTCAGCTGCCACCAGAATGGATGCTACACAAATGCTTGGAACCATGTGTTTTGAAGCATGGCAATATGAGACAAAAATACATTCAGGCCTCCAAGCCCTACTTATAAAGCCTAGAGAAAGACTGAGCTTGGTCCTTTGGCCTGGCGGACTGAAAGGTTCACAAGAGACAAGTGAACAAAAGATACTAGTGATTCCCAGGATCCCTAAACATCTCAAACACCAACTTTAATGTAATTGTAAGACCTTTGTCACAAGCCAGGGAAGAGAGTTATGCGATGAATATTCATAGCATTACATCATCTGAAGCGGGCTGCCCTGCCCTTTGGGTGCATGGAGCTGGAGGGGAGGGGAGATTTTGCCACATGTCAAAGTTGTTTCCGGGGTCTCAGCCATGGCCTGAAGCTGCCCCTACCTGGCTAGGACAGCAGAACATCTACACTAAGAACCAGAAGTGCGCCATCTTGCCCCGGTCACTAAGGCAGTGTGGACTGTCCCCAAAAAACCCACAGCAAAATTAGTCACTTCTGTCATCTGCTGATTCTCCTCCTATTTCTCCTCTGGAGCACTAGTACAGAGTGGTGGTGCTGAAGCAGACAGCTCTGAGGTACAGCTCAGTCAGCCAGGAGCTGCTTCACTTCACTCGCTGCTCACCCACTGCTGCCGCTAAAGTGCCTCTGCTGACTCTAGCCCACCGCCCACTACCACACACTCCCCATGTGGAAATGATGCTTGTGCTGAAGCCCCTGCCACCACTCCGCAGCCAGGGAACAAAGAGACTTTGAACTGGTACAACCACTGCAATTAAGACCTGAAGGAGGCAGTTGGTGAGGAAAAACCCCCTCCATCCTTTTTTTCCCCCTTTTTCCCTGGGGGCTATGTGGGTGGTGGATCCCCCTCTTTGTGGGTAAACTGTTTCCTCTGTATCTTTGTAGTTACTGCTATTTCCTTTTAGTAAATTGTTATTTTTTCACTTACAACCTCCTCATAGTTTTTTTGTCTCTTTATAAAGGGGGAGGAGAGTTAATCTTATTGGAGTTCCCGCTTCCCAATATTTGTTTTTAAATCAAGACATTTTGTCGTTATGAAGGTGTCAAATGAGATGACATATATATTAGATAATGATTTTGTCACCTCTTCTTCTAACTGCCACTTCCCAGCCGATTAAAAATTACCACTCATTCCAAGGGTACCTAGGCAAGCTGGTACATTTTGTGATTTGAATAGCTGATAAATATCTTGTGTTTGATCATTATGAATTCACATGCCATTAATTGTAAAATACTTATGAAAGGAACTCATTTTATGTTCATACAGCTGTCATGTGTACTGCCAGGGGTGTTATGTTCTAATTTAGTGCTAGTCAATGGGCATAATAAAGGTGTTAATAATGAAATCTTGAGCATGCTATATTCTTGTATCCTACACTGCACCAAAGCACAGGGTAGATGGAAATAACTTCACACTGACATTGATATGTTATAATTTCTTGGCATCTCCAATGTCTATGCATCATGAAGATAAACTGATGTAACAGAACTGTACAGAACAGAACCAAACTTATTCTAACTGCATAGAGCAGTTAGAACAAGTAATTAAATTGCATTTTGTTTTTAACAGAAACTGATCTTGGTGTTGCACTTTCACCTAAATTCAATCCATCTGATTATTGTTATAGAATTAAAGCTGCTCTAAGATGAGTTGATTTTGTATCTTTAGTTTCTTTATGCGTCTAATATCTGCAAATTGTGTTGTACTGCTTAGATACTCTACCACTTTTTCAAATTGTGACACACACAAGATTGCTTAGCTTTTCTTTAATAAAATAGCTAAGCAAGGAAGATACAAATAAATGAAACATATATTACACAATTCTCAAAATCCTATGTTTTAGGCCAAACCACAGAAGATGAGTTTTGTGGCACGCCCTTAATGCACTAAGCTCAATTTCTTTTATATCCAGGGTAGAAAAATAAAACAATTTCAGGATTCAGGTAGTCCCTGAAGTGTGCTGCCTTTGTTCTAGTCCTCTGTTTCTGCTATATCACTGGGTTGTAACTGATCATGAACGAAAGAGCCATTCAAGAGCTGACAGTCCATACGTGGCTTGTAAAGTGAAGGTGTGATGGACCTCAAGAAAATAAAATTAAGAAGCTGACTAAATTCATAGCTAATACGGACTCAACAGCTCTAAGTAGAATGAATATAAGATAATCTTCATCATGGCCTATGCCTATTATAGACATTATATTCTCTACAAACTTAATGGATATACTATTAGTATTATCTATGAAAAACAAATCATTTGTTGTCATGAACTGTGAATCTTGAACAGAAAGCAACTATAGATCACTACTCTGAAATGTAAAAATGTTCCTTTAAAAAATGTTTGACATTTCTGGCACAGGAAAAAAAGTATCCTGGATAAATTAGCTTTTTTTTTTAATTTTGTTAGAATAAACCTCTGAGGGATAGAATTATCACAGTTATAACATTGTATAGCATTAAATATTTAAATGCAGTTTGGTATACATAGATACAGAGTGTATTCCCTGTGTAGTTCATAGGAAACAATCCCTAGAATACATTAGAAAATTAATACTAAAGTTTAGAAATGAATTCTTGAGAGCCTATAGGTCAAAACAGAAAAAAACCCCAAATGTACAGAAGTTAGACGAGTGTTTATAAATCATGATCACACCCTACCTCAATGCATTGGTTAGAAGGAGGGCTCAGATGAAGACAAAAATTATGTAATCCCAACAAAAACTTGGAGGAATTTAAGTCTCTACATCCATAGGAGCAATCAAAAAGCTCTTTTTTTTTTTTATCACTGTCCAACTGGAAAAGTACCTGTCAAAACTCATTGGGTACCTCCTTGCACAACATGGAAGTTTCTGCTAGGAACCAGTGTACAAACTGCCCATTCTGGACCAGGCACCAGCCGCAGAGGATCTCCCCAGGAGAGCCTTGTCCAGGTGTACACATTCTATCTCACACCAGGAACAGTGAAACAACAGCACCATGCAGAGAAGTCATGGTCTTTTTCACCAAAAGCCTAACTGACAAAAATGATCTGGGCTCTCTTTGTAATAAATCTTGCCAGAGCTATGAGCTGAAGAGTTGGGTTTTGTTTCCATGTTAGCCTGTAGCTGAAGTTAGAGGGTAGTACTTTCCAAACCTATTCACATATTACTGCTGGAACAACTAGGCTGCTGGCTCACACACAAAGTGGGCACCCTCTTAGCTGTGCTACTATGCAGTCAAAAGTGCAACTACCTTTGAGCTGAATTCAACCAACCAGGTAGCAGTAGCTATCAAAACCTAGGAGTTATGATGCTTTGCTGTGTTAGATTGTGACCTTGTTGCTGTCATTGTTTGACTATGTGTAGCACAGTAACTCAAAATTAAATTTAAAGCAATCCTCCCATTATCTCCAATTCAAATTTATTTTTAGTAGTGTTTTAGGTGTTTTTGTTTGTTTAAAATAATAATGCCAAGGCACAGAGAGATTTGTGTGGGATTGCTGAGACCAAGATCCTTTGTACATAGGAAATTCTGAACCCTCTCCGAACATAAATAATAGTATATCACATTCATAACATTAGACACTTACAGATTCCTTCTCTGAAAGTGTTTCTTTTCAGTGATTTCCTCCTGAGATAGTGGAGGTGGTTTCAAATAATGCAGTCTGAATGCTAAATAAAGGGCTAGTGCCCTCTCACCAGCAGAGATGGGAAAAAGCCATCCTAATTAATGTTGTTACTCATTTGCCTAAAAACAGCTGGGAATTTAATTAGTTCTGTAACTTGTTAGTTTTGATGGATATCTGCCCTCTGCTATGGAGCAGCTGCTATCTCACCTCCAGCTGTTTCGTACAGATCAGCAGTTCTCAAGCTTTTTAGAGCCAGTCTCACTGATACCTGCCTTATCTTGCCCCTTTGACCAAGCACCATTTCTGTGATGGTTTTCACCCGTGCTGGATGCTGCTGCCTTCATCCCTGCAGCTTCCTTGTTTATTCCCTGATGCTGAAACCCTGCTGTAGCCTTGCTTTGCCATGCTGCAGATGTGTACTGGTGCCTTGGTCTTCCCCCAAATGGTTCTTCCTCCCTCCCTTTCCCCTGATATTTAATGTCATGTTGTTAACACAGAGAACTGTGCCAACAGGCCAAGCAGAGTTTGAAACTGGGGTCAATCCTGTTCTTCACTTCAACTAATCTCTGCTGTAACCCTTTCTCACAGGTCAACAGCCCTAAACCTGTTGCTTCGAGAGTGGACACAGCAGAGCTAAGGAGTTATGTGTTACCAGCTAAGGTAAAGGGATTTCCCTTGTGAAAAGAATGGGGGGGGGAAAAGTATACATATATAAACTAAAAAAATAATTTGAGAAAGTGAATTTCTTGTCAATCTGAAACAGAAAATGTTAGTGTTATCTCACTGGAAGGGAATAAAAAAAGGTTTCAATTAAGTGCTTAATTCAGCCCAAGGCAAAGTTTTAATTTCTTTTCACTGTGTAATCCTTTTAAGTCTATTTGGCTAAACTCACACCAAAATTTATTTAAATGGTTCTATTTTTGTATTTTCAAGAGTTTTTTATCTTTTCTTTTTGGACCTATCGAAGCTTTTTCTATTCTAGTAATTTTGGTATTATTTAAAGCACAATTTTCAGAAAGTAACTCATTCACAATAACAAATTTGCCCAAGTCTGTCATCAACCTTTTTACCTCCTTCTTTTCCCTTTGTGGACTTGTAAAATAGATGGTCTTGGAAACAAACCTAATAGTATTCTAACTGAATACCATGCTAAACTGAGACATTATTTTGAGTTTGCTTTAGAAATGTCTTACCTCATGTCTATGTAAGAATGGGGAAAAAATACAACAAAAGGGTTGTGATAATTTTATATTTATATTTCTGTAAATTTAAAAAAAATCCCAACAGATTTAATCTACTGTGAAACAGGTCTGTGCTTTCTGATCTAATGTTGTAATTTTTATATTATATTATATTGTTATTATTAATAGCATTAAATTGGGGGTTAATTTGGCTAGATGCTCAATATTTTCATACTACATTCTCGGGCACAGAAAAACTTTCTTGAGAATAAAAAAGAATCTTCTCTTAGGACTATTTCCACTATGAACATTATATTACTCCCTTTTGCTTTGCTGTTTTCTTGGATTTTTTTAGTGATTCCAAACTTGCCCTTGTCATCCACAGAAGAGAGAAAGAAAAGAATTTTTTTATGTTTTACTGGAGGGACTCTCTGCTCACAAAATCATTTTTCACAGATTATATCAGACCACATGCTAATAACATATGCATACTCACTACCAGCATGTCTGGGACAAATGATAATTTTGACACTTTGTAATGCATCACTTTCATTGTGTTTAAGGATTTATTATCCTGGAAATGGCCATGGGTGCTGTAGGGGAATCAGATCTTTCTGAAATCTCTTACTTAATCAGCATTTCTGTTCTCTTGTTAAAGGGGTTTTCAAAGATAAATATACAGTAAAGCCAACCTGTTATATCTGGACATTTTCCTTTACATTTTTCATAGAATCATAGAACCTCCTGAGTCTGAAGAGACCAGCAAGAATCATTGATTACAAGTTCTGGCCATGCACAGGACAACCCCAAGAATCCCACCATGTGCTTGAGATTTTTGACAAATCTCTTTTTAGGGAATCTCACTTTAGGCTTGAGTGCATTTCCACATCTCAGCTTCAAAAAAATAGAAATCCATGAAAATCCAAAAGTTGCTAGTATGGCCATCTATGACCCAAATACAAAAATTTTTGAGGTAATGAATTACTGGCATCAGGTGGTAAAGATGTTGCTATTCAGCCATTTGAACTTTTCACATTTAGCTTCGGAAAATTTTTATGGTGCTCTAACTAAACTAATTGTTACTCAAACTAGTTTATTATAAGTCTTAGTAAGTTTCATGTTGGTGAAATTTTACAGTGCATAAATAAGAAAGCAAAGGTTTTTTTTCCTGTATTTTTGATGCTTTTGTTAGAATGCGCAATTACAGAGGTGATGTTTGAGGCTGGATCAAACCCCTGACATGAGTGGGTTGGCCTATTTTCACACAATACAAAGTCCCTCAGTGCTTTTAGACAAATGGCTCTATGCAGGTACTGTTTGAGAAGGAACATACACAGCACACCCAGAGGGGATAGAAAGACCACACAGAAACGCATGGCTATGTCTCGGAGCACAATGCAATGCCATGTAGAGGTACTGCTCCTCTTCAGCTCTAGAAATGTACCCATGTTAAACTGTAAGGCTCCCAGCAGATGACCTGGATCATGACTATACCGGCTAAGATCAGAATCTTTATGGCCCTGTGCTTTCCAATGTTTTTATTTTAACATTTCACAGAGGTCAGACACCTGAGATTTTTCTAAACTTTTCCTTACCAATGTTGCTAATATTTGATCTAGTAATCATGTTGCCTTAAAGGATCGGAGGAGTCAAAAAGACACTCACCAGGCAATCATTAGTAGAGATAAGAGAGCAGCTTTAATAGAAGGCCTTCAACAGAGATGCGCGCACCACGTGTCCAGGGGGTTCCACAATTTAAGGTATTTTCCCAATGAATCCCAGATCTATCCACCCAGCACATCCCAGTTCTTCCCCTCGGCACACCCCTCTAAAAATTTTGTGATTCTGTAATATCAAGATTAATCCTCAAGGAAATTTAATTCTATTATGGAGAAAACATTTTATTTAGTTCTTAATTTTGGAAATAATTATAGCAGTAACTAAGGTAACAATTCCATGCAATTTATGTTCAAGTAATATTATGATGTTTACTCTCCAAGCTAATTTTTCTTTTGAGAGAGAAATGGTGTTGAGTGTTTCTTCCTACAGAACATCAGCGTAATATAAGTTGGATCTAATAGAAGACCTGTGCACATGGAGCTTTCACCTTCTAAAGGGCTGCAGAGATAATTATTTCCTCCAAAGAATGCAACAAATCCTGATGGTCCTGAGTTGTTCAGGGCCCTAGCTCACAAATTCTCTGTGGTGGGATTCACAGACAATGGATTTCCCATCAGACTTTCATGCAGGGCTCACTACATGATTTGTTTTCCCAGAATTCAAAGTGTAAATACAGGGGAAGGACAAAGCCTTAGGATCTTTTGCCCATAACAGCAACCATTATGAACATTCTGCAACAATAAGCCTGTAGGAAACATACATTTACCCTTTTCATATAAAAATTTGTCTATTTTTTTTCAGAATATTGAGGAGTAAGAAGAAATTTGAGAAAATGTAATTTGTGATAAATTGTTCATTTTTTCTGAAGAACTGAGTAAACAACATGTAATTGAAACTGATGGAGGTACTGAAGTTAAAGTTTAACCATGGTGTAACTAACGGCAAAACATGGGTCATCACATTTAAGAAAACTCCACCTTTTCATCTGAGGTATCTGCAGAAAACACTGACATCAGTTCTCTGCAGACTGAACTGAAATGTGACAAATTACTATAATAGCTTAGCCCATTACATTATTTTCTTTTCTTGGGCTTGGTTTTCTCCATATTATGGGTTATTCCTTGAACATATCTGTAATATCAGTGATGTGGATGCCTTTATATATCAAATATCTACCATGTAGCTAATTTCTTGTATGCATGGAAAAAGAGACAGTAATTTATACAATGCTACATTTAATTAATAGGAACTAGTGAAGCTTAAAGCACATATATAGCATACATATTTAGAAAAATTATTTTTATTTAAAAATAAGTACTGCTGTATAGTTATTGCTGAGGAACAATTAGTTGGCCACAGATAGTTACACTGTACAGTTTGTACCTAGCTGCACCAAATAAACATATTTAGAAATGAACGCATTTTTTTTTAGAGGTTAGGACTCCCTTCATATTTCTTCTGTTGAAATTCAGCTCTTTTCCTACCAACTTTGACTTTCAGACATGTCTTTTCTCACAACATTTTAAGAATCTTTTATCTGCAGAGCCCAAAGATTTTAATGGAAAACAGCATTTCCTCAACTGGACCAAATCTTTGGAGAAATATTAGGTGAATAAAACTCTGCAGGCAATGACAGGAGACGACAATTCCAACAAGAGGCAAAGCATGTCTCAGACATGTAAGGAAAGGGAGTTTCACAATCCATATCATTCCTCTGTCGTGACATACGAACTCCATCTTCAGGGTACTGATCAAACTTACCCTGCTTGCATCAGATAAATTACCCAATAATTGATCTTGCTGTAGTTTAGAGGATTAACAGAATATGAGATGTAGTGAACTAGAAGGTATTGTTGAGCTGAAGCCCCACAAGCTGTGGAGTAGCTATTTGTTCACAATTAACTAATCAAAGAGTATGCTTATGTTGAAAATAATTTTTACACAGTGTGTTAAGCCAGGCACCCCAGAATGACCTAGCATAGTATGGCAGCATGGGATGAGTCTACTGTATCTCCACTGCCTCCTTCTGCATGGTCAAGCTGTGTGAGTGGAAGGGAGTCCACTGTGGAGATGGGAGTGGGCTGCTACTGGGGGTGACGGGAGCAGGGATGGGCTTAAGCAGGGTGAGCAGCACCAAACTCAGGGGAAAATGGCATAACCCTCCCTCACTGGGTGCTTCTATCAGTCACTTTTTACTTTCTGCAAGGAGACTTTTAAAGCAGAATATAGCCAATTTAAGAGTACACTGCCATTATTTTTTGGCTAATATACATGATATGTATCTAGGATTAATGAGTTAGTGAACTAGGTATTAATATTCTCAGCAACCTTAATGAGACATTCAATGCATCTTCACTGGCCCAGCTGTCATCAGTCATGTCACAGAGGGCTGGTCTCTGTCCTTCAGATGAGCTGATCATAAAAGTAGCTGAGTTTTCGACTATTTTCCACTTTATTCTTGGGATTTTATACGATTTAAGGAAGTGTTTCCCCCATTTAATCCCTTCCTGCTAACTACAGCAGTATCAAAAACTTTAGTTCTATGTGTTTCTTTTCTCATCTTGCACAGTTTTAGATCACACCTTTGAGACAATTTTCTCAGTGAAACCAAGTCAAGGTTACAGAGCTCTGCTGTGTCAAGCTAGGCCTTGAAACACAGACAGCTGAATCCCTGCACTGTCAAACTATCCTACTTTTTCCAAATTGTCCCTGCACTCTGCCCATACATTTTGACTAGTTAATGTTCCTACTGGGCTAGTGGACTCTGTTTCTCATCCAATATTCAATCCCTGTTGACTCAAAGGCAAAATTATCTGTGTCTGAGGAAGGGGAGAAGGGTATCTTTGAAAGGTCAAAGATAGCCTTGGCAAAATTTCTTCTTATTTTGCACACAGATTGTGAAGTTTGCATCCCAGGGCCCAGGTAATGAATCTGATTCCCTACAAATGACTGCTTTCAGCATATGCTGAAGCAGATCAGGAAGAAAAATTGTTTGGTCAAGTGACCTGGACAGCTTTGTCCTACTTCAACATGAGGAGAGCTGCTTCTAATCCAAAGTGGTTAGGTTTTTGGTTTTGCCCAATTGAAGGGGGTTCTGCCTGAAGGGCTTGTAAACCCTTTCAGGAGTGACCTGGGGGAGCCAGCTCCTGCCAGGGAACCCATACACACTCTCAGAGAAAGAAAAAAGTATCTTGAACAGAAAGTGATGCAGAATAAAAGGGGATAAAAAAAAAGAAGGTCATCTTTCATATTCAGTCACTAGACATGGTTCCCCCGTGCCTCTACCTGGCTAGAGGCAGGGTCCCTCTAACACTGGTCTTGATTGGGGCCATCACAGCTCTTTCCCTGTGAATATATTCAGGAGGTACCTACTAGCAGGTCACATCCTTGCCCATGGGATACTGCTACTGCACTTACTCTCATGGACTTCCCTTTTTCTCTCTCCTTCAACTCTTGTACTCAGGCTACTAGGGCACGGGTAGGTTTACTGTCCCACCATCTCATGTCTTCTCCATGATTGACTAGGAAATACCACAGCTCGGTTCGTGGGGTCTGTCCACTCTCTCCAACTGAGGAACGTCTGGCTCTGACTTCAGAGGCTCTGGTTAGCACTGGTGCCACGAGGAAGCTGTTTTTCTTCATGTCCTCTCTGACTTTCTTCTGTTCATCTTGTACTTCTGTAGTCAATGCCTTGAGGTCCTCAACCATTGTCTCTATAGTGGAGATATGGGTCCATAATGGTGTGTGGACCATGCTGTCGTACATCCTGAGTTTATTCATTACAGAGCTCACTGTCTGTTTTCTTCAAAGTGCAATGATGCCAAGAAATTGGTGTACACGGATGGCCCTTGCTGTGAAAGACTTCACCACATCTGTGACGTACACCTAATGTCCTCAGGGTTCTTGCTGGGTTGCTCATCCTTTTCAAAAAGTATCTCTAACAGTGCCATTTCTCTCAGGCGTTGGATACCTTCCTCCATGGTCTTCCAGGCTGTCTCATAATGGTGCTGCTGCAGGAAGTCTCTGTAAACAAACTTCTCTCTCACACCTGTTAGAAGTTGCTCCCAGAGAGAAAAGGGCTTTGACTCCCTCACGAATGCTTGCTTGATACCCACATCCTGGGCCAGGGATCCCAAATATCTTGCCTCGTTGCCATCAAGTGGCAAGCCTTCATCCATAAGGTTCCACACTCGAATCAGCCAGGTCAAAATGGGCTCGTCTTGGCGTCGAGTAACGTCGTTCTGCATATTGTGGAGCTGGTCATATGACAGGGATTCGGTAATGATCTCAGGCTCTGGGGTCCTCCACTGGTTGTGAAGGCCCTGGTTCCCTGTCCTTGTTAACTGGATATATTGACTTGGCTTTATACTTCTTCCTCTGCACTGGGGCCACTTCTGCTGGCTGTGACTTCCCTTCTGGTATGACTGGGGACTGAGCAATTGTGATTTTTGGTTTCTCTGCTTCACTATCTTTTCCTTCTGACTGTAGGTGGTGTTGCACAGTCCATACCAGGGTGCAGCAAGCATGGGCTAAGGTCCAGCACATTGCTATAAGCTGTCCATCTCTGGAATTTATGGACCGATGTTCTTTCAGGCACTCAGCAACCTTACAGAGGATCTGTGTTTGGTCAGGGGAGAGCTTCCAAACAGTCGGTGGAGAGTATTCCTTCAGCACCTGGCCTATCTCCTCCCATGCTACCATCCAATCAGAGTGATTTATGTCTAGGGCAGGCTGTTGGGCCGTGGCAAGTGATTGCACAGTGGCAAGTGGTTGGACCGTGGCAGGCTGTAGCACAGTGGCAGGCTGTTGGGCAGGTTCCTGGGAAGGGTCCCTAGTGTCTGGGGTAGGCCTTGGGGCAGTTACCAAAGACAACCTCACCCTGTCTCTAAATGCTGGGTAGGCCACACTGAACAAACACAGCAAAAACATCAAGAATAGAATATCTTTAACGTCCAGGGGAAAATTCAACTCTTCAGAAGCCATTGAAAAGCCAGATGAGAAGTGAGTGAAGGGTTGGGAAAAAGCATTTGCCTGTGTTCTTTCCCCAAAATAGGCACTATTATCAGTAAAACCCCAAGAATAAGACCCCGGGTGGTGATAGTATTGCAGCCATGTATATATATTCCAAAAGAGAACTATGGGTCCAGATTTTTCAGCCACTGGTACTAATTTACAAACTTAATAGCAGCCACAACTATTGCAGCCATGGTATCCATCTTTAAGCAGTGATCTATAAATGGAAAAACCATATACACGGCCAAATGCCAAAAGAAGTTGGACCACAAGATGCCTAATGGTGTCTCTATATGCAATACATAGGTAATTAGACAAGAGGGTTTATTCCTTTTCCGCCTTTCCTCTAGTCACGCCTCACATTGGGCGCCAATAATAATGTCTAAGTTTAACAAGATTACAACTTTGAAATTAGGAGGTTTCAAGTGAAAAGTATGGAAAAGGAAAAAAAAAAACCACCAGTTCTTTATTAACAAACCTGAATAAACAACAAATGGTGCAACCAAAACTTTCAAAAGAAACAAAACAAAGTCCCAATTCCCCAGATGAGGGGAGAAACCCGTGGCAACTTCCCCCCCAGGAAAAAAAAGAGGAGGCCGCTGAAAAAAAACCCCAAAAGCAGCTCTCACTCTGTCCATCAGTGGAAAAAACCAATCCTCTGGACAAAGGGCTTCAGAGGCATGGCCCTGGCCCGTTCTTTAGAGGGAACCTCCTTCTCCCCCCCGCTACGGCACTACCCAATGCGTGAGGCTCCGCTCCGTCTTCCCCTCCTGACTCCCCCCATCCCTGAAGAAACAGACTGGGGCAGGGTGGGAAGGGGTAGGGACGCTGGGGAAAAAAATTCCGTCATCTCTTTTAAAACCTATGACAAAACCAAAAGCTACAATATACTTTGTCAATTTTATATTGTTATGTTGCTTTCTTTCATACACAGTAGGCATTTTTGTGTTTTGCTTTTGATCTAATCTCAGCCTTCTTTTTCAGGCTAACAAGTTTTTGACGACAGAAAGAAAGAGTGTGAAGTATTTTATAAGGTCTCTCTTATACCTATTTCACTCTTTATTCACAAAGAAAAACAAATATTGAAAACTGAACTTTGCTTCCAGTGAAGTTTTAACAATGATAATTTCAAAGAAACAAAAATTCCCTTCCCAAAAAATCTCATCTAGAACCTTTTATTTTGAGGGACCTGCAGCACTTTCTTGTAAAGAAGTAATCTTCTCTTTTCAATTAATGTGTAGTTTTTCTTGAGTTCTTTAAGTTTTTCATTATATATATATGGATGGGGAAAATTAAAAAAAAAAAGTCACAGCTTCAATGTTTAAAACATGTAATTTCTAATAAATTTTGCATAGATTATTAAAGAAATACAACTTTTATCACAACCCATTTTTAAATGACTTCTCCTAGGATAGCTTCTGCAATATAAAGTGGGAATAATTTCAGTTATTCTCTTCAAATACTATTCCTGAACATGTACCTTCCAATAAGACAGAAATCAGATTATGTTTAACCTCAAAGAGATGTTATAATAATTCAGAATCTGTCAGTCTGTGTTCTGTGAGTGCCAGATTGAGCTCTAGTGCTGTTCCCTTAAGTCATAAAATAGATCAGATAAACCCAGACTGACAAAGGGTAGGAAGAGAAGTTAATTTTCACAAAATTATTTCTTTTAAAGCTCATATTTGTTGCCACTGGAAGCCTTAGAATCCTGTTGATGGTCAAATCCCTATGAGGTGAGTAATTTGAGCTCTTGGAATAATTTTCTGTGATGTTGGGCTTATATTTGCTCCAGAGGTGATTTCATTAGTGATGTCATGACATAAAACATTTAAGACTGCTGCAATTAATTAAATATGTCATTGGTGGATGCTCTGAGATAAACATGGAGACTGACCCAAAGCAGCAGAGCTCACACATACATTTTCTACAGATATCTGTTAGGTTTCTAGCATCCAGGCAGGAAGAGAGAAAGTTCTGTCATTTATTAAATTAAAAGGATAATATAATTTTCACTAAATGTCAGACATACGTCAGGAAACAATCCCTTTATGAAGTCTGTCCTTTTTGGGGGGATGTTTATTCACCTCTCCATTTACTAATGTGATTTGATTTTTCATTAGATCTTCTCAATCTAACCTTGTTGATTAATATTAGAGCTGATTTAAGAAATTTAAAAGTGAGAGTAAACATAAAAAAATTTAAAAGAATCAATTGCATCACTTTTCTTGATTTGTTAATTTAGAAACAATATTTTGACTATATCAAGTTTTATTGATCCAGAATAACTCTTCGTAGCATAACAGAAAATGACCAACACAAACATTTGATAAAATCACAACATAAGGCTTCCACACAATAACAAAAAATCTCATTTACTTGTTGCTTGCTATTTCTACTGAGACCACATTCTAAATCCAGGTAGACTGAAACTAGCCACTGTAGAGGGACTCTATTTTTCCAGCAGAAACAACTACCATCCATATTTCTATATAGGAAAATGGAATTCATCCAATTTTGGTTAATATGAAATTACAGCACCACAGAATAAGAAGATAAAGGCAGGTGGATCCATCTCACATGGTACATTGCTCTTTGCATCCTCTAGAACCCCAAGTTTCCCTCCATGTACATTTCATACTTTATCTCAAACTGGAAAAATATTGAGCTGCTGGGTGGCTTAAGCAGCTGCTGCCTTTTCATACCTGTTGGCAGCTCCACAGTGACATTTAAAAGTAAGCAGTGACACTGAAAGCCCCAGAACTTACCTTTACTTGAAATACAGCTGATTTTGGTTGCTTTATTTGAAATCAGTTTCTGAAAGCATCCTGAAACACTTAATAATGAAGTCTCTCGCTAATGAACGCTGTAAGTTTTTTTAAAATCCAGTTTAAGACCAATTATTTTGACAATTATTCCTTTCTTTAGCAAAAAAACTAAAAATATTTGAAATAGAGCTGGGTGTTATATTTCTAATCATGTCTAATTTTAAAATTTTTTCTAGCCGTCTTTACTGACATGTTATGTTACCAATTTTTTTCCTCTCACAAATATCACTGTAGCAAATGAATTGTCAGTTTGTCACAGTGAATTAGAAAGTTCCTTCCTGTATCTCTCACCTGAATTAGAAAGTTCCTTCCTGTATCTCTCACCTCGGACATAACATCATGATAGCAACATGCATACTTTGAATATTTTGTAGTCCTTTCTAGAAGGGGAAATCCCACCACCATAGCCCAAGGCAAAGGGTTACATTCCCCTAAAGAACTTACTCTTCACATGCCTTTTTTTGGGTGCTTCAATTCGTTCATTTTGTTCCTTCTCATTTTCAGAAATATTACTCTTCACCTAATGCCTGACCCTTGCCACACTCCTTTTCCTGCCTCAGGAAAAGCCCCATCAATATCTGATTGATGGCACCGGACAACTCTGGCTCCTTCTATGATCGGATTTCATGTCAGCTGCAGCTGTCTGCTCCTACTTCTGGCCGTGGTCCCTGCTGAGCCTGGTCCCGGCTGTCATTCCCACCACCCTCCTACTTGACAGGGCGGGTGAGGCTCCGGGCTGTTGGCTGTGTGTGACAGGCGCCTCTGCGGGGGCGTGGGTGGGTGGGTGGGTAAAGGCCGCCAAGAGCCTTTGACAGACAGAGGCCCCGAGGACTGAGATCAAAGGTTAAGTGGCTTTTTGCTGCCATCTCTTGATAAACCAGAGGAAAAGGCAGCAGAAGCTGATACGGCGTCTGGGCAACACCCACTGGGCTGGGGCAGCATTTAGCGCTGGCTGATGAGGATGGATTTACCTTCTGGGTGGACAGAGCACTAACGACTTGTCACGGGTGATGATGGATGAGCATCAGAGCTGAGCGGGGAGAGAGGTTCATTATAAATACACTTCATCCTCACTATCCTGACTCAGGGCTGAGGGACGTTGGGAGGGAAAAGTGGTTTCCGCCTTTCAGGGAATGAGTAATCTCTAATGGCACAGTCTCTGTATACTATACAGGGTTGACTGGGTTTTTTTTTACAGCTGAAAAAGAGCTTTCAACTGTAAAACCAGGCTTGAAACGCAGGTTCTGTCTGCCATCATAAGAGATGCTAGGTGTAGACCCTGGGGTGGCTGCAGAGCTCATAAGGACATGAGTCCCCGACAAATTTCAATGATGGGGACATTCTGTGGCTAGATTATTCAACCAGCTCTCCAGTATTTCACGTGTCCCGCAGTTGATACCTACACAACTCCCATTTTGTTGGCTAGTTAAAACTTGTTTGAAGTACAGACCATCCGCTGCTGCAGATCAAGCAAATCACAGATCAGCAATGACATCTAAATAAGCACACTTTCCTTTTTGAATTCTGTTGTGAGAAAAAATAGAAATGAAGATTTAAAAAATAAAAAATATGTTAATTCTCAATTAAATTATCAGTCTTTCAAGTAGGTCTTCTTGAAAACTTTGGCCTACAAATACTCTTTTTATGAGCTCCAAGGCTGCTATCATTTCTGCTTAGCCAATGTTAAGACCATGCTTCCCTAAGGTATAGAAAAAAATGAAAGCAGAATAAATTCAAATCAGCAGAGAATTTAGAGTAATTCCTTTACACAGGCATTGCATAAAATGCAGCTGTGGTCCCTGAATAGAATCCAGGATCCCTGCAGAAAGCTCAGTCCCCTGAGAGACAAAGTCACATTCCTTCTTGCCTCCTCTGCCACCAAGTTAAGATATTGCCTAATGCTTTGGTACTCTTCTGTGTCAAGTGGGATTGAGGAGGCAACTGAATGAATTCTCATTAGCTGGTGGGATCTGAAATGTGTTAGTCACACACTAACTAAGTACTCCATAAAATAAATTTTTTGTGTAAAGTTTTCCAGCGAGACCTTGCGTGAAGTGGTGTGCCTTTATCATTAGGTGGCAGTTGAGCAAAGGGGGATTTCAGAAAGAAGTTTTGGCCTTAGATATCTTCATCCTATCTACGATGAAGAGATGCAGCATTTTCATTGGACCTGACCCTGAGAGAAAAGAGTGAAGTGGCAGAGAGATATTAGAAATCAATCAGCGAACAACAAAAGGATTAAGGTATGATAAACTTAAATTAGTAAAATATCAATAGAGGAATTTCTGCTTTTTACTTCAATTATTTGTCCTTAACTTTTCTCTGGAACTCATTTCCCATCACTGAAGATTGATTGGAAAGTTTTAAATACTTTAAATATTTTTATTGACAGCTATCAACAGAATAAAAACTAGACTATAATGACAAGAATCAATACTTCCCCAATTTTTAAGACAAAAAATGGGTATCACCAGCAACATGCACACAGCACATATATACTTTTCATTTAGTTGGATTAATGTTCCTATACAACATTTGCATTCAACAAGGGCAAGTGCCAGATCTTGCACCTGGGATGGTGAACCTCTCTGTTCATACACACTGGGGAATGAGATGCTGGAAAGCAGTGCCTCAGAAAGGGACCTCGGGGTCCTAGTGGATGGCAAGCTGAATATGAGTCAACAGTGCCCTGGCAGCCAGGAGGGCAAACCGTGTCCTGGGGGGCATCAGGCAAAGCATCGCCAGCCGGTCGAGGGAGGGGATTGTCCTGCTCTGCTCTGCACTGGTGAGGCCTCACCTTGAATATTGTGTGCAGTTTTGGGCACCGCAATATAAGAAAGATATTAAGCTATTAGAGAGTGTCCAAAGGAGGGCAACAAAGACAGTAAAGGGCCTTGAGGGGAAGTTGTATGAGAAGCGGCTGAGGTCACTTGGTCTGCTCAGCCTGGAGGAGACTTGAGGAGAGACCTTATTGCAGTCTGCAACTTCCTCATAAGGGGAAGAGGAGAGGCAGGCACTGATCTCTTCTCTGTGATGAGAAGTAGTCACAGCACCAAGCATGCCAGAGTTCAAGAAGCATTTGGACGATACTCTCAGGCACATGGTGCAATTCTTGGGGATGGTCCTGTGCAGGGGTAAGGGTTGGACTCAATGATCCTTGTGGGTCCCTTCCAGCTCGGCATTTTCTGTGATTCTGTGAAACGGAGAAGCAATACAACACTATTGTGTCTGTTCTAAATCCATTAATAAAAGAAACACAGTCACAGTTTTAAAAACAAGAACCAAAACATTAAAATACTTGTTACATCTCTGGTGGCAGCCTAGGTATATTTCTGACCGCTAACTGAACAGCCTTTACAATTAAACATGGAAATTAACTTGTTAAGCCTATGAATGTCTATGAGGATCTCTTTTTTAACAGAACTCTGTACCCTATCCAGGGTAATAATAATGTTTCTTTTAATGGATAAGAGAAAGTTTGTCCTCTTCTTTCCAAAAATGATAATGCAAATACAGTAAAGAGTAGTGCACACTTACTAAAAAAAGAAGGGTGGAAAAGCCAAGAGGTTCCCCTCTCTTCCCTTAGTCACACATTTTATATGAAGTACAGTCAGTTTTAATTGTGTTAGAAAATCATCTCTCTTTCCCAGTTTTAAATTTTAAATGTAATATCCATAATAATTCAGTGTTGTGGCCTCAACCATAGTGACTCTGAGTTATCCTAGACCACCTAATAACACTCCTGGTTCCACAGGGAGTTAGACCAAAGGCTTTTTAGTATGAATTGCATAATCCCTGCAAAATGTTTGGAGAAAAGAATCCTTTCAAAGAGGGACATGTTTCCTGTACATGTATTTGGAGCCATACTCCAATACACTGCTGTATCCTCTAGGAAATTCTAATTATGTTTAGTTGTCATCTTAAGTTCTTATGTGATTTAATGATACGGGATAAGAAGATTATTTTGATAGGATACTAAGGGGAAATATAAATTTGATTTAATCCCATGTTTCTGCATCAGCATCCTCAAATAACCTGTGCTGCAGAGAAACTGTAATTTCTAATGAGAACTAAGCTTTCTGTTGTCATGGTTCCTGTAAAACTTCCAACTGGAAACATCAGTGCAAGAGCTGTATTTCAACTTACTCAATTGTGGCCTGAGACAGGTAGGAAGATAAATACACAAATACAAGAACAGATATTAAGAACAAAACAAAAATCACACTAAGAGATTAAAGATAAAATGATTTTTGATAGTGTACTGTCCAACTGCCCAACTTCATGATCAACAAGTAATCATAACTGAAGTTCTCATATTGATAATCAGAAAATACATGCTTTCTTAAGTATGAATTATGTCACCTCCCTATGACTGCATACATTGGAAAATGATGCCAAATTACTATTTAGCTGCTCCCCATTTTCTGCAACAGCCATCTAGAAAATGAGAGTCCCTTTGAATCTTGGTAAGTTATACATGGTTAAAAGTAAGTCTAGTAATGGAAGAACAAACTAGAACTCCAAAATCCTGCTCCCGATTGTCTAGATGACCACAGTCAAATTACTTTATTGTAGGCTAAAATAATTTGTGTGTCAAAAACGAAAGCTCTCATTTTCTTTACTTTTTGTCACATCATGCTATTACATAACACAGTATAATTTCATAGATTTATAAACATATGCCTCCTAGATCAGATTAAAGCACAGGCCAGGGCTCTAATTCTGACAGAAGTTTGTCCTCCTCATGCACTTTCCCAAAGAACAGCTTCAGTATAGGATAGACAGTAAAAAGAAGTGAAAATTTCCTTCAGAGTACATATAGTCTCCTACAAATCTACAGGTTAAGGTATTACTTCCCTAACATTTAAAGTGACAATTAGCTGTGAATATAAAAATACCTTATCAGGCTCCATCAATTAAGATCAATATGTGAAGTGGTCAGAGGTTTAGATGCAAATTTGTACACACTGTTGACCAGTTTTGCTCTTAATGCTGGATTATTCTGATACTGTCATATTGAATGATAGCATATTGCAGTGCAAAACGGACATAAATCTTGTCAGGAAACCTGTAAAAAGGTCGATGAGAGAGAGGAAAGATGGACTTTTATTCCAGGGTGCATCCAACATAGACTGGGTTTTCTGCAGCAGTTATAGCCAAACCAGATGGAGCCCTTTTGGGGACTTTTTCATGACTATGCTGATATTCTCATATTTAAAGACATATCAGAGAATGCTAATATAGACATTACTTTGCTATAATAAAGCAGTTTAAAAGATAAGCTATTTTTAAAGAGGTTTTCCTCTGTTGAGTCTGATACTTTGCCAGCTAGTAGACTGTATGATCAGAGTGGGAGCTAGAAGTCGCTGAGACACAAAACCTGTGCTGAATGTGTTTGTCTATCAGGAGCTTATGGAACTCACTGGGATACAGGCTAACTTCTCCTGTATACAAAAAATATATAAAGAAGAAGTATGTAGCCTTGAGGACTGTAACTCTGTGGATTAAAAGGATTCCTTTAAAAAAATCAGACTTTTCAGTAAATGGAACAAATTAATGTCCAATATCTCATGAAAGTTTAAATCTTTGGGGGAAAAAAGTACACTAAAAACCAATAAAACATTTTGTCAGTACATGTTTTCGAAGAAGGGACAATTACACAATGATGAATAATCCACTAACACTTAAAAGATAAATTCTATAAATATAGGCCTGACTGCAATTATTCTACTACCCTAAATAATTTTAACATAGAGAATTGTGGAATTCTTTAGTCAGAAAGCAATTCTTCCTTTCTAATTTTGCTGATTTTAAGAACTTTTCATCAAATCTTTATTTATTATGTGACTATCAATGTATCCCATTAAAGAATAGCCTGATGTACAAACCACCCTAATCTTAATATTGCCCACTGAAGGTACATGTTGAACTTCTTCATTGTTCTATTGTTTCTCTCTTTCTTGTCTAGACCTTTTGTTTTGCATACATATAGTCCTCCAGCAAACCTCTATTAATTCCAGTGAAACATTTCCACGCCATTCCAGAACAGAACCCAGTATAACATAATAGCCAAAGCAAAGAAATCTGTTATGGATGCCATGCCTAACTCATTACAAACAACACAAGACCTGCAACTAAGATTTGATTCATTGCGATTTTAAACTGGAATCCAAATGTGTTTCCACAGAAAATTCAGAAAATTTCATCCTTTAAATTAAAAAAAAAGTATCAGAAATTTGTAAATTAGTGCATACAGATGCAAGGTAATGCACGATTAAGTAATGTATTGTAGCATATGTCCTACATAGTTAGGTACAGTGTGGGGCAGCCATAGTATTAGAGCACCAATCCATGTATTGCAGACCATATGGCACATTTGTAGACCACTTGGAAGCTGCAGCTGGTGCAAAATGAAGTTCCTATTTGCTTAGCAGATCTGGCAGGAGGAAAATACCTTATGCCAGTGTTATTTTTACTATATGTTCCCACAGTACAAATTCACACTGTTGACGCTGATGGCTAAAACTGTGTATGGTTTTGATGTTTGTTACCAGAAAAGCGCCTTTTCTTCATGGCAGCTCTCCTTTGAATTACCATGAAGTAAATCGGTATTTACTAAGTAATCGTCTTTGGTTTTCTTTATATCTTACCTCTCTTAATTTTAGTACAATTATGGTGCTAAAATCTTTCTTCACCTTGTTGCTATTCACTTTCATTCTTCATAGCAATTTTTCAAATTTCTTTTCTCATCCCACCAAATATTTAATTAAGAAAAAACACTACATTTTTCTAGGAAATGTTTCTCCAAGACCTGCCTTCTAGAATGCCATTAAGTACTGGAAGATTAGGAAATACTGATGATTCATGTTTCTCAGTTACAAAGAGCTAGGTCTGAAAAAGTGTCACACCTTATTTAAACAAATTGCTACATCCTATATCACTCTCTAAAGCCAAGAAAAAAAGTCTTATTTTAGATCTCGATCCTCTCTATAATCCAATTTTTTTTTCTATGGGGGTATTTTTTTCATTTTTCACTAGATGATGTGAGACAAAAGCTTCCCCAACACACCACCAAACACAGTATGCCAAAACTTCCTAATATGCCCAGGTCAGTAATTCATTCCTTCTACCTGTCTCCATCAGAGTACGCCTTGTGATCGATCAATCTTATTATGATACAATATCACAGCTATACAGGCTTGATTAATTACCCAGTTTTTCAGGGGTATCATTTGCTACTAGAGAAAAAAAATGTTTCTTCCCCCAGCAAATCCCTCTAGCATACACAAAGTATTTAGTTATTTCAGTTTTAGAGGAAGAATGATGAGCTGGGGTGGTGCCTGTGGTACAACTGACAGTACTGGTCTATTTTCCTGAAGCTCCATCTTTAGCTTGTGTAAGTCCACTGAATGTGTCTGTCTGTTGACCTACACCAAATGAATGTCTGGTTCATTCTCTAGTTCTCCTCCCCTAATTCTGATGCATGTTTTTTAAAACAGAGAATTCTTTTTCTGTTTTCAGAAAAAATGGGATTATCCTGAATACCTGTCAGAATTGCATCTAACAACAATTTTTCACAGAAAATTCATTTAAGAAATCTGCCAGTTTTTCACCCTGCTTCTATAATAACCAGGGACCCCTGGTGGCCTAGTGGTTAGCATGCAGGACTCTCACTGCTGCAACCCAGGTTCGAATCCCAGTCCCCCGGGCAGATGGAGCTCGTTAGCCCTGTAAGGCCATCCATCTATGAGAAGGTCACTCTAAACAAACCTACGTCCTGAGGACCTCACTGCCATTGTCCAAGCTTGCTTGGCCCCGGCAGATGAACCTTAGGATTAAAGGGTGGGCTCAGTTCAGCGCAGGCTGTGTCTCACCTAAAAAATCCATTGCGCAGGCTTGAAAGGTAAAAGACCTTTCCCAAAATCTTCGTTCGCGAAGACTGGCCATTATTATTATTATAATAACCAACCTACATAAATACATAAGGATCAACATTAAAGCATATTAAAGACACATTTTGTCTTTCTGAGATGAAGTAGGGAATCTCAGGTTCTCCTGCTATTGTTCTTTCTCATATTCAATACTGTCCCATTAACATTTTGAATACAGGGAAGAAAATTTTCCTTTTACTTGTGGCATTACTGTCATACCTCCATAAAGAAACCTACAGGATGTGCATTTATGCAAGGAATCAGTGCTCAGTGTTCCTATCAGATTGGCGTGTTAAGTGCTGAATTTGGTAAAGCTCCTCTCAGGACCAAAACACTCTTGTTAAGATGGAGGTGCAAGTTGACATTTCTGTGCATCCTGTGTCTCAAATGCAGCAAAGCCCATGCAGACATATTCAACTTTAAACATTTGCTTAAGCCCTTCCTGTTTCTGGAAAGCATTGAAGCTTTTGCTTTAACATTTTGCTGAATCAGACTGCTGGTTAGGTGCCAGCTTTTGGTTGAGATGTCAAATTTAACCCCCTTCTGCCCAGTTCCTTTGACCAGCAGCTAGGAAAGAAGAACAGTCCATGTAATTAAAAATAAAAATAAAAAAAAATAAGGTTTGAGAGGGATGTGCTTGCTATGGAGGTCTTTTTCATTGGTGTTGTAGTTTTCCAGGTAATAGTTCTGACATGGAATTATATGAAGTGATCTTTGTTGAGTGCATATAGTTACTGTTCTGTCTGTGCCTTTGCAGGAAGTAATTAGTTGTGAAGGTTTACAGAAGGTTAAAGTGAAACAAACATTTAACATTATATGGTGTTCTATTACATCATTTTATAAGTGCATCACTCCTTGTTTAACATGTGGCTCTCAACTTCCAAGAAAAGTGCTAACACCCCAATCCTATGTCTGCCCTTCTATCTCGAGAGGGATGCAGCTGTGTGCGGGATGACTATCACCACCCACTTAACACAGTCTTACACTTTTTTTTAAGCGTAGAACACAGTCAGGGAAGCCTCACATTAGTCCTCGCTGGAATTTTACCCAAGGCGCTCACGGCTGCCGCTACATCCATCCGGATGGGCTGCACCAGTGTGTTCGGTGCCGCACAGCATCACGTAACCGGCAGGTGCGAGCATCCACGGCCCCGGGCGGCGGGGAGAGGGAGCCGCCGGGGGAGAGAGCTGCCGGGAGCGGGGGAGCTGCCCGGCGAGACGGGGAGAGCAGAGCCGCCGAGGGTGGAAAGAAGCTGCCCAGGGTGGGAGGGAGCAACCGGGATAGGAGGGAGCCGCCCGGGATTGGAGACGGCCTCCGGAATGGAAGGGAACAGCCCGGGATGGGAGGGAGCCACCCTGACGGGAAGGAGCCGGGCGGATGGGGAGGAGCCGCGGCCGCCGGGGCTGAGCCGGTGTTGCGGCGCCCTCTGGTGGGGGCGCGGCGGGGACGCACCCTGGGCTCCAAGCGGTGTTCGCGGGCGGGGACACCACTGTGAGACCCCCGGGGAACTGAACTGCCGCCCCTCGGGAACTGTCGCCCCTCGGGAACTGAACTGCCGCCCCTCGGGAACTGAACTGCGCCCTCTTTCCCAGCGACAGATGCTTCTTATTGGAAAGGCTCTACCTCTCTGCTTTCCTACAAATAATCAAGCGCGACTCTTACATAAAGCGCAACAGTTTAAAGGAACAGATCGCGTACAAATCATGTCTCTATGGATGTGGATGTTACTCAGCTTAGGACTTCGTATTGCAAAGCTGGTTTTTTGCCCTGTTTGTACTGATGACATGCAATATACCATTATTATGATACTACTGCAACTCTGAGTGAGAGTGACACTGACAATATTGAAATTAAAGGTACCAATAGCACCACCATATCTGCAACACTGCTGCGGATATTTATTGTGCAATTTCATTTAATTTTATTTCATGAAATGAATTTTTGTTTAATGAAATGAAATGAAATTTCGACTTTTCATTTCATTTAAAAAAATTTCAAGAAATTTTATTTCATGAAATTTCATTTCATTTTATTTCATGAAATGAATTTTCATTAAATGAAATGAAACCAAATCAGATTTCTTGAAATGAAATGAAATTTAATAAAATGAAATGAAAATTCCATATTTCATTTTATTCTATGAAATGAAAATTCATTTAATTTTATTCCATGAAATGAATTTTAATTAATGAAATAAATTTGACATTTCATTTTTTTATGAATTTCAGTTCATTTCAAAAAATTTAATTTTATTCCATTTCATGAAATTTCATGAAATTTCATTTCAAGAAATCTGATTTTATGCTATTTTGTTTTGTGAAATTTCATTTCATTTCATGAAAAGAATTTTCATTTCATGCCATGAAATGTCGAATTTTCATTTCATTTGTTAAATTTAATTTCAAGAAAATTTATTTTATTCCATTTCACTTCATTTTATTTCATTTAATTTCAAGAAGTCTCATTTCATTTAATTTCATGAAATTTCATTTAATTTTATTTCATGAGGCTGCTGTGGCCCTCTTCACCTAATCCTTTCATGCTCCTATATTTTTTACACCCTATTTCCTTCTCTTAGTCTGAGGTGGTGATATTTAGAGGGTATCTCTAATAATGGAAAAAGGTAGAGAGGAAGGAAGATAAGGTTTCATCTCTGGTAAAACTTTTCTGTAATAAGTGCTGGATCAGGTGTGGGATAAAGGGCCATCGTGGAGTTCCAAAGGGAAAAGAATGAGGCAGGTAGGTATGAAGATGAAGATCTCCCGTGGGGAGATTGTCAGGGAGAGATCCTGACATTGTACATTGTGGAGGAGTTAGTAAGGGGAGAGATCCCCACATAAGCCCCCTTGAAATCCCTTTGGCCCATGGTTAGAGCCAGGAGTCATCAAGGCAATGTCAGTGAAGCTTTTTCCTCTGACTTCTTCATCAGTAGATCTGCTTAACTGCTTTATCTGAGTTACTGATAGCCTGCAATCACAACTATCACTCCTCTTAAGTTAGAATAGAGAAATGTTAACCCAGAGAGCAATACATAATGCAGACCTGTTTATCACAGATGAAAGATTGAATTCAAACAATTCTGCTTTTGTGTCCCAATAGACAGCAGGCTGCTTCTTGCTTAGAACATACATCAAATAGATGTACACAACAAAAGCATGGTTGGTTGTGAAGCTTTGCCTTAGAGAAGTATTAGATTGTTCAACATCCACCATTTGTCAGGCCAGTTGTGTTTATTGAATGCATTTGAACTGCACTGGTTTGCTCTGGCATATCCACTGTGTAGAGCTTGAACAGGCAGGAGAGAAGGCTTTGGGGGAGGGAGGGAGAAACTAAAGACAGCGAGGCAGCAAGCTGACCTTCCTGTATGCTTATTTCTTCTGCTTTCCTGCGCTCCACTGACAGCCAGTCCCACATGATGCATGGTGATTGCTGAAACCTGCTACCTGCTGTGTGAGTCTGATACTTTCCAAAGGCTGATTGTAGCTGAGAAATGGATGACCCTTGCTCTCACACATCCACACACAATACGAATAATATTTCTTGGGCAGGAACAAGATGGGGCTTTTTTCCCCCTCTTCTTCACGCTACATGGGAAAGGCACTGCCTATTATTGACTAATGTCACTTATGGACTCAGGGCTAGTTTTTCTGCAGCATATAGCATTTTGTGGCCTGTCACATCTGGTTTTATGCTGCTTGATTTTTCCTTGATGTGGTTGCCTGACATGGAAATGCCTGCAAACACAACAAATGAAAGCAGTTCTTTAGTCATAGTAGCATCCCAAGTGGTACTTTCATTGGCTTTGTTTTTACCTCCTGTAATATGATTTATTTTGTTGGCACTGGGAATGGTTCCTGCTGTGAAGCTCATGTGCTCTTTCTCCGGGGCTCATGTTCCCTTTCTGTTATATGCCCTCAACAGATGTGAGAAAGAATAAGGAGACATATGATGAAAATATCTTACAGAAGCCATGAACTCAACATGTTTCACAGGCTGCTCAGGTAAAATATGAGCTGTCATTAGATGTTACTAATCATGCTGTGGGACAGGAGATTTAATAAGTTATGAAAGATAAATTTTTATGAACTGCAGACTGGGACTAATGAATGAGAGTTCACTTTCAGCAGCAGATGTGACTTCAGAATTTCCCCCTCACCTTGGAGGTGCTCATTCCTCATCTATTGCAAGAGATCACTGGACTTTTGTTGTACCCTCTGATGGTATGACTGCACCATCTACTAGATCTTTGCCTGTATCTTTCTCAAGAAATAACAAGAGGCTGAATTTTTTGAAAAACATAATTTCCCAGATAACATAAATTGTGCAATTGGCACAAAGAAGGAATGTGTGTGATAGTCTCTTGGAAAAGAACTAGAAATATTCATCAGTTAGTGGGAAATTGGTAAAGACATATCTTAAATCAGATATGCTGCAACCGGAGTAATAATATGGAAACATGTCCTTATATGGTGGTAATGCCCAAAACATATTGTGTGCTAAGAAAGCATAACCCTGTAAGAGATATGCAAAATCCCACCCAGAACACCCGATCTAAGGAGAACAAAAGAAGATGAGAAAAGATATTCTATTTGCAATTAACCAAGCCATTGATTAAATCTTGTACTTTATTAGATGGAAAATGATTTTACTGCTATCTCAATTATATTTAAAGGATACATTACATATAATCTTCTCACCTACCCTCTTTTCCTCAGCACTATTCACAGAAATTCTTAAACAATATTCCAAAAATTGAAAAGATTTACAGTTTTCCTTTAAAACTAAAAGTTTCTAAGATTAAGGGAATTTTCTGACATTATCAACACAGAGTTGGGAAAATAAAGAAATTATGCAATTGCTCCATGTTCCTCAGCTTCTAATAATATTTGACTACACAGTTGAGTGGAGAAGAAATCTATCAAAAAGTTATAAAAGTTTAAACTCTGGTGGTTTTATTTACCATTTTGAGTCAAGCCAAATTTTGGTTTTATAAATTTATGAACATGTCAACCAGAAATTATATATTTGCATAAAGGAAATAATATATTAATTAAAAGCCTATAAAATACTACTTGTAGTGTTTCCAAACACACAAGGAGCAAACCACAGCTCTCTGATCTTGGCATTAGCCCTGAGGTTTTCACAAATTGTAAGTTAAGAGTTATTTTTGATTTCCTGTAAAGAGAAGGAGCCATCTAATTCAGGCCACAGGAGGCCCCCACAGAGCAGGCAAAACAGCAAACTTCCACAGCCTCCCTGGATTTCATATTAGCAGATGTGCAGAATGTCTGCTCTATGATCTTACTATGCAGAGGAGACTCACAGCTGACAAGATGAATAGAGCATTAGCAGTTCTACCAAGGAGTAGACACAGAGTCTATACTTTCGATGCCAATGAACAACAAAGCTCAGTGAAATAGAGGCAGTCACCTTAGATTAATTATTAGAACACCAAGTACAGTACCTTTCATAATTCAAAATAAATTTTAGTAATAAAAGTCACTGTGACAATATAGTACTATTGTTGCAAATTTTGTCTATTCCCTTCTTGTTTATAAGCTCCACTGTAATAATACTTTATTCATCAGAATTCACTGAAATGCATTTCATTATCCCAATCATCCCCCTGAGTCACTGTTTTATTGTATTGCTTTTCCTTCCTACTGTATTTGAACTTTCTTCTAATACTAAAACTGATTCCAAGCCCATTACAACCAGTTGCAAATTAGCTTTTATTCTGCTCTGACTGCTGAATGCATTTTAATAAATTCATGCTAAAAAAATTATAACATAATATTAATGCACTTTATCTTTTAATTATTCTATCCCAAATTAATGTAGTTATTTCTGATTCGTTTCATGCTTTTTCTTGGTCCCAGGATAAGTTAGCATCTTACCCACTCGCATGAGCATGAGCAGTTGTAGTACTATGTTTCTCTTGATTTTAGGATTAGAAATTAGCATCATGTACCAATGTTTTATAAGAGGATAGGAAGACACCATATTTTATGTGCATGTTTTCTTCTGAACACACCTTTGGAAAAGCTCTGCAAGTGTGATGTATATATGCAAGTAAAAAGCATAGTCATAAACAACTTGTTGAGAGCAAGAAGGAAGTTCTCATTCCCTGAATAGCACCAGCTAATGTGATACATGCATTTGTGGAATTTAAGTCTCTAGTTCCTCTTCATCATTGTTCAGCTCTTCCAGTGAATACCAGCATACAGACACTCACTGAATCTCCACAGCTCAGGATTATGCTTTCAGTGTCTATACATATTTCCCAGATTTGAGGCAAACTCATAAAAGAACTATGCCTTTAATGCAGTGTGTGGCAGAGCGAGAGAACATATAGAACTGCTTTAGCTGTTAGAATATTAGAATAATTTAAATTCTACACGTTTTTTTTCTTCCAGAAAAATTTATCCAGAATGATATTATTTGTTGGTTAAAGTCCTGTCTTGGATCAGAAGACTATGAAATGCAGTGCTAAGTTGTTCTGCAAGTGTCTGTTTGATGCTAGTGTATGAAGACATATAGCTATGACTTCATCTAGTCAGAGATCCATTAAGAGAGAAACAAGAGAAGGGCAGTCAGCAACTCCTGTCTTTCAACTGACTGACACTTCCCACCACGAAATATTTTGGGGAATATTTTCTTTGAAAAGTTCCCACACCTCTGAGGAGCAATAATGAGACTTACATGATAGGATTATACTGTTAGATTGAGGAGTACACATTCTTTTTCTCACAAAATTCTCAGAATGTTTGATGAGATGGAAGTTGCTAGCCATCACTTTTTTTCCTGTCTTTGCCTGAATTTTCCAGGTCAACTTTTATAGCATGTTAAAGATAATAAAACTGACCTTGCTACTGATGTTACAGCAGCCACACATATGATGAATACACATGGATGTTTAAAGTGGGAACAGCCAGGGCCCACATTTGGTTTCTCAGCTTTTCTTTTCTTTTCTTTTCTTTTCTTTTCTTTTCTTTTCTTTTCT